>NW_006160041.1:1192007-1192823 GCF_000334495.1 Tupaia belangeri chinensis | reverse complement strand
TCCAAAATAATAATAATAATAATAATAATAATAATAATCAGGACCAGCAGTTGGTGTAATGGCTATGTCTCTGGACTCCAATGTAGCTGACCGTGGTTCGAGTCCCAGACCTGGTGGCTTAAACTCATGCCGGGCACGTGTGCATGCATGCCCAAGATCCCTAGAGGAGAAGGAATAGCGAAATGGCCATCTCCCCGGGGGGTGATTTCTTGTTTTCTCTCTGTCTCTCTCTGTCTTTCTGGCAAGCACACGCGTCATATAGCAAAAACCTCTCCAAAAAAAAAAAAAAAGCAATAATCAGTGTACTACCAAATTGAGAAGGAACAAATACTGCATTCATAAAAGAATAGCATACATCAAAAACTATAAAATGGAACTCATAGAAATTAACATTATGAGGCCAGACAGGGTCACAGCCTCTGTGAGGTGGAACCACATGGAAAGTTTCTAGTTTCACATCCAGAAACCTCCCTGCATGCCCATGGCTGGAGCTATCTGAGGCTGGGGTAGGGGTAGGAGTGGGTGGTAGCATCAAGACCCCTGGGCGTGCTGTCTCTCTGCCTTTCTCTCTCAAATGCTCTCACTCATGGAAGAAATAAGTAAACAATATATAAAAGCAACACAAAATTCCAAAGAGCTGAGGAGCTACTCTAGAAGAGAACAAAAATCAAAGAGATGGAAAACATGCTAAAAGTGCTAAATTAGGGAACCAGCAGTTAGCATAATGGCTATGTCGCTGGACTCCCACGTAGTCGACCGCAGTTCGCGTCCCGGACCCAGTGGCTTAAAACTCACGCCGGGCGCGTGGTCGTGAGT
>NW_006160041.1:1162484-1191976 GCF_000334495.1 Tupaia belangeri chinensis | reverse complement strand
ATCCTGAGAGGAGAATGGAGGAGAAGGGATTGTAACGTAACCATCCCCCCAGGGGGTGATTTCTCGCTTTCTGTCTCTCTGTCTCTCTGTCTGTCTGTCAAGCACATGCGCCCTATAGCAAAAACTTCTTAAAAAAAAAAGTGCTAAATTAGAAGACCAGTCCTGGAGGTCCAACCTCCAACTATCAGGGGATTTTGAAAGAGAAAAGTATAAAAAGGAGGTTTGTGATAACCTGAGTTGTCACAGAGGAAAGACAGAAGAGAGGAAGGGAAGGAAGGAGGAAAGGTGGGGAGGACTGAAAATTTCTAAGATCTGAAGAATATGAGTTTCCAGACAAAATGGGCTTCCTAAGAGCCTGAAGATTAAATGGGGGAGAAAAAAAAGCCTGGAAAAATTATAGAGGTAGAGAACAGATCAAAGAGAGGAGAGAAGGAAGTGGTTGTGGCTATGAAAGGGTAACCAGTAGAGGGAAAGCAGTGGCACAGTGGTAACACAACTGGACCACACAGGGAAGATTCAGGTTTCAAGTCCCAGGATCACCTCGAGCATGCCAGCCAATGCATGAGTGGGTGGTGGTCATCATGATCCAGGCTGAGACTGGGGATGGTTCTCAGAACGGGGACCCTGCTGGGGGTTATGTCTCTCTCTTTCTCTCTTGAAATAAATACACTTTTTTCAAAAGGTAGCACAAGGAGTCCTATATTATGGAATTATCCTGTGTCTTGGTGGTGGCCTTACAAATCTACATAGTGATAAAATTGCATAAAACTAATACACAAATAAGTGGCTAGACAACTGAAGGAATCTGGATGAGGCTGGCGGACTGAATCAGTGTTCTGGGGTTGATGAAAGTTGTGTTGGTGGGATCAGCAGTAGGCATAATCACTATGTCACTGGACTGCCACATAGTCGACCGCGGCTCGAGTCCTGGACCCAGTGGCTTAAACTCACTCTGGGTGCGTGTGCGTGCGTGCCCAAGATCCCCAGAGGAGAATGGAGGAGAAGGAATTGCGGCATGGCCATCCCCCCTTGGGTGTGATTTCTTGCTTTCTGTCTGTCTGTCTCTCTGTCTTTCTGGCAAGCACACGTGCCCTAATAGCAAAAAAAGGAAAAAGAAAAAAAAAAGAAAGAAAGAAAGTTGTGTTGGCATCAAGACCCTGTTGGAGGGACCAGTGGGTGGCATGATGGTTAAGGTGTTGGACTCCCATATGGCCAATCACAGTTCAAGTCCCAGACCTGGTGGCTTTCTTTCTCACTTTCCCTTTCTCTCATTATTCAAATTTCAAAATAACAGTAACAGGGGCCAGCAGATGGTTTAACAGTTGTTATTAAACACCTACATAGATGACTGTGGTTCAAGTCCCAGACCCAGTGGCTTGAAAATCATGCCAGACACATGTACATACGTGCCCAAGATCCTGGGAGAATGGAGGAGAAGGTATTGTGGCATGGCCACCCCCCTGGGGGGGGGGGGGGTTTTCTCTTTTTTTTTCTTCTCTCTCTCTCTCTCTGGCAAGCACATGCGCCCTATGGCCAAAACGTCTTTAAATAAATAAATAAGTAAAATTAAATAAATAATTTTTAAAAAATAATGGGGAGGGGCATCCAGGTGATGTGGTGGTTAGGTAACTGGATCCCACAAGGCTGACTGCTTGGTGAGTCATGACCCAGGTCACTCAAGAAACATGCTGGCCGTGTGCGTGCACTTGCTCAAAATCCAGAAAGGGGGGAGAAATGAAGAAGGACTCACTTTCCTTCTCTCTCTCCAGCAAGCAAATTAAAAAATAATAACAAAAACCCTTTTAGATATGTATAGATACAGATTTCATAGGTAAAACTTTTCATTTAAAGTCTGGATCACTTTCCATCAAAGTCATTGTTTTCATGTTTTCCACATCATCACCTCTGCTAAGGGAGCTGACCACATTGTGTTTTGGTTTTTTTTTAAGAATTATTTTTATCTTAACTTTATTTCATTTATTTATTTATTTAAATTTGACTAGAGAGGGACAGAGTATGAGAGAGAGAGGGAAAGTGAGAAAGGGAGCCACCAGGTCTAGGACTTAATCCACAGTCAGCCATGGGGGAGTCCAGGGCCCTTAGCCACCACGCCCCCTGCTGGCCCCCACATTGTGTTTTTTCAGATGGCGCCCATTGCTGTTCCAGGGGTTTTCTTAAGGCCACTGGCCTCTATTCTTTTTTTTTTTTTTTAAATTTTGTTATAAGGTGTTTGCACTCCCCAGAGAGAGTTAGTGAGAAATCACCCTCTGGAGGGATGGCCATGTTGCAATCCCTTCTCCATGATCCTCTTGGGATCTGGAATATGCACATTCACCCAGCATGTTTTTCAAGCAGCCAGTCCGAGACTCCAGTCACACAGTTGGCCATGTGGCATTCAGCCACCTTAACCTTAGCCACGCCCTGGTCCCACTGGCCCCTATTCTGCAAATTTCGTTGTTCATATGAGCGCAGTGACAACTGCCAGACTACAGCTGTCACCCGGCCAACAGTTGACTGACACAGCCCAGGTCAGGGGAGTAGGGAAAACGCCCGCTTAGAAATGATGAAATGCAGACTCAGTCTCCTTTCCAGGCTCCTCCAGTTCCCAGTTCCCCGGGGTGCTCCTCCCCTGCCCTCTCCCCTAGAGCTATCACTAAAACAACAATTCAGAAGCTTGAGCTTGATCAAGGTCCCTTATGGGCAGGGCGTGCCCAATCAGCTGGCCAAATCTCAGATTCCGGGTGGGGCCCTGGATTTGCATTTCTAATAAGCACCCAGGGAAGCCTTCCAAGCTGGCCTGGGGCCACACTTGGAGGACCACAGCTCCAGATTTCTTTAGGCTCAAAACGCCCCTCAAGATTCTATTCCTGGGTTCTGTTCAAACTCAACAGGTGCAAAACTTCGCCTATGTGCTCAGTCACCTTCCCAAAACCCTCCTCCACCAAGGTTTCTTTTCCCCTAAAGGCCACACCATTAATCTGCCTGTCAGCCTAAATTAGAAATCTAACGGCCCTCCTCAATCCAGTCTCCACAATCCAGCTGTTAATACTGAATTTAGTTTTGAAAATTTCTCGAACCTAACCTTTTTTACCCCTCTACCACTGCCCTGGTTTGGATACCTCATGTGCACTGTTAATTGAATTCCTTTTTTTGGTTAAAGAATTACTTATTTATTTATTCTTATTATTATTCCATTTGACAGAGAGAGCAAGAGCAAGAAAGCAAGTCAGGTCTGGGACTCGAACCACGGTCAGCCATGTGGAAGTCCATCGCTTTAACCATTAGGACACCTGCTGGCCCCATGAACTGGATTTCTTAACTGGACCATAAAAATCACTTCCCAACTGGTTTCCCTGCCTCTAGACTCTAGGCCTTCCAGACCATCTTTTCCATCACTGCCAGGAGTATCTCCCTAAAAAGAGATCTGATTAATTCTCTACAAAAACCCTCGATGGCCTCGAGTTGCCAAGCATAAATAGCAAAACAGTCACTTTTTTTTTCCAAAAGAATTATCTTATCTAATTCCATTTGTTATTGTTATTTATTTTTTAAATTTGACCAGACAGAGAGAGAGAGGTAAAGGGAGAGTGAGAAAGCAAGCCGCCAGGTCCTGGACTCGAACCACAGTTGGCCATGTGGGAATCCAGCACCTTTAACCACCATGCCACTTACTGGCCCCAGTCAACTGTTTATTTTGTGTTATCACATGCCAGGCTTCACATGCATATCTCCTTGAATGTTTGCAAGAACACTCTGAGGACAGGACTACTTATTAGCCCTATTATACTGATAAGGAAATTAAGGCTCAGAAGAACTATGTCAGGGACCAGCAGGTGCATGCGTGGTGGTTAAGGCACGATCCCACATGGCTGCTCCGCGGTTCGAGTTCTGGACCTGGCGGTTGAAAATCACACCGGATCCCACACTGCTGACTCCGCTTTGCGGATCTCAGACCCGGGACTTGAAAATCATACTAGATGGGTCCGTACGTATGCATGCCCCAAAAATCCCAGGAGGAAAATAGAGACTGTGGTGTGGCTATCCCTCCACTCCCCGGGAGTTGATTTCTCACTCTCTGTCTATCTCTCTCTGGTAAGCACACATACCCTATGGTAAAAAATCTAAATAAATCTTAAATAAAAATAAAAAAGAAAGAAAAAAGGACTATGTTACTTACCCAAGGAGATACAACAAAGAAACTGTCAGACTGAATAGTACTCCCCCCTGCTCTTCACAGGCCTGAGAAGGGCTTTCCCAGCAGCCCCAGATGGGTTTCCGCCCCAGCATGGCTCACCGGGCCCCCTACCCTCTGTGCCCTTCGTCTTGCTGTTCTCTCTGCTCACCGTATTTACCTTTCATCCCTCCTGAAGTGTCTCTTCTTCTGGGAAGCCCTCCCTGCCTTCTAGAAAGTATGGCCCTTCTCTGGACTCCAAGAGTCACCCAAATGACAGACGGACCACATTTTGACTTGCGTTCTGCTGTATGTCCAAAGAGGAGAATTCTTTGGAGTTATGGTTTGCTCTTCCTGTCAGTCCCCAGGACCCTGCAGCTAGCTCACATTTTGTGTGTTTAATTGACTCATTTTGTATAGATGAGGAAACTGAGGCCTGAGGACCTACATCCCTCCTCAAGGTCAGCCGGCAGGAGAGGCACTGGGCTGGGACCTGCATCCAGATCCTGACTCCTACCTACTCCTACGCTTTGTCTCCAAACCACTGTCTTGGGTCCCCCTGGGATGCACCAGGCATCCTCATTCTCTAGAACAAAAGGCCTGGAGTGAGTCCAAGGCAGAATAACCCATCAATCATCCTTCAGCCCTCTCCTACAGAAGTTTCCCCCTGTGGCTGCACCTGGGCCCCAGGTGAACAGAGGAGGCTCTGTGCCAGGCCTCTCTCTCACTGGCTCCTCCTCCTCCCAGGAGTTGCTCCAAAGGTCTTCCAGTGACCTGGAAACGGGCCACCTGCCCTGGATACCTGAGTTGGGGTACAGACTTGCTCTCCCCTCCGCATAGCCCCTCAAGACCATCTGTCTTATGTCAGTTGCTAGCTTCACTCCCTGGGCAGTGCTCAGCATGACCCCTGGACTTGGCTCAGCCTCTGTGCCTCCTCCTCATCTCCACCCGACACCCCCCACTGCACCCGCCCTCCTTCTGACCCTGAAACACTCTCCCTGTTTCCCCCTGCCTGGAATGCTGGTCCCAGGACTCCTTCATGGGCTTCAGCTCTTTGACAGTCCCCTTTGTAGCCCTCCCTTCCTAACCCTCCACTGGAATCAGAACCCCTCTCTTGGCCACTCTGGTCTCATCTTTATATCTCTTTATAGCACCTGGCACTGTGCTTCTTATTTATCCTATTTACTGTCTGCTGACCCCTCCCCCAGAACGCCCTCTAGCGCCCAATACACATTCACCAAAGAACCATACAGCTGCTTCCTAATTCAATTGTAAGGCAGGGTTTGGGCTTTCTTCAGGACTGTCCTTTAGAAAAGAGGCAGTTTCTGGGCCAGCAGGTGGCACAGAGGTTAAGGAGGTTGGATCTCACATAGCTGACTAAGTGGTTTGAGTCCTGGACCTGGCAGCTAGAAAAACACACTGTGCACAAGCATGGGCCCAAAATCCTAAGAGAAGAATGGAGATGAGATTGTTCCGTGGGCATCCCACTAAGGGCATGATTTCTCACCTTCTCCTCCCCAGGCTCCTCATCACAAGTGCATACATCTCGTAGCAAATTTAAAAAGAAGCAGTTGCTTAGTATTTGAGTCTTTATAAGTTCTCACATTAAAGGTGCTGTTATGTCATATTAAAGAAAATACTACCAGCCCCATGGCCTAGTAATTAAGAGAGCCAGGTTCCAAATGGCTGACCATGGTCTGAATCCTGGCTCCAGTGGCTTAAAAAACACACTGAGTGCATGTGTGTGTGTGTGTGTGCCCAAGATCCCAAAGGGAGAGATGGAAAAGGGGAGTTAATTCTCCCTCTCCTTTTCTCTTGTCTCTCTGTCTCTCTCTGGTTAGTGCATATGCTCTCTGGAAAATTAAATAAAGAAAGGTAACACAAATTTAGTCATTCCTGGAAAGGTGACTTTACAATTACAAATGCTGAGTGTCAAAAGCAGGACAGTAACAGTAAGTCAGCATGGAAAAGAACTGCTCTAATCACCCAGAAGAATACCTACGGCTTCAAATAAAGTGTTTAGTGTCAGCAGGACATACTTACTCACAAAATCTCAAGTAACTAATATGGAAATGAAGACGGTGTGCTCTGAAGACCAGGAAAAAGAGATAATAGGTTAAATGACTCAAAAGTGGCCCTAGAGAAGGAAGGCAAAGACACTGAATCAAAGATTCGTAAGAAAAAATTTGACAAAATTTGCTTCTCATAGCTCTTTCTTTCTTTCTTTCTTTCTTTTTCTTTTTTTTTAAGAAAGATGTTTGCTATAGGGTGTGTGTGCTCACAGGAGAGACAGAGAGATAGAGGGACAGAAAGTGAGAAATCACCCCCCAAGGGGGATGGCCATGTCACAATCCCTTCTCCATTCTTCTCTCAGGATTTGGGGCACACATGCACATGCGCTTGGTGTACATTTTAAGCTGCCAGGTCCAAGACTCAAACCGTGGTGGACTATGTGGAAGTCAAGCAACGTAACCATCATGCCACACGCTGGTCCCAAAAACGCTTTTCAAAAACTAATATACTGGGATCAGCAGTTGGCGTAATGGCTATGTCGCTGGACTCCCATGTAGTCAATTGCGGTTCGAGTCCCAGACCCGGTGCTTAAACTCACACTGAGTGTGTGTGCATGCGTGTCCAAGATCCCGAGAGGAGAATGGAGGAGAAGGGATTGCGGCATGGCCATCTCCCCTGGGGGGTGATTTCTCACTTTCTGTCTCTCTATTTCTCTTTCCGGCAAGTGCCTGCGCCCTATAGCAAAAACTTCTCCAAAAAAGAAAAGAAAAAAAAAACTAATATATTGTTTTACATAATGTTCAAGGGACTTTAAAAAGTTTGTAGGGGGCCAGCAGGTGGCCTAGAGATTAAGGTGACTGGATTCCACACGGCCAGCTGCAGGGTTCAAGTCCTGGACCCAGCTTGAAAAACAAGCCAGGTGTGTGAGTGCATGCCCCAAATCCCAAGAGAAATGAAGAAGGGATTGTGGTGTGGCCGTCTAGGGGCAGGGGTGATGGCTCACTCTCTCTCCTCTCTCTGGCAAGCACAAATGTCCTATAGTAACAACAAAAAGTCTATGGGCAAATGGAATTGAAATATGTGTTTATTTGGTAAAAAAAAAATTGAAATCTATGAATAGTTTATTCATAATATACATTTTCCATGAACTTAAAAATAGAAAGAAAAAGAAAAGATTCTAATTGAATAAGATTCAGATGTGTGTTCAGGGAGGTCCTCTGGCAGCCTGGAAGGGGTGAGTCTGGCAACCAGGAAACCAGAGAGGAAGCTGTCCTCGTCAGTGACGGCCAGGACTGAGCAGGGGGGCGGAGACAAGCTGCTGGGTCAGACAAGCCTCCGGGTTGAGAGCTATGGAGGAAGAAGAGGAGGGGGAGGAGGAGGAAGAGGAAGAATAAATGTGGCTTGGCTGCTGGGGTGCTGGTGTGGGGAATGTGTCGGGGGGGAGCTGGGACCGGAAGCAGAGTTAAGGAGAAGACCCAAGTTTCCGGCTAGAACGGAGGAGGGGTAGTGCAGGTACTGAACTGAGAACCCAAGGAGAAACATGGGAGAGACGCCACTTCTGTTTAGGGCTGGGAGTGTTTGGGGTGCTCCAGGCCGCCCAGGGGAAATGATCATTAGGCGTTAAAGGAACTGGAGTCGGGAAGAGGCTGAGGGCAAGTGCTACGGATCTAGGATTCACCCTGATTCCAGGGGCTGTTGAAGCTACGGGCATTTGAAGGAAGATAATGGGCACAGAAGATGCCCAGGAGAACTAGCAGGGGAAGGGAAGGGAGGATGCTGGGGGGTGAGGGTTAAAGGGATTTACTGATATGTAAGCCTGGAGGATACCAGAAGTATTTAAATGCTGATGAGGAAAGGAGGGAGACTGTGCAGAGAAGGGGAAGACAAAGGAGAGATGATGGGTCAGAGGGTCTCAGGGAAAAGGGAGGTCTGAGAACGGACTCAAGGCCTGAGAAGAGCTGAGGTAGGAGATGGCGCTTCCAGCAGAGAATGGGTAGCAATAAGTCACTGTGGAATCCACAAAGGGAAGAGGTGCAGGTTCGGGTGGGTGGGTAGGGCCCGTGGCAACCAGCTGAGGGAGTTCCCAACCAAAGACTTCTATTGATAGTTTCTCAGAAAGGAGGCAGAGTCATTGCTGAGAGTGGGTGACAGGGTCAGGGTTGGAAGCTCAGCCTGAAAAAGCCCCCAGGGCGCTCCTCCAAAGGCCACCTCATCACTCAGGTACTCACTGCCAAGGTTTGCATTACTATGTTGTCACAGTCCAGAAGCTGCCCCTGAGCCCCAAGACCCAGAAGCCTGCTTTTCTGGGGTTGCACAGTAAGGGGCTCCAGCTTCCAGGGGCTCCCATGGCCTAAATCCAGGAGCCTGATGTGAAAGCCCAAGGGTTCTAGTGTAAGGAGAGGACAAGAAGTTCATCCATCGGTCTAACCAGCAAGTTCACTCCTTGCAGAAAACCTGCAGGGGAACTAGATCACAATCAGGAAGATATTCATCACATAAGCTGAATGTTTAATCACTTGGGCCTGTCTCTAGGCCAAGACTCCCTTTTCCTAGGAATGGCACCTCTGACTTTTTTTTTTTGAGGACTCGGGGCTGGCCAGTCCTCTTTGATGAGCACATTTTCCCCACTAGAAACGCTAGTGAACTCTATCAGGTTGAGGCCTATTTCCTTTGCCATTCTACCCCCGAGCACATCTGTTCCCGGTGTCATCAAGGTCCTCAGCACACTCTACAGCTCCCTTTCAAAGCACGGAATTGGGCAGGCACAGTTGGAACCAACACTTGGCATGTCCTACTAGGCGCTGATCATAAGCCCCAGAGAACAGGGGGACTGAATCGGCCTTGCTGAACGCCATAGCAGAGCAGAATGCAAACTTTTCCCGTAAAGCCAATTAGCAAGTATTTTAGAGTTGCAACTTGTCAAGGCTGCTGTTACAGAGCCAGAGTGGCCATAGATCACATGGAAATGAGTGAGTGTGGCTGTGTTCCAACACTGCTTGATTTTTCACAACCGGGTAGGGATGGTCAGATGGCAGGTTCTATAATAGTTTGCCCTGCCCACCTCCCCAACTCCTCTCCTCCCCTTCTCTTCCCATCTCGACATGCCAGCACCTAGCACAGCCAAGCACATAGTAAGTGCTCAATAAATATTTCTATAGAACTGGCTGTCTGAGCACTTTCTCCTGAAGCCCTTCATGAGCCTCTGTTCATGCAAAATGTCTTTCCATATTGAAATACCCACTAGACTCAGCAGACTGAAGTGACCTACAGAGAGAGGGTGTGATGTTTCAGTACTCTCCATGGGTTTATATACCCTTGTGAATGGAGCAACCCACAACTAAAGCCCTCTGTGCATTATTGGAGTTTTCCCCCTCTTTATACATTTCCTTTTTTTTTTCCCCAAATTTTCTACAGTTACTACATTTAGAAACAACCAAAATCAAAGAGTTAATAAAATAACCAGAGCATGGGAAACAGCAGTTAGCATAATGGCTATGTTGCTGGACTCCCACATAGTTGTCCGCGGTTCGCGTCCCAGACCCGGTGGCTTAAAACTCAACGCCGGGCGCGTGTGCGTGCATGCCCAAGATCCCGAGAATGGAGGAGAAGGGATTGTGATGTGACCATCCCCTCTGGGGGGTGATTTCTCGCTTTCTGTCTCTATGTCTCTCTCTGTCTGTCTGGCAAGCGCATGCGCCCTATAGCAAAAACCTCTCCAAAAATAAAAAATAAATAAATAAAAATAAATAAAATAACGAGAGCAATCAGTCAGGCTTAGCGTTTACTTTTCTGTTCTGGGTGGAAATGTCCTTCTGGTTAAGAACGTGAAACTCTTCTTATGAGGAAGGGCAGAGATCAGAAAAGTTCAGTCCGGACTGCACAAATGCAGCTATTTGACTTCTGACTTCTACGAAGAGATCATTATCCTATTCGTGGTACCAAATAATTAAGACTATTTACAAATCTTTCATGTGGACTCCTGATTTGCTGAGAACATTCTCAAACACCCAGGCCTCTGTGGAGGGTGCAGTCGGGTTCCTGGGTTTACACATACCAGTCTTTGCTTTCAGAAAATTGGGTCCAGAACTGTCCAGCCCATCTAAGAACAGTATAGAGAGGAGAAAATGTGACTGTCTCCTAAAAAGCAATTTTTCAAAAATGGACCCCAAAGGGAACCAGCAGTTAGCGTAATGGCGATGTCGCTGGACTCCCATGTAGTCGACCGTGGTTCGCGTCCCGGACCCGGTGGCTTAAAACTCACAGCGGGCGCATGTGCATGGGTGCCCAATATCCTGAGAGTAGAATGGAGGAAAAGGGATTGCGGCGTGACCATCCCCCCTGGGGGGTGATTTCTCACTTTCTGTCTCTATGTCTCTCTCTGTCTGTCTGGCGAGCGCACGCGCCCTATAGTGAAAACCTCTCCAAAAAAAAAAAAAAAGAAATTAAAAAAAAAATGGACTCCAAAGAGTCCGAAAGAATGCAATTTCATCAAGACCAAAATGCTGATACTGGCTTAGGCATTTCGTGTTTGTCGGCTATCCAGTAAGTTGTCTGAAAACCATCAGACTCGAGGTTCTCGACCCTGGCCAAGGCAGGAGACAGAATTACCACACAGCGTTTTTCAAATGTGGAGACCCGAGGGCCTTACTCACACTTGGGGGTATGAAGCTGGAAGGTCAGGATGTGGGGCACCTCCTAGGAGGTGCCCAGGAACCATTTACTGGACGGAGCTGGCAATATGGCTCCTTCATATAGGAACTAAGGTCTAGGATTTTAAGAAAACCTGCTTTACCCTTTTACACTGTTCGAATCGCTGCCGTGTGTTCTTAGTTGTTTTTATTTGCTTTAGGGCATGTGCACCTACTGGAGAGAGACAGAAAGAGAGAAAGTGAGAAATCATTCCCCAGGGGGGATGGCCACGCTGTAATCCCTTTTCTTCCACTATCCTCTCGAGATTTTGGAGCCATACACACATGTGCCAGGCGTGTCTCTCAAGGCGCCGGGTCTGGGACTCAGACTATCCAGTCAGCCTTGTGGGATCCAGTCTCCTTCGCCACCACACCACCAGCTGGTCCATTACGTTTATTTTAAAAGGTTCACTCAAAAAATATTGTCAAGAAAATCGAACTCCTATTAAATCTAAATAATAATTACACTATTGTATGGAGATATATACATATATATATATATATACACATACATAAATGGATGACAAAAGCTTGTTCTGCAAGATAAACAGATAATATGCTTGTTGTTTTAGTAAGACTATATTTTAAGTGATTAACTTGAAAATTATCATTACAAACATTTAGCACCTACTAAGTGCCAGGCAATATTCTAAGTATTTCATATAAATGAACTCAATCGTCTTAATACCTCTATCTGAGGGAGGAATGACATGTCACTCTACAAGTGGAAGAAATTGAAACAGAGAAACGGAGGCAGCGCACAGCAATATCTGACTTTACAAGTGGAAGAAACTGAAACAGAGAAACGGAGGCAGCGCACAGCAAGCCTCACAGCAAGGCTCCGCGGTCAGGGATAGAGGGAACCTCAGACTCAGAAGCCCAGGTGATCAGCCACAGCCCCCTGCACCATCTCCATGACATGTAGAACTGGAAGCACGCCCAATCCTAATGTCTCATCCTTAGAAATACAAACAAATAAATATTGTTGAATGAATAAACAGAACCATCCCTGGGAAGCTCAGCCTGAGTCTTCCAAAGGAGTGTTGGGGGTTGGGTGACACACCCTCAGGACCAGCCAAGCAAGGGCTTGAATCAGATCCAGGGCAGGACAGGTGTCCTGGGTGCCTTCCCTGTCTGGTTAGCAATTTCTGTCCTAATGGATGGCACTGAGTCATCTCAGCTACCTGCCTGAGCTGGGACTCTGTCTACCCTGCCAGTGGTACCTACAACAAGGTACCTGGTGCCTGGCCCTTGGGAAGTGGGCAACTGAGTGAATGAAAGCAAGCTGTGCCTGGGGCCTGCTGCAGGAGGAATCACGGCTGTTATGTAGGGAGCTGCCTTTCTGTGCCAGGGACGTGGTCACAGCCCTGACGCCAGACCCAGAGCCCTCCAGTTTACAGAGGGGCTACTCAGGGCTCTAGCACACATCTATCAGCATGACTCACTCTTCCAGCCCTGGAAAGAGGCAGCCACACCCGCCCCATTGGAACTGACTCAGCAGATATGCAAAAATGCTGCAAAAGAGCTGAAAGATAGTTCCTGTCCAGATTTGTCAGGCTTGGGTCTTTTACAATAAGCCAATATTCATGTCTTACTTGTGCAATTAATAACGATACAGTGAGGGGGCCTGCAGGTGGCATGGTGGTTAAAGGCACTGGACTCCCACATGGTCGACCACAGTTCGAGTCCCGGACCTGGAAGCTTGGCTTTCTCACTTTCCTTCTCTCTGTCTCACTCTAGTCAAATTTTTAAAAATATTAATAATAATAATAATAAAGTTAAATAAGATAATTCTTTTTTTAAAAATAAAGATACAGTGAGGTCCCTTTATGTTTCAATAGGTTTGGCAGAATCGCAGGGCAAATGATCCTTTCTCCTCTCCCCCCCAAAAATAATCTTTAGTTGGGGCACACATTTGCAGGCTCTCCTCACATGGCAGAGAGGCACCTGTGGCCAGGCATTTGTGAGGATTCTTTGAGTCTTCCCGGGTGCCATATGTAAGGGGGTACACGTCATTTTAACAGTCCCACATTTGTGGGGTCCTTGACCAGAATCCCAGAATGAGGAACCCTGAGTCATGGAGAAGGTACTTTCAGAACCAAGGGCACCCAGAACTTGGCAGCTCACGGGAACCCCGGAAAGTTCTTGCTGGACCCCTGCGCCCACGTCCCCACCCACACCTCCACTAGGCCCGCGTTGCCCATCACACACCTTGGATGGTCCTCTTGAAGAAGGCCTTGCAGGCCTCGCAGGAGGCCACACCGTAGTGGTAGCCGGAGGCAATGTCCCCGCACACGAGGCACAGGCGCTTGGGGATGGCGTTGAGCATGTACTCGCACTTGATGGCCGAGTCCTCCATGATGCCGCTGGCACAGTCCTCGTAGCTTTTGCGACACGGGGTGCCTCCCAGCCCGGCGCCTGCGAACATGGGCGGCGAGTCCAGCCCGTTGGCGTGGCTGCCCAAGGCCAGGCCGAAGCCGCCGCTGGCGTCAGACGAACCACTGGGGCTGTGGTGGCTGAGGGCGTCAATGCCCGAAGACGGGCTGGACGGCTCGGTCCTGATGAAGGAGCCGCAGCTGGAGCCCAGGTGCCGGTCCTCTGCGGACATTCTGTTCAGCAGCCTGCGGACACAGAGCGCGGGAAGTCAGCCCCAGCCAGGTGTGGTGGGCGTGGCAGCGCCCGGGGGCGGGGCGCCCGGGAGGGGCTCTGTGCTTAGGCCTGGGTGAGATCCAATGACGTCAAGGTCAATCAACCCCTCTCCTGCATAGCCCTGAGGAAGCTTGGGCCTTACCCCCAGAACCAGAACCTTCCACTGTTCTGATCAGTAAGCTTCAGACAGGCACCCTGGTGCTTTGCAAATTGCCGCCTTGAGGGCGGTGCAGAGGGCACCCAATTCAGCCAAATCTCTGCCCAATCTTCTCACATAACAATAACACGGTGGCCACAACTAAACAACCCGAGAGTGCCGAGCTGTGGCCCAGGACTCTAGGTACAATGACCTGATAACTCCCTTCAGATTCCTCCATTCCTGATGGTGGGCCCACTGGGACACCAGGTAGACCCAGGCTGGGCGTTTTCCTTGGCACCCCACCATCACCGAGATTGGAGCAGGAGGTGCCAAGTCCTCTGGCCAAGAGGGCAGCTTGTGGCAAAGACACCAGCCAAACTGCCCTCAGGGCTTGTCTCTGGTACAAGCTTGGTAACAGAGGCCACTGAGGGAAGTGGCTCTCAGCCTCGCCTTGTTTCCCTTCCCAGCCCCTGTGCAGGCCAGCTTCCAGTCAGCCTGCCTACCTCCCAAGAGACTATGCCTCCAACAGAAAGCACGAAGAAACCTTCCAACTCCAGCCCTGTGCATCCCCCAGTTTAAGTTTCTTCCCTCACAGCCTCCCTGCCTACCCAGGGAGCATTACCGATATGGCATGATCACTGTGCATCACAGCAAAACTTCCAGTAATCGAAAGCCCCTCCTCCAAGCCTGGGGGAGGAGGAGGAGGAAGTAGGTCAAAGGTGTGACCCTCCCCACATCCAACTCCCAGGGTGAGCGGAGGGAGGGGCCGTCTTTCTCTCAGGGAGGACAAGAAAGGCCACTGAGCTCACAGCTGGAAGACCCTGGTGCCTGCTCAGTGGGCCACACTGCAGTCAGGATCCGATCTGAGTCTGGTGGCCTGGATGGGGTTACCTGTCTCTGTCCCGGCCATGTGACTTCACATGTAGTCTCACTCCCTAAACCTCTTAGTGAAAGTAGAGAGGAGGCCACTCCTTGTGCTCGAGGGATGGGTGAGGGGAATGAGAGACATCTCAAGAACAAGGGCTAAAGAGGCCCGTGTACAATCCTGTTAATGGGAGGATGACTCACATGGGAGGGCAGGACCCAGTGCTAGAGGACCCACCAAGGGAGCGACCAGGGTCCTATTCTAATGTGAACTCCCCTTTCCTTTCCTTTTCTTTAATTTTTTTTAGGTTTTTGCCATAGAGTGGGTGTGCTTGCCTGAGAGAGACATTGAGAGAGGGAAAGTGAGAAATCGCCCCCGGGGAAATGGCCATGCCACAATCCCTTCTCCTCCATTCTCCTCTCAGGATTTTGGGCACACACATACATGAGCATGGGGATGCACTCAGCATGATTTTCAAGCCATCAGGTTCGAGACTCAAACAGCAGTCAGCCACCTGGTAATCCAACGCCTTAACTACCATTTCTCCTGCTGGCCCCATAGAACCCTCTCCACTTTTTTTGAGCAGCAAAGGCCTGGTCACCACCTGGGGAGAGGCTGTCTTATCACACCCTCAAAGCCCACCCCCATATAGCAATCTGTGCTCACAACAGCACCACAAAATGGGGTTGCGTAATCTTATGAAGAGGGGCCTCCACTGTCTCTAGTCCAACTAATGACATCACAAGATCCCTAAGGGGCTGTCCCATCCATCTACACTTGAACATGTCCAGAGATGGGGAACCCAAGCCTCATAGACAGTTCTAATCAGAAACTGGATTAGAGCTGTCCAAGGAGACCCTCTCCCAACACAAGGGAGACTCGACTTGTAAGAGAAGTATCTCAGGGACATTCTCTTGATTCTAAGAGCAGAAGAGCCTCTGCATTAACACATCACAGATGCTTCTCTACTTAAGATGGAGTCATGTCCTGCTAAACTGATCACCAATTGGAGGCATCATAAGTCAAAATGCAGACATCTAAGACGACTACGCCCAAGAAGTAGTTACATAAAAGTTTATAATCTCCTGTAATGTACAGATAGTCCCTGCTTTTATGATGGTTCAACCCAATTTTTTTGACTTTATGATGGTGTGAAAGTGATCTGCAATAATAGAAACCATACAACCGTTCTGTCTTTCCCTCTCAGTACGGTAGATAAGCAACATTGCATTAGAAAATCAGCTTTGTATGAGAGGGTTGTGAGCTAATGTCAGTGTCCAGAGCATGTCTAAGGTAGGTTAGGAGAGGCTGTGGTGTTTGATAGGTTAGGTGTATTAAATGCATGTTCTGGGCATGGCTGCCCACCCTCCACCACCAGTCATGTGTCCCCAGGACTGCCATCAGCCTGGTAGGACATCATGCAAAGAGAATCTGACTGCGCTGGCACAGGAGAACCCTGGGTTTCTCCCCAGAGGCCCCTCCAGGTGCAGGGAGAGCAGAGTTTACATATTCATCTCTTTAATTTTATTTTTTAATTGCAAGAGGGCATGTGCACTCGTCAGAAAGATACAGAGAAGCAGAAAGAGAGTGAGAGAAGAAGAAAGCACCTCCCAGTGGGGTGCAGTTACACTGCATTTCCTTCTCCTCCATTTCTTCATCCTGTTGGAATTTGGGGTACACACGTGCATGTGCTTCATCTGTTTTTCCAACCACCAAGGCCAGGACTTGAACCACAGTTGGCCATGTGGGAGCTGGTTCCCTTAACCACTAGACTATGGGGTCAGCCTGATGCTCTTTCGTATTTAATCCTCTCCTGCTCTCTGATGGATGCCTACTTGCTTCCCAAGCACATCCTAGACCCACTATGGAAAACCCTGCTGGGTGAGACATCTCCCAGATCCCAGGCTCTCCATCCCTAACCTCCCCCCAGGTTCCAGAGATTTCAGGAGATAAACTGACAGGAGCAGTAATCATTGCAGCTACTATTTAGTGAGCAGGTATTATGCGCCGTCTGCTTCAGATCTGGCCCTAGATGTGCAAGAAGCATTTGCCCTGAGGGAAGGAGATGCAAAGCCCCACAGCTACTCCCAGCAGAGGGCTGGCCACAATTTCCCCAACTACCTCCTTGAGCCTCATGACTCAGACAACCCTGAGGGACACCCAGGTGGGCAGCCTATTTGTCCCCAAGCCTTGGTTCTCCCTTCTGCCGCTCTCCTTGATTCACAAGGCACAAAGTGTCCCCAAGTGTCTGACTCCACATACAGGCCCTGGTTGGCGTCCCCAAGACGGGGAAGGAAGCAAATTTGATCCTGGTCTCAGAGCTGGCAGGGGAAGCCTGGGTCCCAGCCAAGGGGGGAATCTAATGATTTCATTCCTCTAGCTTTCTCATTTCTGTGGCTATTATTTATTTTCTTTAAAATAATTATTTATTTAATTGGGAGCAGCAGATGGCATAATGGTTACGTCACTGGACTCCCATGTAGTCGGCCGAGGTTCGAGTCCCATAAGGCCAACTATTCAGTTCAAGTCCCAGACCCAGCAGCCTGAAAAACAAGCCAGTGCATGTGCATGTGTGCCCAAAATCTCTAGAGGAGAATGGAGGAGAAGGGACTGTGGCATGGCCATTCCCCTGGTGGGGGGTGATTTCTCACATTCCCTTCTCTCTCTGTCTGGTGAACACACGTGCCCTATGACAAAAGCATCTTAAAAAAAAAAATACAGTGACCATACTTCCATGTTTGCCCAGAGCAATTCTGGTACCACCACTGCCCCAGTATCATGGCCAACCAATATCCCTTCCTCTCCCCGAAGGAGATAATGAATGACATGGTTACTCTATTTTTTTTTTTTTTTTTGCCATAGAGTGTGTGTGCTCTCTGCAGAGAGAGAGATAGAGGAAGCAAAAGTGAACAATCACCCCCTGGGAGGGATGGCCATGCTCAATCCCTTATCTTTTTCTCAGAATTTTGGGTGCGTGCGCACGTACGCACACACAAACACACGCCTGGTGTGAATTTCAAGCCTCTTGGTTTGGGACTCCAGCTGTGATCAGCCATGTGGGAGTCCAGTGCTCTGACCACCACGCCACCTGCTGGTCCTTTTTTTTTTTCCCCCCATTTTTTTGGCTATAGGGTACATGTGTTCACCAGAGGGAAATGGAGAGAAACAGAGAGAGAGGAATCATCCCCCAGGTGGATGACCACACCTCAATCATTTCTTCATTCTCCTCCTGGGATTTTGGGCATGCACACACATATGCCCAGTGTGTTTTTCAGGTCACCAGGTTCAGGACTCAAACCTCGGAGTTGGCCGTGTAGGATCCAGCACTTTAACCACCATGCCACCTGCTGGACATGGCTGCTCCATGTTAAATGCTGACAAGGAAGAGCAAATCTGAGATGGAAAGACCGAAGATACAAAAGCTCAGTGTCAGCCTTTTCCCATCTGTCTTTCAGTCTTAATCAGAGTCAGCTGACCCAGTGCTAGACAGGTGGCTTCCTGCCCTGACCAGCCCAGTCATATTTCACCATCTCTGGCTGGTGAGGCCCAGAAATCTGAGGGGGGAGGTGTTTGGGGGGTTTTTGTGTTTTGGGCATCCAGCTGTGATTCTTATGGGCTCTTTGAGAACCACTGGAACAATAGATGCAGTGAGAAGACCTCAGAGGAGTTTGAAAGGAATCTGAAACTAGGGACAGAAATCAGCTAAGGCAGTAAGGGGGGAGATGAGGGGAGAGAGGGGGTTGGCCATGCAGATGGGCAGTTTCATGAGGCCTCCTTTACCTCCTAGACAGCCCCCACCCTCCCATCCCCACCTCCAGTGTCTCTAGCGAAAGTGAAAGGGCTGGGTGTGAAGGAGGAGGGTCAGAGGGCAGGAGGACTAGGAAAAGAAAGTTCGCAGTGGCAAGGTGGAGAGAACAGAAATCGGAGGCACCAAGGCTCCCTGGGGCCCGGGACTCACGCCAACAGCTTAGATCTGACTTCCTCAACCTCGGTTCTGTTCGCTGGGGCTGGTAATGATCGTGGGCTGCTCTCTGCATTGTAGGATGGTTAGGAGCATCCCTGGTCTCTAGACAGCAAATGCCAGTAGCAGCCCCTACCCCAGCTACGCCACGACCACCCCCACTCACTGGCCTAGATATATGAGTAAAGCAGTAGACAGAGCACTGGAATAGAGGCTGGGCAAAACGAACCACATCGCACAGTCCCTGCAGAGATGGGAGTGATGTTGGAGCAAGCGGAACTGGGAGAAAATAGAGGCGCCCAAGGTGAGAGGTTTCCAGGAGGGGAGGCTGAGGCACAGCAGGAGGGAGGAGTGTGAAAGCTGGAAGGTTGGGAGACTGTGTTGGGGCCTGGAGAGTCTGGCACTTAAGATTTCAGATGGGCCTCTGGGGTGGGTGACTGAGATACGTCCAGGAGGGGTGTAGCCTCAGGAGGAGGGTGGGAGGCAGGTGACACCTGTTGCCTGGGGAGGAGCTCATTAGCTCAAGTCCATCAGCTGCGGTTGGCTGGGACCCCGTTCCCCACTGGATCAATGACTATTAACCCATTATGGGGAAGGGACAGAGGCTCCCATCTAAGCAGCCTCTGAAAGAGCAGTAGTTAGTGGTCAAAGCCCCTCAAGGCATCCTCCCTTTGACCCATCTCGGGCCTGGAGCTCAGCAAGAGCTGTCTGGACTCAATTTCTCCCCATCTGATTAGACTTGGCCTCCCTCCAGCCCTTGCCCAGCTCTGCTCTCAACCTCTTCAGTGTCCAGTGTGAGCCCTTGTTCCCAGAGCAGCCTGGTCTCCAAAGATGTCTGAACTTCCTGGGGGCTGCCCTGTCTTTGCAGGATAAACAATGGGTTGAAGATCTTCCAGCATGAAGACCAGCAGACTCTCAAAAATTCTGAATGAAACCCAAACTACTGAACTGCTTTGCGTTGGACCTCTAAGGGGAGAGAAGAGCCAGGGTATTGGCAGGAGATAATCTTAGATTGAAAAAAAAAGATTAAAATTTATTTTTCTATAGGGAACATGCACTTGGGAAGAGCTAGAGAGAGGAAGCACCTCCTGCGGAGAATAACCATGCCACAATCCCTTCCCCTCCATTCTCCTCTCAGGATTTTGGGTGTGCACACATGTGTCTAGCATGTTTTTCAAACCACCAGATCTGTAACTCAAACCATGCAATCAAGTGGGATCCAGTCACCTTAACCACCTCGCCACCTGGCTGGCTTGATAATCTTGGATTTTAAGCCGAGACGCCAATGATCTATTGCCCTCAAGGTGGCCTACTGGTAGTCAAATGGCAGGAGAGAAGCTTCTAGAGGGTCAGAGGGATGGACTGGCTTGATTAGCCCAGGGCCTGACCTACTATTCCCCATGGAGTACGGTCTACTCACCTGCACTCAGAGCCCTCTTTGGCTCCCTCTGGGGGCCATGAACTCATGAACAAGGACAATCAGCTGGTTCACTTAACGGTTCAGAGCCTGCACTCTGGCCCCAGTTCTACCACATATTACTGTCGTCTGCGAGTAACCAGGTTACCCTCCCTGGACCTCAGGGGCATCTTCTGTAAAATGGGTTCAATCACAGCTCCTTGTTCGTAGGTTGCTCCGGGAGAGCATGATCTACTGAAGGCAAGATGTTCAGATAGCGTAGGTACCAAGCCAGCGCTGGGCGGACACTGGCTGCTGTTTTGATTCTCCCAAGAGACCCCTTCCAGAAAATGCAACAGCTGGCAGGTCTGTGATTAAACCCAGCAGATCCTTTCCCTCATCCAAGCTCCCCATATCTAGAAGGGAGGCAATTCTGCAAGGAACTTTCCATAGACTAGGTGGGAAAGGGCTTGACTAGGCAAATTAAGAGGATAAGCAAGCCTGAAAAAGGGGTCGCTCTACAGAAGAAAAATGGGCTTCTGAACACTTGAGAGACTCTTATGTACATTTCAATAATTAATTTGCTAACAAGGGGCCATGAGAGCTATTCGTTAAAGCAGATCCTCAGACCATCCAGCAAGGCTTTGTTAGAAATCAGATCCTTAGGCACCTGACATAACATAGCTCAACTGTTTGAAAAAAGAATATTAAAGATGGGGTCACAGGTAGTGTGGTGGTTAAGGGACTGGACTTCTTACATGGCCAACCACAGTTTGAGTGCCAGACCTGGCAGTTTGCCTTCTCATTTTCCATCTCTCTCTCTCATCAAATTTATAATAATAATAATAAAATTTGATAAATCAGTCTTTAAAATATATAATCCAGTAATTATCTATTATTTTATTTTAGTTTTGGACACGGTCTCACTGTATCTACAAATATGCACCATCAAGGGCTTGTCGGGTGAACTGGAATCAAACCCAGAATCCCATGTGGCTTCAGCCTGCCAAGTAGCCCCTGGGTCCAGATCTTGAACCGTGCAGTCGTCCTTGTAGGATCCAGTTTCTTAACCACCAGACCACAAAGCTGGCCAAACTCAGATATTTCATTAATTCATGTCGACCTTTCTGAGTAGTTGGAATCGCCTGTTTTCTTAGATGATGTTTTCATCACCCCCGTGTAATGGAAATTGCTCTGTGGATCCGACTTTCAGTGATCGACAACGTCGTTCTGCACAGACACATCAGCGTAGCTGGAATTACTGAATGTTGAGTTCTCAGAGAGTCTTCTGCCTCCCCTGGTGACTTCCAGATGAGGGAACCAAAGCCCTGAGAAATTAAGTGACTTGCTCAACATTGTTAACTAGAGAGCTGGGCTAGTTGGGGTTTAGAGATCCAGAAGGTTGGTGATGTGCTCAGGAGAATGTGCTGGCTTAGAAAGCACCCCACCTGCCACCCTCCATGGCATGTCACTACCGCACAGTTTTTCTCTGTGATTTTTTTTTTTTTTTTGGAGAGGTTTTTGCTATAGGGCGCATGCACTCGCTAGAAAGACGAGAAAGACAGAGAGACAGAAAGCGAGAAATCACTCCCTGGGGAAATGGCCATGCCCCGATCCCTTCTCCTCCATTCTCCTCTCAGGATCTTGGGCACGCACGTACACACGCCCAGCGTGAGTTTAAGCCACTGGGTCCAGGACTCGAACCGCAGTCAACTACATAGGAGTCTAGCGACATAGCCATTATGCCAACTGCTGGTCCCAATGATTTGGTTTTATTCAGCCTCTTCTGGAATATTCCTCTAACATACCTTTTCCTTTTCTCCCTTGGGAGCCCTTGAGGACCCAGGGCTGTGAACTGACCCAATAGCACACTGGCTTCCAGTGAGAGCCTACCTCCCCTTCGCATGCATTGGAGCTTAGGCAAAAATCTGTACTTAAGCATCTTGTCGTTAGAAAGATTAGTCAAAACCAGGCTGATCCCGAACAACTGATTGAAATCTCGTTCCACACAAATTACGGCATGGAAAATAATGATGGGTAATTAGTGCTTTTCAATCAGGGCTTTTTATCCATGATTTTCCAGGCTGCAGCCATCGTAATGAGAAGAGGGTTCTGCGCAGCAGGGAGACAACTGGCTGCGGAGCAGCAGCCCCGGGACGGCTGGCAGGTCCAGCCCACCCGCGAAGCCCAGTGCGCCAGCCCACGGGGGATGGCAACTTCGACCTGGGTCCTCTATTGTCAAGTGTCCTCGTGCAGGCCACAGGTACCTGGTGGCCCTTACTTTAACCCGCTTGGCCAGCTCTGGGTTCCCAGCAACACAAAGGGCTGGAGACCTGACATCTGTGAATTTATCTGAACTCTTCCGGAACCTGATTTTACATTTACTCTCTGTCAAGCAGTGATGTGACGTAAGTAGCCTGCAGGGTGTCATTGCACAGACTGAGGAATTTCCAGGTGGCATTTAATCTTCACCGTTTTAGCCAGGGTGCTGGTCTGTGGAGCTTGGTGGTTACAGCTGGACTGCTGGGTTTGAATCCCAGTTCTGTCCCTTATGAACTGGACTACTTAATCTTTAGGTGTCTCAGTTTCCTCGTCTGTTAAATGGGGGTGAGAAGTATAGAATTCATCTTATAGAGTGGTCTTGAGGATTAGCAAATTAAAATTAAAAAGAGCTTAGCACAGACCTAACACACAGTAAACGATCAATAAATATTAGCAGTTGTTACTACTAATAGCATCTCTGGGGATGAGGAGACAGCTTCTGTTCCTAATCTCTCAAAAGTTCAGTCCTACAGCAAGCAAGACTGACTGACTCCCTCTCTCCTTCCAACCTTCATCCACCCACGTGTCAACCCAACCACTCATTTAATCGTGCATTTGCATTCTTGCTGCTTCCATGGAGAAAGCTCCTTCTCAGGCAAAAGGGCTCCTTACTCAGGCACTGCTAGAGCAGACTGTCAGCACTAACTGCTCTCCTGAGCACTGGTATTCAACCCCAACATTCCCACCCTGCTCCTCACAACATACAGGTGTGCATGCATACGCTCACACGCGGTGCTCCCATGAGGGATGCCGCATTCTTACAGCCGTGCACCTCGCTGACCCAGCTGGTTGAGCAGCGGGGAGCACCTGACCTATCCTGGGCCCGGGTGTCTCTCCCATGAGATAGCTGAGGTCAGGGCTACCTCTCCGGGGACAGACACAGTACAGTGGACAGCTAAGAGCTGAGCAGGGCCATACTTCCTGCCAGTGTGCAGTGGGAGTGAAGAACACCTAGGCTGGCAGCAGAGGAGGGATGCTCAGAGGCAGCAAGTTCTGGGAGCCTTAGTTCCTGGGGCAGCTGGACCCTGGCCCCAGCAGCATCTCCACTCAGGTGAGTGAGCCTGGCCTGATGCCCAGACAACGGGCCACCTAACTGCCACTTAACCAATAGAATAACTCACACACCATCTCATTCATTCATGCACTCACTCGTTCATTTGACTGCTATTCTTGTACTGCACACTAGACATTGTTCTAACTCTGGGATGGTTTGGAGGATGGGTTCCTGTCCTCAAGGAGAGACAACGCTATATTTCAATGACTAAGCTTTAGCGTTTCTTCACTTTTTGAAGAACCGTGCATTTGGCAATCAGAGTGCATTTGAAATTGATGGGATGTCTCTCAAAATAGATGATGTCATAGAGTCAATGAAGTATGATAAGTAAGTGTAGCTGAGACTGCCAGGAGTTCACCAGAAGCTACTTTGTTTTCCTCCTAGACACCAAGAAGACTACGCTTCCCAGTCACCCTTGCACTTAGCTCTGGCCATGTGACTGGGTCTTGGCCAATGGAACACAGGCAGAGTGACATAAGCTGCTCCTCTATCTGGCCCATAAACATTTCTCATACTATCCCCTCTTCTCCCTTCTCTCTCTCTCCGCTCTACAGGCCATAGACGGAGCATCCAGAAGGGGACTCCAAGACCCAGGGGATGGCAGAGACACAAATCGGGAGGAACCTGGGCCCCTGTATCACCTCGAGAAAGGCTACTTGCCCAATACCCTCACCAAAATATTAGGGGGCACGATAAAGTTCTGTCGTGTGAAGCCACTGTAACACTGCAGTTGTGCATAACGCCCGTGTTACTGTCCCTAACAGGACGAGTCAACGACCAGCTGGTACAAACCCAGTTAGTGATGCCTGCCATGAAGAGCAGCAGAGGGAAGGCCGCAGGTGGGTGGGATGAGCGTGTATTCAGAAGGCCTCTCTGAGCAGGTGGCATTTAAGCAGAGGCAGGGGAAGTTCTGTGTGGAGGAACAGCCAGGTGACGTTGTCTGAAGTGGAGGGAGAGAGGGAGAGGAAGGAGGTGAGGAAGGAGGGGTGGGCAGGGCCTCCAATCAGGGGTGCACAGGCAGGCCATGACCTCAGAGGGCCTCCAGTCTGTTCCTTAGTTCCTTTCACAAGCGTCCCAGTCAAGGGTTTGCTTCCCTTACAAAATCCTTGGTGTCGAGGAGATTGCTTTTTTTTAGGAGGCAGCCATTTACATCTTTATACCACTCTGATTTTTTTTTTATTAATATTTTATTTTGAGAGATTCTACTACAGGGCACACTGCTTCCCTTACAAAGTCCTCGGTGTCGAGGAGATTGCTTTTTTTAAGGAGGCAGTCATTTACATCTTTACACCACTCTGATTTTTTTTTATTAATGTTTTATTTTGAGAGATTCTACTACAGGGCACATGCACTCGAGGGAGAAACAGAGACAGAAAGCAAGAAATCGCCCCCAGGGAGGATGGCCATGCCACGATTCCTTCTCCTCCATTCTCCTCTCACACGTGCCTGGTGTGACTTTCAGGCCACTGAGACTAGGCTTGAACCACAGTCAACCATGTAGGAGTTCAGCACCTTAACCACGATGCCACCTGCTGGCCCCTAAAGTTCCTTATGAAGAGCCAAAATATCTCTTCTCCCTGAGTTCCCCGTTACAGTTCCTACAACTCGTCCCTCAGTACAAACTGAACACCTCCTGTACCCCAGTGCTCTAGGTGGCTGAAGGCAACTTCTTTGCCAGGGTTGACGTCCCCAGGACCTCTGAGGATAGTCCATCTGCTCTGCCCACTCTCTTAAAGAGGAGCATCAGGTCTGAACACAGCTCTCCAGAACTGACACCTCCCTCGTTCTGGACACTATACTCCTGTTTATGCACCCCCGGTCGGAATCAGCATTTAAGGGGCCTAGCTCACATTGCCGACCTCCGCTCTGCTCCTTGTGCGATCACACATCTGAGGTATGTCCTCTTCCTGGGCCTCACTGCCCCTTCGTTGTTTGCATATTTGTTTGTGTTTTCCACAGGACAGGGTGCAGACTCAGTGTGGAGGACAGCACTTCCACCTACCCCTGGTCACAGCAGTGGCCCTTTCTACATGGCTGTAAGCACAGCAGGGGTGACATAGGATGCCTGGGGCACCTAGCATCCATGGCTCATCCTGACTCCATTTTTCAGCCTTTGTGCTGATGGGCAGCTTTAGCAGAAGATGAAGACGTATCTTTTTTTTTTTTTTTTTAATAATTTCCTGTAGGGCATGTGCGCTCACCAGAGAGAGAACAACAGAGAGAGAGAAAGGAAGCCCTCAGGTCTGGGACTCGAACAGCAGTTGGCCATATAGGACTCACTTGCTTTAACCGCCACACTGTGACCCCAATGACACATCTTACCTCAGGTGGACAGGTGGGGACTGGCGCTGCATCAACCTTGGCGGTGATGGGATACTGCCCAGGTGGGGAGGACTTACTCTGTCCCAGCATGGACTATGTGCATGAAGTCACTGACTCCTTGTGACAACTTGTCGAGGGAGGTACTATCTGTTCCTTCATTTTGCGGATGAGGAAACTAAGGCCCAGAGAGGTTAAATATCTTGGTAAAGGAACCACAAGTTGGCATGATGGCTATGTCGTTGGACTCCCACGTAGTCAACCGCGGTTCGCGTCCTGGACCCAGTGGCTTAAAACTCACGCCGGGTGCGTGTGCGTGCGTGCCCAAGATCCCAAGAGGAGAATGGAGAAGGGATTGCGGCGTGACCATCTCCCCGAGGGGGTGATTTCTGTGTCTCTCTCTGTCTGTCTGGCAAGCGCACGCGCCCTATAGAGAAAACCTCTCCAAAAAAAAAAAAGATGAAGAACCATCTGCCATTTACAAGGCAGTAGCCCGAGAACACACTAACAAGACTGACAAGCGCATCCATGGGCTGGGCTACAAGAAACGTGCCCCTCGGTAGCAGGCTCAGCAAAGCTGTCTGGGTCAGAGGAACAAGGGATGACCCATACCATACTCCAACGCTGTTGTCTAGAAAACATAACAAGGATGAAGATTCACCCAGCAATCTCTACAGTCTGGTGACCAGTGTACCCTTAATACTTTCAAAAATCTATAGACAGAGGGAACCAGCAGTTAGCGTAATGGCTATGTCGCTGGACTCCCACGTGGTCGACTGCGGTTCGTGTCCCGGACCCGGTGGCTTAAAACTCACGCCGGGCGCGTGTGCGTGCGTGCGTGCCCAAGATGCTGAGAAGAGAATGGAGGAGAAGGGATTGCAGCGTGACCATCCCCCCTGGGGGGTGATTTCTCGCTTTCTGTCTCTATGTCTCTGTCTGTCTGTCTGGCGAGCGCACGCGCCCTACAGTGAAAATCTCTTAAAAAAAAAAAAAATCTGGAGACAGGGCCCAGCAAGTGGCATGGTGGTTGAGGCACTGGGCTCCCACATGACCAACCACAGTTCGAGTCCCGAACCTGGCAGTTTGCTTTCTCATATTCTCTCTCTCCCTGGCGAGTGCATGTGCTCTATAGTAAACATTAAATATATATAAATATAAATAAAAAATTTAAAAATTTATAGTCAATGTGGATGAGAACTGCTGATTTTCAAATAAAGTTATAAAACTGTTTTAAAAAATAAAGGAAGACGTTATAACACTCCTCTCAAAACAGACAGGGACTTCCCATCGCTTTTCTGGTATAGCCAGAGTCCCTACGACAGCCTACAAGGCCCTCGAGGACCCATCCCTGGCACCTCTGCCATGTGGTCTTCTGCCCACTGTCCCTCATGGTCACTCTGTCCCGGGCACACCAGCTTCCTGGCTGTCTTTGACCACACTGATCCTGCTCCCCATGTGGGGTCTTTGACCCCCACCTCCACCCCACGCTGGGAGAGGGGCTTTGTCCGTCTACTTTTCTGCTCTTTCAGCATCTGGAACACTCACGGACGCACAGTGGTGCTCAATGAAATACTCACTGGATGAACACATGAGGGGCGAGGTCCGAGAGCAGGGTAGGACAGGAAGACTCCCAGCAAACCAAGGCTACACAGACCCCAAGGCCTGCATCCCCATGGAATGTGACAGTCAGGACAGGACAAGGGTCTGAGAAGGGGAGCCAGCCCATGCCTAGGAGCAGGAACTGCAAAGACCCAGGATTCAACAGTCGCCACAAAAGGAACCAACCGTGCAACCAGTTCCAATGAGATCCTGGTAATACCGGCTTACAGACTTCACAAAGGAGGCAAGCATTTCTCTCACTTGCTGGTTTTTCTGCTTTTAATACACCCCGAACCATGCAATGTGCTGGGCAAACAAATCAAGAAGGCTTGACCTTGAGAGTCACTCATTGAGACACCTGGTTTCAGATGCCAAAAAAGGTACTTTTTATTTTTTTTTTTTTAGTAAGGTTTTTGCCATAGGGCATGTGCATTCACTGGAGAGAAACAGAGAGAGACAGTGAGAGAGAAAGTGAGAATCACCCCCCTGGGGGAGGGAATGGCCATGCTGCAATCCTTTCTTCTTCATTCTCTTCCTGGGATTTAGGCACGCACTCATACGCAGCTGGCATGATTTTCAAGCCGCCAGGTCCAGGACTCCAACTGTGCTTCGCTCTGTGAGAGTCCACCATCTTCTCCACGCCACCTGCTGGTCCCTAAAAAAGGTACTTTAACACAAAACTAATGTAATTCATGAGCCAGCAGGTGGCATGGTGGTTGAGGTGACTGGGTCCTACCTGGCCCGCCATAGTTTGAGTCCTGAACCCAAAAGCTTGAAAAGACATGCTGGGTGTCTGTGTGTGTGCCTGAAATCCTGAGAGGAGAATAGAGAAGGGACTGTGGTGTGGTCATCTCCCATGGGAGACGCTTTCTCACTTTCTCTTTTTCTGTCTCTCTCCATTGAGCACAAGTGCCCTATAGCAAATTAAAAAAAATAAATAAATAAAAATCAATGTAATTATAAAAACTGAAGGAAAGAGGGGTTGGAAAAAGGTTCCCTGGGGGCCAGCAGGTGGCGTGGTCATTGAGATGCTGGACTCCCACGTAACTGACTATGGTTCAAGTCTTGGACCTGGTGGCTGGAAAATCACAACAAATAAATAGATAAATAAATAAATAAATGTTTCAAAGAAAAGTTTCTTAACTTCAGAGCCAAAATGCCGCTACGTGAGTGTAGACAGAATACAGTCAGCTCACCACCCTTGAGAGAAGGGACTGACTGGGCCTACACATGAGAGCTCAGATCACCTGGGTTTGAATCCTGGCTTTGTCAGTTACTGGCCGTGCAAGCCTCAGTTTCCTCATCTGCAAACTGGATAATATAAAATCATCTACCTGGTAGAAGTTTTCTTTCTTTTTTTTTTTTTAGAGAATTATTTTGTTTAGTTTTACTTATTATTATTATTCTTTTTTAATTTGGCCAGAGAGAGAAAGTGAGAAAACAAGCCGTCGAGTGCAGGACTCACACCACGGTCAGCCATGTGGGAATCTGGTGCCTTCACCACCACGCCACCTGCTGGTCTGTGGTAGAATTTTTCTGAGGATAAAATGACAGTAAACGTAAAACCCTCCAGACAGCTGCATCTGCACATAGCAAACGCTTAGTAAACATGGACTGTTGATTTCTCAGCTCTCTTGGGTTCAGGTCCTGAGCCACAGCAAAGGTGATTCCTGACCTCTTGGATCTCAGTTGTCCCCTCTGGGTTTATGAGGAAAATGAAGAAAGGGCATTGTATGCTCACACTCCGGAAAGGGGAAGCGCTCGCAGGCTTCTGGGGTCTCCCCCGACTGGGCCACCAGGGAGGGGACAAGAGGCACAGGCTGCCCTTGGCGAAGCTGTCACTTATCACATGGGGACTTCTCCAGATGGGGTATTGACTATTGATCTGATAAATAAACAGCCTGCTGGCTCGATCAAAATGTTATTTTACATTTCAATTACTGCTCACTAATGCAACCTTCATGCGCCAAGATGCTTCTGGCAATGGCATCAGCCCAGGCACTGGCCACTGGCCATAGAGGTGGAGTCACCCCCACCGGCTTCCACACCCTCCTCCCCAGGTTCCCACCAGGACTGTGGGCCTCCTTCCTGGGGGGTCAGGGTCTGGTGGGAAAGACAGCTGCTAGGGAGGGAGAGAGGAGGGAGAGGGAAGAACTAGAGGAGCAGGTACAGTGGTAGGGGGTACAGGCTGGGGCTCACCTTCACCAACTGCTGTTGGGCCTGTCAGGAAGGACCCCTGTGGCTGCAGCTGTGGCCCCCATCCGGGCCTTGGTGCCCCCACAGCCACACTGAGTGGCCTTGGCTGTGTCATTACCC
>NW_006160041.1:1150025-1162274 GCF_000334495.1 Tupaia belangeri chinensis | reverse complement strand
AGGCCTCTGCCCCCTGGCCATAGAGGTGGAGTCCCCCCCACCGGCTTCCACACCCTCCTCCCCAGGTTCCCACCAGGACTGTGGGCCTCCTTCCTGGGGGGGTCAGGGTCTGGTGGGAAAGACAGCTGCTAGGGAGGGAGGGAGGAGGGAGAGGGAAGAACTAGAGGAGCAGGTACAGTGGTAGGGGGTACAGGCTGGGGCTCACCTTCACCAACTGCTGTTGGGCCTGTCAGGAAGGACCCCTGTGGCTGCAGTTGTGGCCCCCATCCGGGCCTTGGTGCCCCCACAGCCACACTGAGTGGCCTTGGCTGTGTCATTACCCTTCACTGCTTCTTAGCTGCTACCTCAATGCTACGGTTTGAATGTGTTCCACCAAAATCCATGTGTAGGAATTGGTTGTATTGTGAAGGTATAATAATTAAGAGGAAATTTAATCCGACTATGGTGTTGAAATGCACCAGGATGGAGCCTCATGATGGAGTCCTGGTGGTTTTATAAGGAGAGCGAGTCAGACAGACCAGGACACACTCAAGCTCCTGCCCTCCTCCACGTTCTCCCTTGGATCCTGGACCTCCGAACTGCATCTGAATAAACCTCTGTTTTTGTAAATTACCCAGACTCAAGCAATTCTGTTTTTTTTTTTTTTTTAAGAGAGATTTTTGCTATATGGCATGTGCACTCACAGAAAGACAGAGACAGCGAAAAATCACTCCCCAGCGGGGATGGCCATGCCATAATCCCATCTCCTCCATTCTCCTCTTGGGATTTTGGGCACACACACACACATGCACCCATTGTGAGTTTAAGCCCCAGGGTCAAGGACTTGAACTGCAGTTGGCTACATGGGAGTCCAGTGACGTAACCACGATGCCATCTGCTGGCAACAAAACAGACTAAAACCTGAATCAAGAAAAGCTACGCTATTTTGCTGGGATATAGGATACAATGAAAAAACAGATGTGGAGGCCTTTTGAAGAAGAAACGACGTGAATACTGCTGTATCACTCAGCAGAGCAACAGCAGTAAATGCCCTTTCTCCTGCAGCACTTAACTGTTTGCAAAGTGCTTTATGCATCTAAGTTCATTCCACCCTCAAAATAAGTCTGGATTGTTTGTCCATTTTACAGATGAGAGTATCTATCAAGGCACAGAGATGTTGATCAGGTGTGGCCACACGGCTTCTTTTTATTTATTTATTTATTTTTTCACTATAGGATGTGTGCACTTGTTGGAGACATAGCGAGAGGGAGGGGGAGAAAGTATCCCCCAGGGCGAGGGCCACTGTAATCCCTGCTCCTCCATTCTCCTCTCGGGATTTTTGGGCACACACGCACATGTGCCCTGTATTTTTCAGGCTGCTGGGTCTAGGACTTGAACCATACAGTGAGCCATGTGAGATTCAACCGCCTTCACCTCCTCATTACCTGCTGTTCCCCCTCCCCTGCTTTTTATGGTATGCAGAAGGACAAAGTCTTGAACTCTAATCCATCCTGATGCTGACGTCTGGGGGTTTAGCTGCTCTGGGGTAACCCATCTCTGGAGCAGTGTGGAAACTCCAATCAAAGTTACTCCTTCCTTCCCTGACCGAGAGAAACGGCCTCTGCCTCCCCCGGTGTGTCAGGGGTGGGAGGAAGAGGCGAGGCTGCTGACCGCTGCAAAGTGCGGACAGAGGGCAGGCCCAGCAGACTTCTGTCTGGACCACCATGATCATGGTGACCTCTGCCCCAAGACCACCCACTAGGACCAAAGAAACCAGGGGGCAGCACGTGCTCAGGCTGCTCCACGAGACCCTGGGCTGTCAAAGATCTGAAAACCTGAGGCAATTGTGAAGAGATGTCAGGGTCGGAGGAGTCGCCAGGGTCATGTCGTCCGTCCGTGTGCAGGCTGTGAGCGTGGCCTGCAAGCCCTCAATTTAGACCACTCAGAGGGATGGAATGGGAACCCCCATGCCAAAGACATGACAGTCACAGGACCCATGGGGGCCCCTTTTAGGAAAGAATTCCCCAAACTCTATGTACCCTGGTGGAGTGGAGAGTACATTTTGACTATTCGACCTAAATGCCATTATTTCTTTTTCTTTCTTTCTTTTTTCTTTTTTTAGAGATATTTGACTTAGGGTGAGTGCATTCACCAGAGAGACAGACAGACAGACAGACAGATACGGTGAGAAGGAAAGTGAGAAATTATCCCCAATGGAAGATGGCCACTCTGTAATCCCTTCTCCTTCATTCTCCTTCTGGGATCTTGGGCACACACCACACATGCCCAGCGTGAGTTTCAAGCCACTAGATCCAGGAATTGAACCGTGGTCAGCCATGTGGGATTCCAGCAATGTAACCACTATGCCAACTGCTGGTCCCGGTGCCATCATTTCTTCGACCCTTGTCCAGTGCACTGACATAACTAACGTGTTTCCCTCTCTCTTGCTCATACACACACTCACCCTCATACACGCACTCACCCTCCCAGGACAAGACCTATTACCTCACACTCGTAGGACTGTCCCCCGTCTCCTCTTGACTAGTGTGGAAATGCAATTTTAAGTTTATATTACAGGCATAAAAATACAACGAGTAGTTTATATTTCAGGCATGAGAATACAATAAAGAGACCAGAGACTATGATAGGGCTTCTGCTCCAGCTAGAGGCTGTGTGTTCTTTTTTGGAGAGGTTTTTGCTATAGGGTGCATGCATTTGCCAGAAAGACAGAGAGAGACAGAGAGACAGAAAATGAGAAACCACCCCCCAGGGGGGATGGCCACACCGCAATCCCTTCTCCTCCATTCTCCTCTCGGGATCTTGGGCATGCACGCACTCGTGCCCAGCGTGAGTATAAGCCACAGGGTCCGGGATTCAAACCATGGTCAGCTACATGGGAGTCCAGAGACATAGCTATTACGCCAATTGCTGGTCCCGAGGCTGTGTGTTCTTGAGACAGTCCCTTGTCCTATCTGGTCTCAAGCATGCTACTTCTCTTTCTGGAAAATGGAGACAGTCCTAGCCATCTGCCGGAGGGACCTGAAATCATATATAAGAGGGAGTAAGACAGTCGCCCCTCTGGAAGGAAGCTGGACACCAGTCATGAGCTATGGCCTTGTTTGCTCAAGGGTTAAAAATGAAATCACGTCAAGAAAAAAAAATCCGCATCACAAGTGAAGCCCTGGCTGTAAGCCAGCCGCTGAGATCAATATGACAGGTAAAGAACAGGAATCTGTAACTAGAATCCCGTCCCAGCCCACCTGCCTCACTAAGCCTAGTCCTGCCTCCACCATGAAGTCCTCCATCCCAGGACACAGGCCCCTCTGCTGCCCTAGCCCAGGCCAGCCTGGACTGGAAGGAGAAACAAGTTCTTAGTTCCAGGTTTGAGTCTTGGCTCCACCTCTTCCTTCCTCTGTGACCTTCAGCAGGTGATCTTCTCTAAGCCTCAGGTTTTCCATCTCTAAAATAGGGATAACCCACTTTACTAACGAAACGATTGAATAAGGATGCTGTTTTCAAAAGCTTTGTCAAAGGTCAGCGTCACACTAAGCTGTGCCCCTCTCCCTACCCTCCTCACCCTGGCATTTCAGGGCTGTGGCTCCTTTGAGAATCCGTGTCTCATCCCAGACAATACTCCCCGGGCCCGCTGTGAGGGTGGCGACGTGGGACGTTTCCCCGTTCGAAGTTGCAGAAGCAGGCAGAAGCAGGATTTAAACCCAGGCTTCCTGACTCCTGAGTTCTAAACTCAATTCCCACATTGCACAGCCTCAGAATAGCATGATTCCAAATGAAAAATAGAAAGGTGGCAACGTGAAAGTAGAATTCTTGGCCAGTACTCCTCAAAACCGTTAAGGTTACGTAAACCAAGGGAAGTCCGAGAAACTGTCACAGGCTAGAGGAGACTAAAGTGACAAGACAACCAGAGGCAGTGTGGGATTCTAGATTAGATCCTGGGAGAAAAGGGACATCAACAGAAAAATACATGGAAGTGGAATAAAGTAGGAAGTTCAGCTCACGATCACGTACTGAGGTCTAGTCTTGCCTATGACAAATATACAAGGACGTTAACCAAAGGGACAAGTGGATGAGAAGAATGCAAGAACTCTGTACTCCCGTGGCAATTCTTCTGTAAATACAAAGCCATTCTTTTTTGGTTTTTGTTTGTTTGTTTTTAAAGAAATTTTCGCTACAAGGTGCACGTGCTCACCAGAGAGACAGAGAGAAAGTGAGAAATCACCCCCCAGAGCGGCTGGCCATGCCACAATCCCTTCTCCTCTATTCTCCTCTCGGGATCTTGGGCACGCATGCACCTCATGTGAGTTTTAAGCTGCTGGGTCCAGGACTGGAACTGCCGTAGGCCACGTGGGAGTCCAATGATATAACCATTACGCCACCTGTTGACTCTGCAAAAGTCATTCAAATGGAGAGTTGTTCGTTTTGTTTGTTTGTTTAAAAGCCTCACACATTTCTGTCCCAGCAAGGTGAAGCACTGGTTTCACTCAAGTGATGACCTGACCTTCAGAGGCATCTGCATTCTGACCATCGGCCCTCCCTCATGGCCAAAGAGGGAGGTCTGCCGCTTGGCCCTCTGCGAAACCTCCCTCTTCCCTGTCTCTGCACCCCTGCACACAGGTCCGCTCTGCCATGCTTTCTGCTCTCTGCAGCAGAAGTCACCAGGGTCGTAACGATGATGGCTCTGAACCAGTCATCCCACTCCTACAGATCAGCAGATCAGTCTAACACAGTTTATAAGAAGCAGAAAGCTGCGTGTTTGAGATGTGCCCTACAGTGTCCACGTAGACACATACAGAAACATGCTGGAAACAACCTGAACGCTGGTAAAGAATGCCACACCCACTGGGTCAAACTGCAGGGTTGGTGAAACAATGGGGATTAGAAGACCATGAAGAAAGAAAATCCATTCCCTTCCATGTCTGTAAAGCCCTTTGTGACCTGGCCTCGCTACCGTTCCATGTCACCGCTCACCATCTCCCCACACCCCCGCCACACTGCCTTCCCCCAAGTATCCCAAGGGTATTGCTGCCCCACGGCCTTTGCACTGGCTCTCCTCCTGCCAGGAATACCCAGGTGCCCTCATGGCGCATTCTCTCACTCAGTCACATCTCTGCTGAGACATTAACTCAGGAAGACACTCTGACCACTATTTCTATCACGGGCCCCATCATTTACTCTTTTCTTTCTTGTTTTTAGAGAGAGATTTTTTGCCATAGGGAACTTGCGCTTGCTGGAGAGACAGAGAGACAGCGAGAAATCACCCGCCCCGGGGGATGACCATCCCACAGTCCCTTCTCCTCCATTCTCTTCTCAGGATCTTGAGCATACACACTCATGTGCCCAGCATGAGTTTTCTGTCACCAAGTCCAGGACTCGAACTATAGTCGACCATGTGGGAGTTCAGCAACGTAACTATGATGCCATCTGCTGGTCCCATCCTGTCTTTTTTTTTTTTTTTCTTCTGCTCTCTGTCTCTCTTTCTTTCTCTCTCTCCTTCCTGTCTTTCTTCCTTTCTTTCTTCTTCTTTCTTTCCTTCTTTCCTCCCTCCCTCCCTCCCTCCCTTCCTTCTTCCTTCCTTCCTTCTTTCTTTAATTTGTTTAAGGCTTTTGCCATAAGGCACATGCACTCACTGGAGAGAGACAGAGAGAGAGAGAGCAAGAAATCACTTCCCCCTCCCCAGGGGAATGGTCATGCTGCAATCCCTTCTCCTCCATTCTCCTCCATCCTCCTAGGATCTTGGGCACGCATGCACATGCGCCTGGTGTGAGCTTTAAGCCACCAGGTCCAGGACACGAACTGCGGTCAACTATGTGGGAGTCCAGCAACATAGCGTACACGCTAACTGCTGGCCCTGAAATTTGCTATTTTTTAAAAGATATTTTTGCTATAGGGTACTTGATCTCACCAGAGATACAGAGAGAGAGAGAGAGAGAGAGAGAGCAAGAAATCACTTCCCCCTCCCCAGGGGAATGGTCATGCTGCAATCCCTTCTCCTCCATTCTCCTCCATCCTCCTAGGATCTTGGGCATGCATGTGCCCAGCATGAGCTTGAAGCCACGAGTTTCATGACTCAAATCACAGTTAGCCACGTGGGAGTCCAGCAACGTAATCACTACGCCGTCTGCTGGTCCCAATGTGCTGATTTTAAAAACCTTTCTCAAGTTATGTAATATTGTAATATGGTATGAAACTGTGTGAGGAAGCTTTGACATCTTTCGGGCTCTACTTCAAAGTCTGCCTCTCCCACTCACTTGCTGTGTGACTGTGGGCAAGCCACCTAGCCTCTCTGAGCTTCGGGTGCTTTGTCTATGAAGCTAATACCAAATCTCTTTACTCCTAGGATTAGAGAATGAGACGAGAGTACCTCGCATGGTACTCAGCACAGAGACGTCATTTCTCACAGTCTGTTAAGGTCTTGGTGGGTGTTTTTAGACTGAACTCACACAGCAGCCCTTCTACGATGTTTCAGAGTCAGGGGCTCCCCTGAAACACACTAAGTTAGAGATGCTGGAGTTTGCCACTTCCAGCTCTAGCGCGGGCAAGGCAGGAGGGCCGGTGCCTGCTCACACATGGGCCTACGTGCTGGGAGGAGGGCTGTGACGATGGAACTGAATGACTCACAACCCTAGGTGAGGGAGGGCTTTGATGTAGTACATTCAAAGAACTTTCAGGAAGGCACCAGAGGCTCATGTAGTCCAACCCCCTTTCCACAGACGCGGCCGGAGAGGGTAAAGGACTCGCCTTAGGCCACTCAGCCAGTTAAGGCCCGGCTCCTGGCTGCCAGCTCACCGAGGCACGGCACTGCTCTGGGACACAACTCTGGGGCCCCAGCAGTCAGCCTGTGTCCTCTGGGTAAAGGCTTAGACTCGGGGAGGAGGGGGTTACGGACTAGCTCCTTCCAATCAGTGATTGTGTTAATCAATCAATTAAATCTAGAATGCTTAAAAAAAAAGGGCAACAAACAAAAACAGCAGCAGAAAGTAATGACTAATAATCAAATACAATTGGATTATTTCTGCGCTGACTGGTTGGGGTAGGCGAGAAGCGAGGAAGTTCCCTAACTTAAGGGAGGAGGGAGGGACAGCCAGCTCAGCAGCCTGGGGACACCCGGGAGCTGGGGAGAAGCCACAGGGAGGAATTTGGGGCCTTCGCTAGGGAAAAGCACCTCCGGACCCAGACCTCCCTGTGTCTAGACTGTCCTAGTCGAGTGCAGTAGACACACCAATTCCATCTTCACGGCGACCCGAGGGCAGTGCCACTGTGTCTGTTTCATAGATGGGGAGTCTCGGGCTGAGTGACTTGGTTAAGGTCACACAGGTGGGGTAGAGCCAGTTACCAGGCCCCATGTGGTCTAATGCCAGGGTTCTGCTCTCAAGGACACACTGTCGCTACCCGTGCCCGAGGACGAAGCACATCCGTCACATATAAGAAGTAGTTACTGGGAACCAGCAATTAGCGTAATGGCTATGTCGCTGGACTCCCACGTAGTCGACCGCGGTTTGCGTCCCGGTCCCGGTGGCTTAAAACTCACGCTGGGCGCGTGTGCGTGCGTGCCCAAGATCTCGAGAGGAAAATGGAGGAGAAGGGATTGCGGTGTGACCATCCCCCCCTGGGGGGTGATTTCTCGCTTTCTGTCTCTATGTTTCTCTCTGTCTGTCTGGCGAGTGCACGCGCCCTATAGTGAAAACCTCTCCAAAAAAAAGAAAAGAAATTGTTACTATTCACTTAGTTCATCTCATTTACCACACACTTAGCACCACAGGGCCTCTGCCCCTTAGTTCAGCAGCTCAGAGAAGATACAAATAAATAACCTATGACAATAGTCCTTGGACAATGATGTGTCTGAAAGTGGGATGAGAGGGACACACACACGAGACATGAGCACGAGCATGCAAATCCACGGAACCCTGGGGCCCAGAGAACCCTGCTCTCCTTAGGCAAAAGGGGTCAGGGAAGTCTTCCTGGAGGAAGAGCCTAGGCTGTCTTGAAGGACAAGTAGGTGTGGGGCAGGTCAAGAAGAGGGGAGGTGGGAACGGCATTCCAGCAGAGGGACCAGCATGTATGAATCATCGAGACAGGAAACAGCCGGCACTGGGGTAGCAGGGAAAGTCTAGTACTCAGAACGTGGCAGGAGGCAGGGCCAGGAGGACTGCAGGTCGGCACAGCAGCAAACCCTGATGCAGGCGGCAGGGCCAGCTAGGGCAGGCTGCATCACACCCACTCCACTGCAGCCCTGCCCTAGCCCAAATAAAGCTCGAGGCCGTGCAGGGCAGTGGAGGCTGCAAGAGGGCAAATGGCCACCATGGCAGAGCTGGCTTAGAACCTGGCCTTCTGCTTCACAGCCTGTCCTTTTTGCTTTCTCTCTTGCACTCATCCTTTCTTTGCAATACAAATGCATTAGTAAAGCTAGCTCTTTAAAGGAACCCCATAGCTAATCCTTGCGTAAATGGAAAATCTCTAAGCAAAGCTAATAATCACCCTATAATCCAGCTGTTACATAATTCCTATGTTACAGTACAGCATCGGGCTGAGGTGTCTGGTTCCCACAAAACCTCTTTTGTAGCGGGAGGATGGGGTTGGGATAAAGCACCGGTGAAAAGATACCAATGTGTGGGGCAGGGTGGTGGGAGCTGCCAGGGGCAGGTCAGATGCACCGTGGTTGGGGGAAGTCTGCAGGGAGATGCAGGCTCCCAGGTCTACAGCCCATGTGTCCCTGCAGCCCTGCAGCTCAGCAAATCCTCATGGGTCCACTGGCGGGGGAGGAGGACTTTCTGGGGGAGGAAGAAGTGGGTAGAAAGAACAAAGGGACTCAGCCCTCCTGGCCCCCACCAGACTCCACGAGACTGAAACCACACCAGGCAGGTTGTGCTTTATTTTCCAAATACCGGATACCAAAAAACACGACAAAGAGAGATAGCTCCACTCCTCAGAAGGGGACATGGAAGGACTGCAAACACAAAAGCAGTAATTCCGTTTCTTTTCTCCACGGACACTGCGCATTCCCTGCAAACACTCGGACTGCGATGGATTCCCCTGCTTTCTGCCTCCCCTATTTGATTGAGTCCTGCGGGGGCAGGGTCTATGGCCTATCTGCCTCTGTGCCCCCAGCACATAGCACAATGCCAAGTAAACAGTCGGTGCTCAATAAATGTGTTGAGTGGGAATTCAAACTGAGTCGCTGGACAGAGATCAGATTCGGAACAGGGATAAAGGAGAACCAAGATATTGATTTAAAGTTGATAAGCAGGGCCCGTTGGTGGTATGGCAGGTGAGGCGGCCGGCCCCACACGGTGACTGCACAATTGGAGTCCCAGACCCAGCAGGTTGACAAACACAGGCGTGTGTGCATGTGGGCCCAAAATCCCAAAAGGAGAACGCAGGAGAAGGGGTTGCAGTGTGGCCCTCCTCTCAAGGATTAGGAGAGAAAGAATGAAATACTGGTGACTGTCTGTACTCCGAGCATTTGCCTTTTTTTATTTTGGGCAGGGTCTCACTGTATCTCGATCCTCTTGCCCAGCCTCCACGTAGCTGGGACTCCAGGCTTGTGCTGTTGCACTGGCTTCCAGGGTGGGCTGGGAATCGAACGGGGGTCTCCCATGTGGTTTCAGCCTGCTGAGTAGCAGCATGCACCAGCGCAAGCTACCATGACTGGGCCAGACTTCTTTTACTATGCATGTGCCATACATATGTTACAAAATCTTTTTTTTTTTTTCTTAAGGTTTTTGCCATAGTGCACATGCACTTGCCAGAGAGACAATATGTAATCATTTTTTAAAAAAATAATGAAAAATGAGGGAACCAGCAGTTGGTGTAATGGCTGTGTCGCTGGACTCCCATGTAGTCGACCGCGGTTTGCGTCCCGGACCCGGTGGCTTAAAACTCACGCCGGGCATGTGTGCGTGCGTGCCCAAGATCCTGAGAGGAGAATGGAGGAGAAGGGATTGCGGCATGGCCATCCCCCCTGGGGGGTGATTTCCTGCTTTCTGTCTCTATGTCTCTCTCTGTCTGTCTGGCAAGCGCACACACCCTATAGCCAAAACCTCTCCAAAAAAAAAAAAAAATTGAAAAATGAAAAAAAAAAAAAAAGACACATAAGGGCTCAACAAATGACAAGCAATACAATAACAGATCACCTTAAACGTTGACTTCATTCGCCTGGGCTGGGTAAAACCATTGGGAACGCACGTGGAGCCCACATGAACCACCGTAATCTCCTGTGGAGCTACACCCAGGACCCGTGCAGACAGTGCCGCCCTTCATTTCCTCAGCCTTCCCACCATCTTCTGTCCCCATCCTCCAAACACCCTCTCCCCAAAGGGTTCCCCAGCTTGTTTTGCTAATGTATTCACAAACCAAATTAGGGGGGCCCTGGCTCCCAAGGAGGTCCCCAAGCCAGTTGCTAGATGCAGGGAATTAGATACCATCTCATGCTCAAATCTAATTAGGTCCCACCCCACCCCCACCCCACATGCAAAAGTCCCCTTTCTAATCAATTTTACAAAGGAGCCTCTGCAGATAGACACTAATGGTATTGAGCTGAGATCTTTAAACCAAGTCTGCGGAGATAAAATGTACATACTGTGTTAAGGCAGAAGGCTGTCTTCAGGGTGCCCTTCCCCTCAAAGAGACGGGTACAGAGCAGGCAGTGCTCACAACAGACAAATGGCATCCCTCTGCCAGGAACCCCAGCCTCAATTTATCTTTCTTCTTTTAAACGTACCTCCCCACCCCAATTCCTTCCCATTAAGGTTCTTTGCCACTTAACCTTTACTCACTAGATACCCAATAGGTGACCCAGTAACTGGCACGTTCTTTCCCCCCAACCTTTGGATCCCTAGACAGTTTCCCCAGTGGTTACCACCAATACCAAGTTTTCTTTGACTCTTGCACGGTTTCATAAATTCTCTACACTTAAGAATGCAGTTTTCTTTTCTATTTATTTATTTATTTGATATAGGGCATGCACAATTACTGGAGAGAGACAGAGAGAGAGGAAAAGTGAGAAATCACCTCCCTAGGGCTATGGCCATGCTGCAATCCCTTTTCCACCATTCTTCTCTCAGGATTTTGGGCATGCACGCACATGCACCTGCTGTGTTTTTCAAGTTTCTGGGTCCAGGACTCGAACTGTGGAGTATCCAGCTCCTTAACCACTATACTAAGTGCTGGCCCATGTGCAACTTTCTTATAGCCTTCATAAAATGGGCAAGGGAAGCCTACATGTCCCAACCTAAAGATGGAGTAATGGAGGCTCAGGTTGATTAAGGGCCAGTTGGTGACAAGTTTAACACCTAACTCTACCATTGACTCCCTGCATGGCCTTCAGCATGAACTTAACCTCTCTGGGCCTCAGCTACACAAGTACAAAATGGTAGTAACAACAGGGCCCATCTCAGAAGTGACAGAAGGCTCAGAACAGAGCCTGGTTTAGACCACCGCTCAGAAGTTAGCTCCTCCTTACGTCTCTTGTGACACTGCTACTCACCCCAATTTCTCGTCACCCCCACATCTTTGAGAACTTTCATACCTTCTACCTAGAATGCCTTTCCCCTTTCTCTCACAGGAAGCTTCCCTCAGTGGGTTTCTCACGCTCCTGTGGGCTCCTCCAGCACCTTGCTCATCAATCGAGGTTCACTGAGTACCTACTATGTACCAGCTCCATGCATTTGAGGGCTGCTCACTGCTCAGTAAAGTGCTCATGCTTTGGGTCAGCCAGGTGGTGTGAAGGTTGAGGTAGCTGGATCCCACATACCAACTCTATGGTTCAAGTCTCCGACTAGGCGGCTTGAAAACACACCACGTATATACATGTGTGTGCCCAAAATCCCAGGAAGAGCATAGAGGAGATGGGATTGTAGCATGGCCTTCCTCTCTGGGGAAGGAGGTGCTGAGGGGGCTAACTTCTCACTTTCTCTCCCTGTCTCTCTTTGGTGAGCAAATGTACCCTATTTAAAAAAAAAAAAAAAAGACAAGCAAAAGCTCTTGTGCTTTGGGGCATCATTTATCAGTTAAGATCCTTGAGGACAGGGGCCATCTTTTTCATCTTTGTGTCTTCATAGCAGATACTAAAAAAAATTTGTTTTAAATCCATTAGAGGGGGGGACCAGCAGGTAGCATGGTGGTTGAGGCACTGGACTCTCACATAGCCAAATGTGGTTCGAGTACTGGATCCTGGCGGCTTACTTTCTCACTTTCCCTCTCTCTCTGATCAAATTAAAAATAAATAATAATATTAATAATAAATTAATTTAATTA
>NW_006160041.1:1143372-1149756 GCF_000334495.1 Tupaia belangeri chinensis | reverse complement strand
CAGCCACAGCCTGGCACCTCATCCTCACAGGCTGGCCAGCACACGTGCCACCTGAGTTCGGTGTGCAGCCTGGAGTCTGTCAAAGGGCTAGGTTGCCAAGACCCTGTCGTCCAGGATCAACAGTCACCTATCCAATGGCTAGACCAGGGGAGTGACAGCTCATAAGGCACAAGTGAGTTAGGCTGAGAGGATCTGTCTTGCTTTGGGGAAGTGAGCAAGCTAGCTGCCTGTACCCGCATAGCACTCAGTGGCTTCAGCAGCTTAACCTTCAGTGCCAGCCCCTTTCCAAGGTTATCAGGTAGGAACGTGGTACCTCCACCCTCCTGGAGGCACCCAGACCCACTCCTACAAAGCAGCACAGCACCCGTCAGTGCTCAGCAACAAGAGCTTTAGGTGGAGGATGAGCGGGCCAGGTGGCCCTGTTGGCTGACAGGACCCAACTTCCCCCTGAGCAGTCTATGTGGCCTGCAGCTCCCATTTCTCTGGGGTCGTCCCTAATCTGAAAAAGGGTGGGTTGACTCCATGGCATAGTGGGTTGTGGCAATGCCATGAGAAGATGGATCCCACGTGACAATCATGGTTCAAATCCCTGGCCCAGTCGGCCTGAAATACACCAGGCACACACACGTTTCAAGGGCCTGGAGGAGTGGAGGAAGGGAAAGAAAGAGGACTGCAGCGTGACCAGACTCTCTCTCTCTTGTGCACACACACATGCTCTTTTATGAAAAACAAAAAAATTAAAAAGAAGAAATGGAGAACTAGAACTGTAGAGCCAAGGGTCCTAAACCAGAATCAGGGACAGGGGGTTCAGCCTGGTGGCTCTGCTCCATGAAGGCTCCTGGGCCCTCAAACACAGAGTGGAGCAACTCCTGTGTCGGAACTGTGGGCTCCAGGGTCACACTACATTCCAGCTCCACACAGCCCGTGGGTCTACCTTATGTTCCGATCTGTAAAGTGAATCAAAAGTTACAACCAGATCTCAGCGAAGGTTCCTCCCAGTGCAGTCTGCAGACCAGCAGCATCAGTAACACCCAAATGGTTTGTGAAATTCAGAACCCTGGGCTGTGCCCCGATTCACTGAATCAGCATCTGTGTGTGAGAGCCTTCCACCTGCATTTGATCACGCCTGCACACAAGTCTCAGAACTACTGTTCCCTGAGCCACACAGTGAACTTCCGGAAAACCCTTTGCAAGTCGAAATTGCGACCTGACTCCTGGGGCTTTACTTAGCATTTGAAGAGTAGGTCTCTTCCCGCCAGGTGCCAAACACCGTTTCAGGCACTGGAGTCCCCGTCAGTGCTCAGCAACAAGAGCTTTGGGTGGAGGATGAGTGGGCCAGGTGGCCCTGTTGGCTGACAGGTCCCAACTTCCCCCTCAGCAGTCTATGTGGCCTGCAGCTCCCACTTCTCTGGGGTCATCCCTAATCTGAAAAAGGGTGGGTTGACTCCATGGTGTAGTGGGTTGTGGCAATGCCATGAGAAGATGGATCCCACATGACAATCATGGTTCAAATCCCTGGCCCAGTTGGCCTGAAATATACCAGGCACACACACGTTTCAAGGGCCTGGAGGAGTAGAGGAAGGGAAAGTGACCAGACTCTCTCTCTCTCTCTTGTGCACACACACATGCTCTTTTATGAAAAACAAAAAAATTAAAAAGAAAAAATGGAGAACTAGAACTCTAGAGCCAAGGGTCCTAAACCAGAATCAGAGACAGAGGGTTCAGCCTGGTGGCTCTGCTCCATGAAGGCTCCCGGGCCCTCAAACACAGAGTGGAGCAACCCCCGTGTCGGAACTGTGGGCTCCCGGGTCACACTACATTCCAGCTCCACACAGCCCGTGGGTCTACCTTATGTCCCGATCTGTAAAGTGAATCAAAAGTTACAACCAGTTCTCAGCGAAGGTTCCTCCCAGTGCAGTCTGCAGACCAGCAGCATCAGTAACACCCGAAAGGTTTGTGAAATTCAGAACCTGTGAGAGCCTTCCACCTGCATTTGATCACGCCTGCTCTCTGCACACAAGTCTCAGAACTACTGTTCCGTGAGCCACACAGTGAACTTCCGGAAAACGCTTTGCAAGCTGAAATTGCGACCTGACTCCTGGGGCTTTACTTAGCATTTGAAGAGTCCGTCTCTTCCCACCTGGTTCTTCCACCAGCTGGAGAGAGGCAGAGCCACGGTGCATCCCTCTGTCCATCCGTTAGGCCAGCAGTGCTTTACTGCGGAGCCGTCAGGTGCCAAACACCGTTTCAGGCACTGGAGTCGCTTCTGTGCACAGAACAAAATCTCTGCTCCCGGAAGCAACTGGAGACAGGTCACATGCAAGTCAACAGATTGTAAGTAATAGAAGACATTCCCTCCTTTTTTTTTTTTTTGAGAGGTTTTTGCTATAGGGCGCGTGCGCTCGCCAGACAGACAGAGAGAGACAGAGAGACAGAAAGCAGGAAATCACCCCCCAGGGGGGATGGCCACGCCGCAATCCCTTCTCCTCCATTCTCCTCTCGGGATCTTGGGCACGCACGCACACGTGCCCGGCGTGAGTTTAAGCCACCGGGTCCGGGACTCGAACCGCGGTCGACTACGTGGGAGTCCAGCGACATAGCCATTACGCTAACTGCTGGTCCCGATTCCCTCCTTTCTTAACCTGCTCTGATTGTCTACATAAATGGCTTTTTAAAAAAAAAAAAATTTTTTTCTAAGGTGCTTGCCTAAGAGAGACAAAGATAGAGAGGGAAAGTGAGAAATAGCCCCTCAGCAGGGAGGGTCACACCACAATCCCTTTTCTTCCATTCTCCTCTAGGGATTGTGGACAGGCACGCACACACACACACACACACACACACACACACACCCAGTATGATTTTCAAGCTAGGGGTCTAGGACTCAAACCACAGAGTTGGCCATGGGAGACCCAGCACCTTAGTCACCATGTCACCTGCTGGCCACACATTAGTGGTTTCCTAACACTACATTTTACATTAAAGGATGGGGCACTAGTGTAATTAGGGGACGTTTGACTGCAATCTTTTGTTGTGGTTTATTTCATGTGTGTGGAAGAGACAGAGAGACAGAGATACAACAGCCTGATAGGGTCTTGATGCTGAGATCCACCTCCAACTGCAGCCAGTCTATGTCATGGACACACGTGTGCCTGACGTACTCAGGGAGACCTCTGGATGTGAACCACTAACCTTCCCACATGGGGCAGCCTCACAGAGCCTTGCAGAACTTTCGGTCTTACTGCTATGTCACCATCTGGCCCCTTGGGTACAATCCTGAATGAAGACAAGCTCCTTAGCTAAGGGGGCATCTGGAGAATTAGGGAGACCACCTGCTTAGGGGTCTAAGCAGCAGGAGCAGGTTCGAAAGCCCTTTTATAGATTAAATTAACTATACATCAGAAGGCAGGCCAGAACCCAGCCCGACTGCAGGCCCCGGCTCTACCCTCCACCCTCGGCTGCCCCTCAGAGATCCTGGACTTCTCTAGCCAATTCCTCCTTTTCTTCACCACATCCCTTTGCCCCTTCCCTTCCCTGGAACTCCCCAGGGGTAGAGCAGGGTCAGGTCCATTTGCCCACTCAGCTCCATAGGCACAAAGTCTCTGGCTTGTGAATTTTTCCCAAGATCTTTACATATCTAAAATATACAAAAAGCAAAGCAAAACAAAACAAAACAAAAATACTAACTCTAAATATGAAAAGGAAACATGCAAAATCAGAAGTTTAAAATGTTTATTTAAATGTCCACAAAGCACATGACGTGAACTTGCTTCGGTCACAGTATATTCATAAATATTTCATTACATCCGAAAATGATCTGTGGGTTAGATTTTCTCAGTAATAATTTCTGAGTTGGCTTGAGGTTTTCCAAGAAATCATGGCTTTTTTTTTTCTTTTGCATTTTCAGTTTGTCAGAGGGCATGTGTGCTTGCTAGAGAGAGAGAGGGAGAAAGGGAGACAACACCCTCCAACAGGCATGATCATGCCACAATCCCTTCTCCTTCATTTCTGTCTTCTTTTTTTTTTTTCAAGAGGTTTTTGCTATAGGGCGCATGCGCTCGCCAGACAGACAGAGAGAGACATAGAGACAGAAAGCGAGAAATAATCCCCCAGGGGGGATGGTCACGCCGCAATCCCTTCTCCTCTCAGGATCTTGGGCACGCACGCACATGCGCCTGGCGTGAGTTTAAGCCACCAGGTCTGGGACGCGAACCGCGGTTGACTACGTGGGAGTCCAGCGACATAGCCATTACGCTAACTGCTGGTTCCCCATTTCTGTATTCTTTTGGGATTTGGGGCATACATGCATACATGCCTGGTGTGCTTTTCAAGCTGCCAGGTCTAGGATTCAAACTGCATGGTCAGCCATATGCAATCCAGCTCTCTTAACCACCAGGCCATAGGGCAGGCCCCATAGCCTGTTTTAAAGTCAGTGAGGGGACCAGCAGATGGTGTGGTGGTTAAGGTGCTGGACACTCCCACATGGCTGACCACAGTTCAAGTCCTGGACCTAGTGACTTGCTTTTTAACCTTCTCTCTAGCTCTCTCTCTGGTCAAATTAAAATAAATGAGTGAATAAATTAAAAAATTAAATAAATAATTGTAAAAAAAAAAAGTCAATGAGTTATTTGCATCCAAATAAATCCAAATAATTATAAACCTTTCTGAATCATTTTCACAATACAATTTTATTAGCAGGGTATTTAATATGGCCGCTGCAATATGGATTTGTGAAGCTCTTACCAACCTAGGCTGTGAATGAGCATGACCACACGGGGGCAGCAGCTCCAGATCAGGCTCAGAGTCCAGTGCACCAGCTCAGAGCTCCTGGGAGCTGGGGCAGGAAGTGGCAGTACTGCCTAAGGGCCAGTGCTATGGACCAAATGGGGGGATCACTCAGCAAGAGATGGTCTGCAAGATGGGGCACAGGTCATTTGGTCCCACTCCACCTGCACAAGAGGATCGGGGCCAGCCCTAGCAGAAGCCACCCCTTGGTCACAGAAAGGAGCCCTGTGCTCTAGCAGGGGTGCCCTTCCAGGCAGGTAAGAGCACCAGGTGAAATGTAAGGTGCTCTTATATTTCCCAGGACAGGACTGGGCTTGTGCACTGGAGAGGGGAAACTAGAGAGAAGGTCACTGTCAAGGTCCCAGGTGTCCATAGTGACACAGTGGAGAAGGTGAAATCCTGAGGGTGGTTTAGGGACCTCACAGAACAGGCCACTTGCAGTCCCAGGTTTGTCTGTTTCCCTCGTGGATCTGTTTGCTGACATTCCCTGATGCCTCGGCCCCAGGTTCACCAGCAAACCCCTGGAAGCATTCCACCCTCCTGATCATGCCTGTGGACACAATGGCCCAACGCAAAGCTCCCAAACGACCTCGCAAGGAAGCTTGCAAGGAAACACCCAGCCTCAAGGTACCGGGTCTTCTTCAGTTCTAGGATTCCACTCCCTCCCTCTTAACAGCTGCTGACATCTCAGTTCCCAGGGGTGGCAATGCACGGGGGGCAGGACCCAATATGCAGGGTGCCGCTTTAAACACTGCAGCCAGAAGGCCCACAGCTGGCCAGGTCTGCCCCTCTCTGAATGGTTAAGGTGCTGGATTCCCACATGGCCAACTATGGTTGGGTGTGTGTGCATGCCCAAATTCCCAGCCCACAGCCGGCCAGGTCTGCCCCTCTCTGAATGGTTTCCTGGAGCTTCTCTCTGCTCCTCTTGGACGAGAACTTCCTCCATGAGGGGATATTAATAGCCATTAGAGACAGTTTTAAAAAATTAAAAACAACAGAAAACAAAACTTAGTCTGATTATTACCCCTCACCTGTCATCTCTGAGTTCGTGACCAGCTTGGCTGACAAACCCTCACATAATTGGTTCCAAAAGATTTCTGCTGCTTTTAGAAAAAAATCTGAAAACCATCATTAAGTATATTCATGAGTGTGGGTTGAAGTTGCTGCTGGAGAGGACGCTAAGCTCTGCATGGGGGCTGGGGGGAGGGGAAGTAGGTGGAGGTAGCAGAGGAGGGGGAGAGGAAGGAAAAGGAGAAGACTGCAATGGCAGTTTCTGAGGGGCTGTGCTGAAGGGGAGCAGTTCATAAGAAGGTAGACAGCAGGTAGTGTAGTGGTTAAGGTGCTGGATTCCCACATGGCCAACTATGGTTGGGTGTGTGTGCATGCCCAAATTCCCAGGAGGACAATGGAGGAGAAGGGACTGTGGCACAGCCATCCTCCCAGGGGGTAATTTTTCACTTTCTCTCTCTTTGTCTCTCTTCGGCAAGTGCATGGGCCCTATGGGGGATGAGGGGCGGGGAGAAGAAGGACATCCTAAAAGATCACCTGGTCTGTTCATTCGATCATAATTTTTTTTTTTTTTTTGCTATAGGGCATGTGCAC
>NW_006160041.1:1134290-1143240 GCF_000334495.1 Tupaia belangeri chinensis | reverse complement strand
ACACGCCCCCCAAAGGTGCACCCATACACACTGCTCCCCTGCCATAGAGCAGCACCCTAATGCAAAACAGGTACAGCAGCCTTGCTCACAGGGCAGGCCAGCAGAGAGCACGCCAGCTCTCAGGGCACCAAACTTGTCCAAGTCGCACCTATGACAAGGTCCTGCTCCCGTGTGCAGTCTTCTCCTCTGTTCCCTCTTCCACCATCTGACACCGTCAAGGGCTTCCTCTGAGGGCACCGGGACATACACGGAGCAGTAAGTGCAGAGTGGAGCAGGCTTTTTCTGGTAGACCCCATCGAAGCAGGTGATGGTTTGGGACATCCTGAATCCATGTCACCGCTTTTCCTCTGAACAGGACCACATTTTGCCAACACACAGTCTTTCTCCTCTAAGAGCCGTATACACCCTCCCCTTCCCTAATCTCTCTATTTTCCCCATGTGCCATAGAAAGGTATCCTATCAGTTAAGGATTTTCAGATAAACTGCTTGATTTCAAGCTATGTGCCTGGCAAGGCCTCTGTTTCAGTTGCTCCTAAAGGTTTCCCAGACACACAGTGAGAATTGGGGTGGTAGTGGTGGTATGGTGGCTATGGCATTGCTCTAAAGTCCAACAACCTAACTTCCTGGGCCAGCAGATGGCATGGAGGTTATGGCACTGGATCTCATATGGTTCAAGTCCTGGGCCCGGCAGCTTGAAAAATAGGATGGGTGTATGCCCAAAATTCCAAGAAAAGAATGAAGGAGAAGGGATTATAGTGTGGCCATCTCTCCTGTGGGTTGGTTTCTCACTTTTCCTCTCTCTCTTCTTCTCTCTAGCAAGTAAGTGCACACTATGACAAAAATCTAAAAAAGAAAAAAAAAAAAGAATCCTAACTTTCCATTTGCTAGAAATTTGCAGACAAACTCTCTGTGTCTATTTCTTTATCTGGAAAATAAGATACTACTTCCCAAACCAAAGGGTGGTTGAGAAGATTAAAAAAGACCACACACGTGAAGTACTTGGCACTCAGCGCCAGGAACACTAATACACACAGCTGACTTAAGACCTCCAGAAAGTCCTCGCTCTCTCTGTTTTTTTTTTTTTTTTTTGCAGGGGGAGAGGTTTTTGCTATAGGGCGAGCGCACTTGCCAGAAAGACAGAGAGAGACAGAGAGACACAAAGTGAGAAATCACCCCCCGGGGGGATGGCCACACCGCCATCCCTTCTCCTCCATTCTCCTCTCGGGATCCTGGGCATGCATGCACATGTGCCCGGCATGAATTTAAGCCACCAGGTCCGGGACTCAAACCACGGTCGGCTACATGGGAGTTCAGCGACATAGCCATTACGCTAACTGCTGGTCCCAGAAAGTCTGCTCTTGAGTCCTTTAACCTTTGACCATGACAGTGCATGAAAGCCTGGGCATGCACAATAGCCCCAGTCACGGACAGGCCACTTTCTTGCCACCAGCACAGCAGTACAAAGAGCAGGAAGGAGAGAGGCCTGAGAAGCTAAAGCCAGTATTTGCATGGGTGGAAGTTATGGCAGAGGAAGTTCTGAGGACCAGTGGTTCCTAACTAACGGAATGCCTCCAGGACAGTGCTTCCCATACATAGTCCCTAGAACCCAGTTTCATGGGATTCTTTTCTTTTCTTTTCTCTTCTTTTCTTTTCTAGATTTTTTTTTTTTTTTTTTTTGCCACAGGGTGCATGTGCTCACTGGAGACATAGAGAGAGAAAGTGAGAAATCACCTTCTCCCGGAAGGAATCCCGTCTCCTCCATTCTCCTCTTGGGATTTTGGGCACAGGCACAAACGCACCTGGCATGTTTTCCAAGCTGCCAGGTCTTGGATTCAAACAGCAGACTTAGCCATGTAAGATCCAGCGTCTTAACCGCCATGCCACCTGCTGGCCTTCATGGATTCTAATAGCTACCCTATCTCTTCCCAAGCCTCCTCTTCCCCTCCTAAAAAAGTACTGTGGTCAAATAAATAAGGAAAACACTTGGGTAAACAAGTCAAATAGATTTCTTTACTACAAGACTTCTCAGAACCTTGAATACGCTAATGTGCCCTTGAAGACATAAAACAGGTCTACAATAGACAGAGTCTCCCAAAGCCCCAACAACTAATCTGTGATGGCTAATTTTATTTGTCAACCTGACCAAGCCACTGGGCCTGAAGCTCGAACTGGGCGATCAGCCATGTGGGACCAGCAACCTTAACTACCATGCCGCCCACTATATACATGAACCACTTTATATATACGTAAATAAAGAATATCACAGATATATATGATAATATATGACATATATATTGTATGTGTATATATGTAAAAATGTGTGTATGTGTGTGTGTGTGTGTGTTTATTATTGGCTCTGTTTCTCTGGAGAATGCCACAGATACATTTCTTTGCCCTAAAGAGCACCTTGCAGTCCTGAAGTCCCATGAATGCTTCAAAGAACGCTGCAGCTGACGCTGAGAGTCTGTGGGCCTCTGCTCCCCACCACTGCCTGGAAAATGAAACGACCCCCTGCCTAAACACCAGGTGCTCCCTGAAGCAGTCTATCGCCACAGGCCCCATTCATCATGGTCTCTTTAACCTGAAGTCTTCCAGGCTGGAAAGATGAGAATAGGGATTAAGAAGGCACGTTCTTTCATGAATGGCAAATCCCAGTCTGGGGTTTCCCTTTTCTGTTCCCTTCTCCTTTGACACAAGGAGTTTAATGCTTTTTCTCCCCTCGATCCTCCCAGGTGAGGATGGGACTGTACTGAGGTCCACAGCTGCCTGGACCAGAGCTGCAATCACAACAGGTAGGAGGGGCTTCTCTCTCACACCTGTCGGGCAACTCCCAGAGCTCTGGGTGGAAACCACAGGGAACCAGAGCTGTGTTTTCCGTATTGCTTGGCTAAGCCAGAGCAGAAATCTTACATCTCTGGAACTTAGAACTGGCTGCTCTCTGAACTGCGCACAAGAGCAGAGCTCCACAGGGAAGAGAAATTGTGAGTGGACAGAGACCATCTACAGGAGCCTGGCCCTTAGAGGACAGCCAATGCAAACATTTGTGCCTGCACCTTTGTCCCCGGGTCCCCTACAGAGCCTTGAGCCCCAAGTTGAAAAGACCTGTTTTCTAGTTTCTGGGTTCTAGGCCAGTGGTTCCTCATCTTTCAGCCTCATGGGATAAATCCTATTCCACCAACTTCCACCAAATTCGGGCGCCAATACATTCAGCCTTCCATGACTGCAGGTTCTGCATCTGCAGGTCCAACCAGTGGAGGACTGTGGATACTCCATTGCTGCCAGGGCGTCCCACGTAGCTTGGCCTATGATGGTTGCATCTGTGCTGAAACATGCACAGGCCTGTCTCTTGTCATCATTTCCTAAACAGCACAATATAACATAGTGTGTAAATTGTAGTAGGTATTATACATAATCTAGAGATGATTTAAAGTATGCAGGAGGTAGGCTAGTAGGTGGTGTGGTAGTTAAGGTGCTGGATCCCACATGGCTGACTCTGCAGTTCGAGTCCCAGACCTGGCAGCTGGCAAATCATGCTGGGTGTGTGTGCGTGCGTGCCCAAGATCCCAAGAGGAGAATGGAGGAGTAGGGATTGTGGCGTGGTCATGCCCCCTGGGGGGGTGGTTTCTCACTATCCCTCTCTCTCTGTGTCTCTCCAGTGAGCAATGCTCACTCTATAGCAAAAATCTAAACAAAACAAAGCCAGTATGCAGGAGGAGGTGCATGAGTTAAATGGAATGACTATGTCCTTTTATATAAGGGACTTGAGCATCCTTGAATTTTAGTACCCGCTAGGGTCCTGAAACCAATCCTCTATGGTTACCAAGGGGCAAATGTACAGCGTTGGCTGTATTTTGTCAAGTAAGAACATTAAAGAGGGGGAGAAAGCACCTAGTATAACCATCATTTCATGAGAGCAAAGCCATTTTCACACCCCAAATGAAGATCATAATCTTAGGGTAAAGGATGGTCTTCAACTGACGTGAGTGCTTGGGGGTAGACTTGCCAGCTATTGTTACTTCCCTCAACTTATTTTCATTTGTGACAGTCTTCAGAAGGGCATTGGAGGTCCATCCGCTACTCTTCAGAGTTCTCTGCCTTGCTCTGTCCTCCCCAAATGGCATTCTGGGTTGGCTATTTTCTTATTCAAAATTCCCGAATCTCTACCTTGCCCAGAATGGTTTCTCCAGAAAGAAAATATCAGAGGATAGATAGCAGTACCAAAAAATTAAAATAAAAAGAGAGAGAGAGAGAAAAGAAAAGAGGAAGAGAGAGAGAGAAATGAAGTGCCCACTTTCAGGACTCCTGCTGCCAGGTTAATTCTCAAGAGCAAATGATATCCCAGGAGCAGGAAGCGCTATGTGTCCTTCCCTTTCCTGACAGACTCTTACAAGCTCTGGCTCATTTGGCCCTCCTGGCCAAAGCAGCGTGGGTTCTGCTGGGTAATTTGCAGGTCTGGCTGGTAAGATGAGAAAGTTATAGGCATCTTGCTGGGCCATTATGTATTCCACATGGAGCAGGGACTGAGTCTGACCCATGGCTGCCACGGCTACTCAGTTCTCCTAGACACTTACTTACATGAGCTCCCAACAAGTTTGTCCCACAGAATGGTGGCAGCTGCCCAGGAGCAGCGAGTGGGGTGTGACTGTGAAGTCAGGAGACTGACTGTGACTCGCTGATACTTATACACCCCGGTGAGTGCTGTCCCCTTCCACATGGTCACCTTGGCCATTGCTTCCCAGTTCCCAGTGATGCTGTCTTTGGTCAAAGCATTTTTGGAGTTTCTCTTGGGATCTGTCTTTAGAGCCAGATTATCTGAGAAATAGAGTCAAATCCTCACTTTCTTTGTTATCAAAAATTGCTTTGCTCAGCTTTGTCACCCAGCTAATTCCCAAGACTTGCCTCCAAATGACCTTGGCAGCATTAAAAATTAATCCACCCCCAAGGAGAGGATCCTCCACCAGCAAGCATATGCAAAGATGATGATGAAGACTCTGACGGCATGATAAGGAGGCGTGAGCAGGGAGGGGTTGCTAGAACTTGCCTCCCAGAGCTGCAGATCTAACCTTGGTTGGAAACTTGATTTCACCTGCTCCTGCATTTAGCCAAGGACGGGGCTGCTACTATCCCCATTATGCAGATGGGATTATAAAGGCTCACAGGCTGAGTGACTTCTCTAAGTTCACTGAACTACCGGAGTGGCCATGTTAGGACCTCTAACCCCACCAGAGAGCTTCCTATTGGACTGGTCAAAAGCTGACTTCTTGAAACGATCAACCCATGGTAACCAGCATATCTGCTACCTTAAACATTAATCTTTTCATTGTGGTGAGAACATACAAAATCCTCTCATCTAGATATTTCAGATATACAATGCCTTATCAAAACATCACATTGTACCCTATAAGTGCATGCAATTTTTATATATCAATTTAAAAAGTAATAATAAGAAGCCACAATCCCTTGTCCATTCTCCTATCAGGAGTTATATATCAATTTAAAAAATAATAATAAGAAGAAGCTACAATCCCTTGTCCATTCTCCTATCAGGTTTTCAGGCATGCACACACACGTGTGCAATGTATTTTTCAAGTCATCAGGTCTGGGACTTGAACTGCATAGTCAGCCATGTGAGAGCAGTTGCCACATCACACCATTGGCTAGTCCTGCCCCAAAAGATTTTGGCCCATTTCCCCCCCCCACATTTTTTTGAGAGGTTTTCTCTATAGGGTGTATACGCTCACCAGACAGACAGAGAGAGACAGAGAGACAGAAAGCAAGAAATCACCCCCCAGGGGGCATGGTCACGCCACAATCCCTTCTCCTCCATTCTCCTCTTGGGATCTTGGGCACACACGCACATGCGCCCAGTGTGAGTTTTAAGCCACCGGGTCCAGGATGAGAACCGCGGTCGACTACATGGGAGTCCAGCGACATAGCCATTACACTAACTGCTGGTTCCCCCCAATTTTGTCCCAATGATTCGACTTTGGAATCATTCTAAAGCTAGCGACCATGGCCTTCTTTTCTTCTTTTTCTCCTCCTTCTTCTTTTCTTCCTCCTCCTTCTTCTTCCTCTTTCTTCTTCTTATTCTTCTTCTTCCTCTTTCTCTTCCTCTCTTTCTCCTTCTTCTTCTTCTCCTTCTTCTTGTATAAAATTTTGCCAGAGGGCACACACATGTGCCAGAGAGAGAGAGAGAAAGAGCATGAAAGCACCCTCCCTTCTCCTCCATTTCTCCACCTTATAAGGATTTAGGGCACACACGTCCCATGTATTCTTCAAGGTGCTTGGGCCAGGATACCCTCCCTTCTCCTCCATTTCTCCGCCTTCTAAGAATTTAGGGCACACACGTCCCATGTATCTTTCAAGGTGCTTGGGCCAGGACTCAAACTGCATAGTCAGTCATATGGGATCCAACTCCCTTAACTACTAGATCTTGGGGCCCATCCCTCAGCCTACTTATTTATTCAAAATTTGCCACGAGGGTGTGTGTTTACCAAAGAGAGACTGAGGGTGAGTGAGAAAGCACTCATGGAGGATGGTCATGCTGCAGTCCCTTCTCGATTTCTCCTTTGGGGATTTTAGGCACACAGGCACATGTGCTCTGCATGTTTTTCAAGCTGCTGGGTCTGGGACTTGAATTGTGCAGTTGGCCATGTGGGACCCGGCTACCATATTCAACATGCCATTGACTGACAGCCTTTTAGTTTAAAGAAAATTCAGATCTGTGACTAAACCTGAGAATCCTAGGACCAGGGTCAAAGTCTACATATTTGCTGACAGTCGGGGTGGGTATCTGGCACTTTGGCCATTCTGTGTGGGAGGCGGTCCGACCGCAGAGAAGGAAACTCAGTGCTGGTAATGCAAGAAAGCGTTGCTGCCTGCCTGGCCCTCTGGGACTGGCATGCTGGGTACAGTGACAATGGTCTTGGCCTCTGAGTAGTCCTGGGTCACCCCATGCCAGGCCCCTCCCAAAGCATCTGCAGGACAGGGAGGCCCCCAGGCCCCTTGGACAGCCTCTGGAGGTGTGTGTCTAGCTGTAACCTTGAATTCGAAGGCCCTGCCAAAGGAGTAACAATGAGAGATGTCACCAGACACAGCTCTCTTTGTTGGGTCCCAACCTGGGGAATTGGTGTCACAAGACACATAGAAAAGCCAGATGGCATTTTCCAGGGTCATCGTCCACCATGAAGAGAAGCCCAGGGCCCCTTTCATGTCCTTTCCGAGTCAGCTTGTGCCAGGGTGGAGTGTGGGAGGATGAGAGGCTGCGGAGACACAAGATTAATGGCTTCCCAGGCAGCTGGGCAGCCGCCCACTCAGCCAGTCACGATCCTCCAGCGACTCCCTTGGGCTGGCTCTGTGAGGCGTGAAGTGGAGAAAGAATCTGGTAAAGAGGCCAAGCCTGGCCAACAGGGGCAGAGCTGGGCTATCGCAGCCACCATCCCCAGCAGGAGTCAAGGCCCCGCCTGGTCTGTCGCTGCCGCAGGGGTATCTGTGGGTGGGCAGCACACTGGGGGGCCTGGGGAAGCTGGCAGGCAGGGACCCTGAACGAGGACAGAGCCCAGTGTCTGCACATCCATCTGTCTGGGGCACTGAGTTCCAAGTGTACATAGGTTCTCCTCATATTTCAATGTTTTCCTTAGGAAAGTTTTTTTGCTTATCTGCGTAGACGTAGCTTCCTTAACTTATAAATTAAAATGGTTTTCATTACACAATACAATCAGAAGGATAAAATTAAAACCAAAATGTTCTCTCCATAACATGATTGCTAACTGCATTTTCACAGGTTACTCAAATGACAAGTTTTTTGTGTCTCCTTCCAGAAGTTTCTAAAGCACATGGTCAGTATTTGGAACTGCCAAAAGTATAAATGGGATTTTACTATTGATACTGTTCAGTCATCTGTTTTTATTATCATTATTATTATTATTATTTTTTAGATTTTTGCCATAAGGTGCACGCACTTGCCAGAGAGACAGAGAGAGAGGGGAAGTGAGGAATTTGCCCCTGGGGTGGTAGATAGTCTTGCCACAATTCCCTCTCTTTCTGGGATTTTGGGCGCACATGCACACACACACACACACGCACACACACACACACGCTTCTGACCTGTTTTTCCAACCTCCGGGTGTGGGACTGGAACCACAAAGTTGGCCATGTGGGATCCAGTGCTTTAACCACCAGGCCACTTGCTAGCCCCACTGCTTGCCTTTTTTTGCTCAACTCTGTTGCCTGTACTTTCCCATCTGTCCATGTAGCCCAATGAGGGCCTCTTTTCAATGCCAAGACACTTCTTGATCCTGCATATCATAATCTTGGTACTTCCAGTCTTCATTAGTTGGAAGAATACATAATATGACCACAATTCAGTAATACTTAAAAATGAATGTTGTTTTTTTTGTTTTGTTTGTTTTTTAATGACCACAGCCATGTTCACATAGAAAGCTTGGGGCTCATCTGACTTTGCGAGGCCTGGCAATATCTCTATGTGAACCTTTTACCTGCATTATTTTATTCAATCCTTCTGCAACCCTGTAAGGGATTATTATTTTCATTTTCAGATGAGACCAGCATGGCACAGAGGGGATTAGGTGACTTGCCCAAGGCCACACAGCAAGGAAGGGTCAGTCACCAGCTGAATTCACACCTCTCTGATATGAAGGGTCCCACCTTCTGCATCACACCACTCCACACCACAGGGGTTATTCTTCCAGCATGGGCTGTGAGGCAGAAGGGATTCCTTCCTGCATAGACCCCTTCTGCAGGCCTGGGCTTGGCCAGCAGTGTTTATATCCATGGGAGCATTGCCAGATCCTGACACTGATGGTACCGACCTCGGGCCAGGATGGCCAGTGAGGTGTTGACCTGGGTCATGGCTCGGAGTAGCTGGGATGCTGCCTGGGAGTACCCACAGGGCCAGCCGCAGGGCAATGTGGTCCTGTTTTGGGCCCGC
>NW_006160041.1:1132208-1134116 GCF_000334495.1 Tupaia belangeri chinensis | reverse complement strand
GCCCCACAGGGGGGGGGGGGGGCAGAGGGCAGAAGGACCTGCGGAGGAATTCTCTCAATTTTTAAATGTTCTTAAATCAGCATTGTCTGTGCCTGTCCACCCAGCCACCCAGGCCTCCCCTGGCTCCTGAAGGCTCCTCGCCTTGCTTGGCCCAGGGTGGGCATGTGGTGTGACACTGGCCCATCCCTCCCCTGGCTCCTGCAGTCTCCTCGCCTTGCTTGGCTCAGGGTGGGCATGTGGTGTGACACTGGCCCATGACCCCTGCAATCGGTACTACCCGGCCCCAGAGGCTCTCTGTTCTGAGAACTGCAAGGCCAAAGAAGAGCTTACTGAAGCTAAGGGCAAGCAGAACGTACATCCCAAAGACAAAAGAGCTCTGAGCAAGCGTCAGGCAGCCAGGGCCTGGGTTTGCACTGCACCTGAGCTGTGAAACAGTAGCCAAGGCCTTTATAAACTCCGTTTTTCCCCTCTGTAAAAATAAAGATGCTGGAGCCAATGAGCCTCTTTGGGCCTTCTCAGTTCCCCTTTTTGCCTTCTCTCCCTGAGAAGGAGGAAGTCCCATGGACCACCTATGCAGGGTGCTCAAGGGATACTGGGTAATTTTCAGACCAGAAGGCCCAGAAAGAGGAGCCAAGGCAAGAGTAACCACAAGAAGCTGTGTGCACAGCTCCCGGCTCACGGTGGCAACAGCAGATCGTAGCAATGATCACCATTGTCATTAGCAGCAGGAGAGGGAAAAATACAGGAAAACGGGCCTAGCACAGCAGAGGTAGCAGTGCAGGACGGGAAAGCATGAGGGGGAAAAGGTAAGAATCCAGAATCAGAGAGAAACTGCTTCAGCCTGAAGTGGCCAAGTCTACCTGGCATGTGTACAAGCTCTGGCCTTATCTGTGGGTACCTCAGCTGGCCCTCCTGATGTCAAAGATCTGAGTCCGATGTGATTTCCAGGTAACCACCAGTCCAATTACCCCCTCCAGGGACTGTGCTGCCTGGGAGCCAAGAAGGAGTCTGGAAGAGCCCTAGCCACCCAGCCCGCTCCTAGGCCAGACTCTCTCAACTTCTCACTCCCTGGTGACATCCCAAGCAAGTGCAACATAGCTGAATCACCCCCAGCTCATGCTTTCCACCACGTGTACTCCAACTCCCAAGGCCAGAGGGGTCCGTCATTTCCAGGGAGGGCAGCCTCCTCCTCGCAGATCTGAGGGTCGGCTACAGCCACAAGCAGAGTGCCCCTTCATGCTGCACACTGGCCATTCTTGGCACCTGCTCCACTCCCCTCCCAACCACACCTGTGCCTGCCTCGCCTGTTCAGCCACGTTAGTGGTCTCCATTCCTTCCAGGGCCTGAGGCACAACCTTTCATGGCCCAGAGGCTTAAGTGGACCTCCCACCAGGGCTTTCCCTTTGGAAAACTGGTGTTTTACTTCCCACTCTCAGCTAAGGTAACCCCTGTGTTCAGTTTCTGGGTGCAGCAGGGAAAAGAAATTAACCACATACTCTAGGCCTGAAACACATCTCTCTGCCTGGAAAGGCACCTGTTTCAATAGAATTTAGGACATGGCAGAGCAGTGAAAATAAATACCAAAAAAGGGCCAATGCTGAGCATCGACTGTGCGCCAATCTCTGCTTTAAGTATATTTATCAACTTTTTCTAAGATTTTTTTCTATAAGGTGCATGTACTCACCAAATAGAGAGAGAAAAAGAGGAAAAGAGAAAGGGAGAAAGCACCCCCCAGGAGAGATGGCCATGCCACAATCCCTTCTCCCCCACTCTCCTCTCTGGATTTTGGGCAAATATGCTCAACGTACCCTGCATGTTTCCTGAGTCACCAAGTCTGAGACCATAACCACGTGGTCAGCCATGTGGGATCCAGCTGCCTTAACCACCAGGCCACTGGCTGGGGCTGCT
>NW_006160041.1:1117614-1132187 GCF_000334495.1 Tupaia belangeri chinensis | reverse complement strand
CCTGTTGATCAACTTAATTTTTTTTTTTTTAAGTTTATTTATTTACTTCATCCATGAGCAAGTGAGAAAGAGACCTCATCTCCAATAGGGTCCCAACACCAAGATCTACTCTCAGTCCCAGGCAGCCCCAGATCTTGGGCACACGTATGCCCAGTGTACACAGGAGGCCTCCTGACTTAAAACCAGAACCTTCCCATGTGGGTCAGACTTAGAGCATCCTGTTTTACCATTGCATCACCATTCAGCTTCTGTTTATCAACCTGATTTTTTAATTGCCAGAGGGAGAGTAAACTCACCAGAGAGAGATGGGGGAAGAGGAAGAAGGAGACAGTACCCCCCAATATGGCATAGCCATTTCCCCTCTCTTCTATTTCTCCATCCTGTTGGGATTTGGGACACACGCACACACACACACACACACACACACACACAAGTGGAATGTTCCTCCAGCCACATGGCTGGAATTCCCATATGGTTGACCACGTGGGATCCAGTTGCCTTAACCACTCAACCACAGAGCTGGTCCTCAACTTTTCATCTTTACAGCAGCCCAGCAAGGAAGAGCCCTGCAGCTGAGGAATCTGAAGCACAGAGAGTGTAAGTCATTGATCTAGGGTCACAGAGCTGGGGAGTGATGGAGCCAGGCAATGGTGTGGTAATAAATGTTTAACAACTGGCCAGGGAGGGGGCTCATTTGTAGCATTTGCCAATTTCCATGGTGTGCAGAGGCCAATTTCAAGCTCCCAAGGTGACCTCACTGAATGCAGAGCAGGGCAGAGATGGCAGCTGCACCACGGCACAGTACTCTCACCACACAGCACGGGGATGTAGACTTCCTGCCGAACACATAGCACCACGAGGACCCTCTTAGGGAGCGATAGGTTGCTGCACTTATCACCTGTGTTTTAAGATCACTTCTCTATTCATGCTGGAGCTCATGCCCACACCCCACACACGTGTCAGTGAGAGAGAGAAATAGGAGCACCCTCCACAGGGATCGGTCACACACCACAATCCCCCTGCTTCATCCTCTAGCACCCCAGATCCTGAGCACTTGCAAGTGCCCGGCATGTTTCAGGGCGACTGGGTGGAGATCCGAACCACAGTCACCTCGTGGGACCCAGCTTCCTCTTCTTTTTCTTTCTTTCCTTCCTTCCTTCCTTTCTTTCTTTCTTTCTTTCTTTCTTTCTTTCTTTCTTTCTTTCTTTCTTTCTTTCTTTCTTTCTTTCTTTCTTTTTTTATTTTTAGAGAGACATTTTTACTATGGGGACATGCATTTTCAGGAAAGATATTTCTTTCTTTCTTTCTTTTTTATTTTTAGAGAGACATTTTTACTATGGGGACATGCATTCTCAGGAAAGATAGAGAGAGAAAGTAAATCACCCTCCAAGGGGGATGGCCACACCACAATCTTTTCTCCTCTATTCTCCTCTCAGGACTTTGGGCATACACGCACATGCGCTCAGCATTTTTTTCTAGCGGTCAGGCCCAGGATTAAGCCAAGCACTCAGCCATATGGCATTTAGCCACCTCAACCACAGTGCCACCAGCCGGCCCTTTTCTTTTTCTATTTCTTTCTTTCATTAAAGAGAAAAAGACAGGCACCTCCGATAGGATCTCACCATACCAGGATCCTCCTCACAGCCTCCCAGCCAGCCTGGATGGCAGGCGTGCCTGGCACACTCAGGATAACCTGGATCCCAACCCTTGCCTTCCACGTGGCTCTAGCATTATACAGTGGCACCCCGTGGACTGCAGCATTGCAGCTGGGCCCTGGCCACTTATCCCAGGTTACTTTTCATCCTCCCACTTAGATCCCCTAGGGTTCCCCTTTACCCGCTTCCAATCTCCCTAGGCTAGCTCAATCAGCATTTATTAAGCACATACTATGTGCCAAGTGCTAGTCTAGGCACTAGGGTCACAAGAGATGAACTTGGTCTAGGGACATAGAGCCTGGTGGAAAAAGGTGAACAGAGTCAAAACAACAGATGGTCCTCCAGCGAGGGGCACGGGCCAGAGAATAGCTGCAAGGAGAGAGAGATCAATTTCCCCAGGATGGATCACAGAGGGCTTCATACAGAGGATACCTCGGCAGGGTTTTAAAGGATAAATATAAGGTCACCAGGCAGACCAGAGTGGGGGAAGCCACCTAGGAAAGACTAGATCTGAGGCATGTATTCAGGTAAAAGTTTTCCAGACATAGGAGGGGACTGGAGAATGAAGAGAGAGGGGGAAGAAATGAAATTATGCTCCACACCTTGGCTGGGGGCCCTGCGTTGAGGGAGAGAGCAGTAATGGGGGCATGGAGAGGGACAGGTTTGGAGCACACTGCAGCAGGTAGATTTGCACGCACTGTGGGAAGGATCTGCAGGAATCCAAGCTGGGTGCCAGAGCCAGACACTGGGATACAGATTTGGGCGTGGTTGTGGATGAGGGATGGCAGGTGGGAATGAGGGCATCAGATGGGGGCAAATACAGGCTGAGGAGAGGGGATCTGTCTTCAAAATAGGCTTATGGCAGCCTTAGAGGGAGGCATGAAGGGAGTCAGCCATCGGGAGGCTCCAAGGGCTGGCCTTGGGCCTTTGGAGAATGAGGTCAGGAAGACCAACAGTTCCATTCTGCAGCCTTCCCTGTGCCGGTGATAAGACTGAAAGCTGAACTGGGGTGGCATAATGTGGGGCTAGAAAAGGACTAATCCACTGTCCATATTTTTCAGCCCCAAGACATGGGGCCCAATTTTCCCCTCCCACCTCTACCTTAAACTTGGCCCATGTGTTGGATTCCATCTGCCAAGGACTGTCCTCAAGGCTGGGGAAACCAAAGTTCTAGACATACACACGGTGGTTAGAAGTGCAGGCGCACAGAATGGCGTGGTGCAAATCCCTGCTTCATGGGCCGTGTGACCTTGGGCAAGTGACTGAACATCTGTTTCTTCACCTGTGGGACAGAATGGTAGCAGTATCTACTTCCCAGAGTTGTGAAAGAGAGAGGAGTTCGCACATGGAATAACCTGAGGACAAAGCCACCGCACTAAGTGCTCAGTGTCAGTCAGGCCCACCGTAACCATCACTACGACAATCATCCACCTCTGGCCCTACAGTTTATTTTCAGCTCTCTCATCCTCCCTAAAAACTTTTCCTCTGGAAAATCCTAAAATGACTCCCAGAGAGCCAGCTTGAAGAAGAGAATCCGAACACCAGAGTTTGGAAATGGTGTAGGGTGTGTTGCTTCTGTATACTTGGCAGCTGGAGGAGCCTGTCTGGAGGTCAGGCAAGCTACGGAGGCAGTGAGTGTGCGGTGTGCATGTGTGTGGGTGTGTGCATGTGTTGGGGTGGGAGTAGCATACCACGTTAAGAGGCAGTTGCAGGGCTCAGGGCATGAAGCATGCATTGGCTCTGAAACCAGCACTGCTTTCCAAAGCAGAGTCAAGATTGCACTCCCCTTGGGAGCTCACACTCAGGATTCTCCACACCCTTCCCACCCTGACAAGGCTGTGTTACAGGACTGTCACCCATGGAGTGCAGTGCCAGAGAGGGCCTGCAGGGGGCTCTAGAGCTCTTCTATTTCCCATACCCTGGGCTGCGAGGGTACCAAGCTTAAAACAATGGTTGAGTATTACTAGAGTTTTGCCAAGATGCTGCTCAGAGGAGTGAGCAAAGAGAAGCTGGAGTCGGTTGATAGCCTCTTGATGATCTTCAATTCATCTACTGCTCCCACCTGGCTCTGTCTCAGGTTTGGGCCCCTAATCCTCCTGCTCCACCACCTGACTCCACCAGCTGACACTGATCGGATGGCTTCCCCAACAGCCTTGGGACCCATCTCCAAAGAGTCAGTCTCGTGTTTTTGTGTGGGGAGGCTCTGGCCCCCAAGGTGAGCAAGGATAGCTTTTGAATGCTGGGATCCCGGGTTCCAGCAGTCCAGCTCTCCTGCTTGTCAGGGAAACCTCGCCTAGAGATAGGTTGCCCATAAGGCTGGTCTTACTCTGTGCCTCCCTAAGGCAAAGTTCAACAACCTGGTGCTACATCAGGAGACTGCAGCTGGCAAGTTCTTTTGCCAACGTGCAGCTCTAGCAATATACCTGAGTGACAGAAATCACTTCTAACACTAACTTCTAAGGATGTGGCCAGTCTAACAAATTAATATTGGCAAAAAATTAAAGATGGTCACTTACAAAACAACTTCAAGACCAGCAGGTGGTGCAGAGGCTAAAGAGACTAAATCTTATGTAGACCACTGCGTGGTTTGAGTCCTAGACCCAATGGCTTGAGAAACACACCCAGTGAGTGTGCGAACATGTGTGCCTAAAATCCTGAGAGAGTGGAGGAGAAGGGATTGCAGTATGGCCATCCCCTGGGGGGGTGTTCCCACTTACTTTTTTCTCTCTCTCTCCATCTCTCTCTCTAGTGAGCACTCTATAGCAAAGACCAAAGAAAAAAGTTTGAAAAAAAAAGTAAACACATAATATTTCTTTTGGGCTTTCTTAAAAGCAGAAAATATAAAGGAAATGTGTCTCTTAACCTGATTTATGTAAAAGAGTCATGGGTAGGGATGCCAGATTTAGCAAATACTGTGTGGGATTTATATATACTTTAAAATTATTCATTACTATCTAAAACTCAAGTTTAATGGGGTATCCTGTATTTTATTGGGCAATTCCAACCACAAGTCCAAGAATACAATTCATTCAGAGGGAACTTTCTTATTTGTAATCCTCATCTCAAATTGTAATTCCCTTTCTAATCCCCTTGTGTTACATACAGAAATCGAATCCTCTAGATTGCATTAAATAATCAGTTCAAGCACCCAGTCTCACTGCTGCCAGGACTCTCACCATGAAGTTTTGGGCAAAAAATAAAAAAGTAACTCCCAAAGTTAACAGTAAGAAAGCACGGAACATCTAATGCACACCTACTATGTGCCTGGCACTTGTGAATTACCTCAGTTAATCGTCCTAACAATCCTGGGAGGCAGATAATAGTGGAGACTGAAAAGGAAATACACACTCTCATTTCTATAGTTCTTACAATGGCATGTAAATTTCTGTTCAATTACTTCCTGGGTAAACAAGGGGAAGAAACCAAGAAGGACTCCATCCCATCAACAAATGCGCTTTTTCATAATGCAATGCCAGGTCGGTTGCTATTTGGTTATATGCCACGTATACAGGAAACTGTCTTCATGTCAATGAATTACCACTGGTGTGGAGTGCGGGGTTGTAGCAGAGAAGTGGGTAAGAGACCTTAACAGTCGTTGGTAAGTTGGCCTTACAACTGAGGAAGACGCGTTCTGCCTCAGGATAATAACAGTTCGTTTGCTGTGAATAAAGGCACACTCAGAGAGCCATTCCCGAACACTCGGTGACAATGACACACAGATTCCAAATGTTCTCTGTAAGAAAAAACACCCTTACTCTAATCCTTCTTAAACTCAACAAGACTGATTGGTTTTTATTATTCATGAATTAATTTTTTACTCAGGGTCCAACAAGGGAATTGAAGCTATAAAATTTCTCACCGATTGAGGGGGGGGAAAGCAGATCTCCACCTGAGCAGCACAAACTCTCGCTTGCATTCCTCGGGAGTGGAATGTTTTGTTTGTTAAAACAGTTAATAATCAATTAATAATCCAAAGCTTTGGTGGTTTTGCTTTTGTTTTGTTTTTCTTCCTGAGGAAAAAAATTGTGTACGAATTTTAAGGTTGGGGAAAAAAAAAAATATATATATATATGTACACACACACACACACACACCAGCAGTCGTGGGACCCTGGTAAATCAGGTAGAGCAGAGCTGTATCCTGGTTCCAAAGAACACATACACAAAAAGGAAATAAGAGAAAATAACAGAAGCATTGCCGGATGCCGAAGAGCACAGGCTGCGGGTAAGCAGGGTTCAGGCCTGGGAGTTGGCATAAAGAGTCACAGAGAAACGGTTGGGATCTCGAGGGATCAGCACCCTGAAGACCTCTCTGGAATCTCTGCCTCCAGGGCAGAAGTCAAGGTACCCAGGAGCAGCGGCCCACGCGCATGGCCTCCTAGAAGTCGAACGGCCAAGAAGCTGATCAAGGGTGGAGAGGTGACTTTGTCTCTCTGCACGCAGCCCTCTTCCCAGATATTTACGTGAGCCAAGTCATAACCCACCTTGTCCTCTGTGTGCCTTTGGTTTGCAAACTGCTCCTGAAGAAGTGACCAGAGGAACCAAAGGACAGAGGGCACTGAGTGGCAGAGAGCAGAGCACGGGCCAGAGAAACTGCTGGATGAGGGGTCAGCCTTGGCCCAGCGTGCTCTACCAGAAACACTTCTCCCGTCTTCTTTCAAAGGCAACACATCCAGCCTTTCTCGGGGGGGCCATGCGTTTAACACCGCAGTCTCCTTTATCATCTGTTCAGATCCAGAGACCAGGCAGTTCTTGCTCCTGAAGGAATTCAGACATGCAAACCTGAAGCCTTTCATGTTTACGAGTGCACAAAGGTATTTATTTTGGGGGCAAGACATGGTCACCCTCGTCCAGTTACTATGGTAAGACTGGCTAAGAGGACCGCTTTGCACCTTTTTGGAGGAAAAAGTGCAATCTGTTTTGACTGCCATCACAATGATTAGAACCAACATATTATCGTTATTATTTCTGTAAAATCAGTGTTCTTTCTGCCACAGCTTGTTAGCGTGACTGTGTAGGTAGACACAATGTCAACACACCCAAGAGACAAGTGACAAAGAGCGAGGCTAAAAGGAAAAGGATAAATACCTCACTCTGCATGCTGAAGGGCTGTTCCACCATCAAAAGGGAATGTTTTCTGCTGATCGATTAGGAAGGCAAAAACAAAAGCATATGCCAGCCGTTTACTCAGCATCGCCAAGATCCCCAACCAGGACTCGGGGCTCTAGGCAGTGAAGAGAGGGCAGCGATTTCAAAACCGGTTCCGAATAGAGTTTAGTTCCTCCCCGTGCCTTCACTCACCCCTCCAGCCCCTACCATCCCAGTCCTCGGGTAATAGACACTGCCAACCTGGAGCCTGCCTGGAAACAGCAGCCCTTGACCCTCCTTTTTTCAACCAAAGCATGTGGGTAGGCCGGCGACAGTGGGTAAAGGTACTCACGTCTGAATTCGAACGGAGTGGCCAGTAACAAGCAGACTTTGGGATTTCATCTCATTGTGCTCAGCACCTCCAAACAGCTCACACACCGTTTCACTCATGCACACACATTCAGACCCACACGTATCTACTTCTTCCTCCGAAACACACAGCCGGGAGGGATAAAGGACAAGGGCACACTACAGTAAGTGGGAATGAAAACAGAGAGGAAAAACATAAGCGAAGACAAAGGAAAATGCTGAGAAAATCACATCTAAAATATCACCCTTCATACTCACTAGCCTTCTCTACAGCGTTTCCTTACAACTGTATCTCCTGGTTCTTTGCCCTTCAGAAACCAAGACTACATGGAGAAGTCAGGGGTGCTCAATGCCCCTTTCCCAGGTATCTTTTTAAAAGCAGATGCCAGGTAAAAATACCAAACACAAATCTAAGTACACACAATAAGCCTTTTGAAACAAATTCACAAAGAGAATAAAGCAGAAAGACTCATTTGTGAACTCAGGTTCATTTAAGCGATGAAAAATAAAGTCACATTAAAGTCGGACAACGTTTGAGGTTTTGAAACTCAGTTTCCTCGATAAAGGAAAAAGCTCGACTCCGATTGGGCGTGCCGCATCTGTACAGTTTTAAATGCGGTGTCTTAGTAAACAGCAATGGTCAGGCATGAAGCTGAATGCAGCTGTAATTGGTAAGAGAGGACCCTGAAATAGTTTTAAATGAAAATTGATCACATTTGAAACCAGAAGATAAAAACAAAACCTTGTTGGAGTTTGTTTAACTGCCTTTTGACCTCTGAATGAAATGACATTGAGAAATAAAGTAACATTTTTTAGAAAATCATTCCCAGAAAAGGTTCAACCTCGGGGATGCTGAATGACAATATTGAATAGAATATTTTAAAGTCCTGAGGAACAAAGAAGAGAAATTTAAAAAAAAAAAAAAAAAGAAGAAGAGAGGAAAAAAGGAAACTTTTTAAATGGCAAAATGTTTATGGGTTAAAAAGCACAGCAAAATGAAGATGAAAAAATTATATCTAACCCCCAGTAAAACTTTTGTTTTATCTTCATACAATTTTAACTGATGCTCAGGCAATCCTGAATTTAAGACTTTAGCTGATAATTTCCCCCCACCTTGTCTGATTCCACACTGGAAGTCCCATGGGCAGATTAACCAGTATGATTTTCCTTGATTTAAGAAAACATTTGACCCTTAAAGCTACAGCCTGTCAATAGCTATTTCCAGGGAGAGAAGGGGAAATCGGGAACCTAGAACAGAATGACCCAAATGCTCCTTTGAGTGTGGCCATCTGTTATCCCAGAGAAGGGCAGGACTCCCTTCTCTCTCCCTCTCGGGGTCTGTCCCTGCCCTAACCAGGCCAGAAAACAGGAGGCTCGAAAAAAAGACTAAAACCTTCTGGGCTATGGGGACAAGCAGCCGGCAGGTCCCTCTGCATTCTTTTTCATACTATGAACACACCAGCCCCAAGCACAGCAGTCCTTTCTGAAATGTGGCCACAGCCTGACTTCAGCCTGGGCCAGGGGGACAGTAGGCAGCTGGGCTGTGTTTAAATAGCACAGTCCCCTGCCCATTGTCACCCCATTTTAAAGGGGATACCTACTATGACACACTCTCACGGATTTGTACGCACAGACTCTCCATGGTGGAAACTCTCTTAGGGGGTGAATGCAGCTTTTGATGTTTCCGGGTTCAGAAAGCTCCTCTATAACTGGGGCTTTAACAGCATCACAACAGGGCCAACACTCCCCCCAGGTGTTACTTATAAGTCAAGGTGTTAAGATTCTTTCTGATCTTAATCTTAATCTTAATCAATACCAAAAGCACCCTAGCTCTGCACACGCTTAGGAAGGGGAGCAAAGACCCCACAGCCCTAGTGTCTCTGGGATGGCTAGCTGGGGGTCTGCTCCTGGGAACAAATTGAGCCTGTGTTCTTCAATGACTGACCTCCTCCAACATCTCTGAGCGAGACTTCCAGCACTGCCCAGCTCTGCAGAGCACCGGCTCCCAGCCTAGGAGCTGGCATGCAGTCACTTCCCACACACAGGCTGATGAGATGGGTGAATACAAGCCCCGGCTGGCAGGGTCCCAGGAGCACCAACGCCAGTCCTGATGTGTCCCTGTTAGAGTCCTGCTTCCCCTAGTACAGCCCTCAGAGCCACAGGGATGATCAGCACACGCCTGCAGTCTTCTATCATGTCCTCCCACAGTGGCTGGGGAAGTGAGAGAGGCTGCCCCAGCAGGCTGCCACACAGGGTCACAATGCGTGTCACAAAAGGCGAGGGTCACTAGTCCAGTGTCCAATGGAAGAAAGAACCTCCCCCAGTCACTTCCCTGGCAACCTCTCCGAGGAAGGTGTCTAGTCCCAGGACAGCGCTGCCGTTTTCCATGAGAGATCAGCAGCCTCCCTGGTGGTAGAGACAGGCTGGCCCAGCGAGGGTTAATCTGCCTGGCCGACCATCACAGGGGTCACCGTGACATGCGGAGAAGTTGAGCATCCCAGTCCCCCAGAGCTGGTCTGCTAATTACATTTGCAATTATAAACACCACAACCTCCCTGCACAGGGACTTGGCCACAACAGTGACAGGGCAACCAGGAGATAATCTCACCCCAGGCCACCCCAGCCATACCAGGGGACATCAGAGACAGCCAAAGCCTATGGACCCCTCCTTCAAGGAACAACCCCACCTATGACCATTCCCCAGAGGTCTGAGGCTTCTGGGACTCAGAAAGGGGAAACTCACTAGAAATGAAGCCCCTTCAAGGGTCACCAGCAAGTATACGCTGAAAAGATCTTTGATTTATGCTTAGAAATCAGTAAACGGCCCCAAGGCCGAACAGGCAGGGTGCTCAGGAAGCCTCCAGGCTCAGATTTGTCTAGTTCCAGCCCATCCTCAACTTGTACCTTCACAATTTCCTGGGGCCTTCCTGCAGACCCTGAGCTCATAGCCCCCTCTTCAGTCCGTGCACTTCTCAGGGACTACAATGACTGGTGTCCTCCACACAAATAAAGGTGCTGTTAAGATCTTTTCTGATTTTAATCCTGGTCAGGACAGAAAAGCACCTGAGCTAGATAGATCCATCCAAGAGCCCTCTAGCCGAGCTGGGATCCCCCATAGTAACATTCGGTAAGAGCCACCGAACCCCAAGACAGAAGCTCTCAGGGAGCTGTGAGAAGTCCTTGCTAGCTCTGGGCAGAGCTCCTGAGTAAGCAGGAAGAGCACTTCAAGGGTCCCACTTTGGAGAGGGCTGGACAGAGACCCCCTGATGGCTGGTGGGTATGGGAGGGCATTCGAGTAGGGATGCTTGGGCTTTGCTTTGAAGGGGTGGATAATGGTTTAAACATCTGCTAGCCTTTCCCTTACAAGTGGAACCACAAGGAATTTTAAGCATTTTGAGGAAGTCACTTGAGTTTCTAAGGAGAAAATTTCCAGAGGGGCACAGCACAGAGCCATGTCAAAGGCACCGTCACTTGCCTACCTACCGGCGTCTGCATTTTCCCTCCTGAATCCCACTCACTCACTTGGCCAACTCCTTCCTTTGGCCTGCTAGATTTAACTGCAGATCTTTCAGAAGAAACACGGTGTTTCACAGAAGACTGGAGAAAGAGACAAACTTTTCCAATGAATACAGATGATACCTGAAAACCAGTTGGCAAAATGTCCAGTTATCAGGAACACGAATCCATGAATGGGATGTAGACAGGATAAAGTTACAAGAATCCCCTGAGCCAGGGCCAGGGGCACCCGAGACAGCAGGGTGTGACATGAAATCTTTATCACAGCTACCTCCCTTGAAGTGTTTTCTCCGAAAGTCTCCTCTGTCCCTCTTCTCTTGGACTAAATGGAATATTTATTGATTACTCCAAATCAATAGAATGAAAAGGTTCCTGTTTGGTGGGTTGGGTTGTTTCTTCATGACTTTTTTTTTTTTTTAAAGAAATACATCTTTTCATATGTCCTCGTTATTAATAAAATAGATTATTTCTAAAATGAAGAGCTGGGAAAATAATATACTCTAAGAGGAAATTTCCAGTAATGTTAGGATCTCACTGAGCTGGAAAGGGCCCCGGCGAGCACCAGGGCCTCTGGTGTTGCCCTGCTGATTCTCCCAGTTTATTTCTCACAGACAGATCAGCTACTGCCTTCTATCGCCCATCCTCCTCCAGGCAGCCCACACCTCCAAAAGGGTGGCGGGCACAGAAGGGTTTATGTCCTGGAGCCCCTCCCTTAAAAAAATCAAGACTAATGTCCTCACTCTGATTTATTTTTAAATGTACCATTAAAAATTAATTCCCCCTTTGTTTTTCTCTGGGTCACTGACTCTGAATTACCATGTGGCATTTTTCCTACGTGTGAACCCACATATTTTACCTTCAGGACAGTTTGTTCTTTGTTTCTTTAACAACAGCAAAGTGGCCATCAGACGGTGGGTAAGGCAGCCCTCCCAGCCCTCGAGGGTATGTGCCGCGAATCTCCAGCCGGTCTGGGCAGGGGCCCATTTGTACATAGGCACATGCCAGTGCGCACTCTCACTCCCACTCCAGCTGATTAGATATGTACATAAAATATTGATTAGAGAGGGTAATGGAGTCACCTACAGGATTGGTTACAGGAAAATGAAAACGAAGGAGAGAAAGGTAGAAGACACGTATGTATCTGTGTGTGCGTTCATTTCTCACCTGGGAGAGCGAGAGTGACACCAACGCATTAACAAATGCTCCCTGTGTGTGAGCCAGCGAGAGGGCGGGCTGGAGAGTTCTTTCTCTCTGAACTCCAATCCCTGTGCCCTTGGGTTTTCTCAAGTCTGGGAAGGTCAACTAATCCACAAGGTAAAAACCGTGTGTGCAGAGCACACAAACCCACGGGCTCCGAGAGAACAACAGCGTTGTAATGACCAGATTCATTCTACGGTCCTTCCAGCAAACCAAAGAACACAGTCTTCTGCTTTGCTCGAAAGCTATGTCACAAGGCCCTGGGGCAGAGGTCAGAAATTTGCCTCCCCCAGACACCAGGCTCTGACCTCCACCACCCATCCTCGGACACAGTGTACCCTTGAACCATTGCAAATGTGAACCCGCTCCTGGAAGCACATGGCTGTGTGTGTGTGTGGGGGGGGGCAGCACACCAATGCGTGGGGTGGCTGCCCAGCAGATCCTGTTCTTGAGAAATGGCATCTCACAGGGATGCCGAGTTCCTCAGTGGCAACAGCAGGTGTATTTTTTTTTTTTTTTTTTGGCTTTTCCTGCACCTTGTGGAATGAGAAGCTAAGCAGCGGGAGGGTGGGAGATCCAAACCATCTTCCAGCTGCATTTCTAAATGACTCCCACTTCAAACCCTCCGGGATACCCAGGGCCTCAGCACCTCCGTTCCCCTTTGCTGCCTTCCTGACTTGCCCTCTTTGGCCATATTTCTGCTCACACTCAAGCTGGGGTTGCCGTCAAGGTGGATGAAGTACCAGTGGCTCAACCCTCCATCTCGCCTTGCTTTTCTGGTCAACATAATCAAAGCATGCGCTTCCTTCACATGTTCATATTTATTGACTGACTTGAGCCAGGGACAAATACATAGATATTTTGAGCTCAACTAAAGAAGTCACCTCTGGAGAGAGGAAGCCTAAATAATTTAAGCATCCAATATTTGTCCTCCTTGGTCATTTTATGTGAGCAAGTGCCCCACAAACACCAAACACTGTCCACAGCCTCACCTACAACCCCCTCCCTAGGAGGAGCCTGGCAGCACTCCCACCCACCACCCACCAGCCCCGGAAGCTGGGATCCCTGTAACCTTTAAAGAGAATGAAAGTCACTTTCCAAGTTCAATCCATTATAATTAAGGATTCCCCCCCTTCCTCAGCCCCATAGCCTTCTTCCTTTTGCTTTCCATTGCTCTAAATTCTGCGAGCATTTAAAGGACCCTCTGCCTGGGGAGATCCTAAACCTAGAACCAGAAAGGTCACCGCGGAGGCTGGGACAGTCGGGTCATCAGCTAGAGCCCCTGCTGAGAAGTTTCCTCCTTTCTCCCGCGGAGGTGGAAGAAGTCGGGTTTGAACCCCCTCCGCGTGCAAAGTATTTATTTTACGGACGTCGTTGTGGTTTGAGGGGGAAGGAGGGTATAAAAATGAAAGGATGAGGGAACCAAAGAAACGCTGACTTTGATAGTTTAGTTAGCTTTAGCGGAAAAAATAAGGAGGGAGAGCACAAAGTTTCGCAGGAAAACTGGTGTTTTCCTTTTATTATTATTATTTTTTTAAGCCTTCCGAGGGACCGCTCGGCACGCGCGCACACACAGACGCCGGGACGCCCGCCCCGGGTGCGGTGGGACTCAGAGCGCCAAGGTGTGGGGACAGGTGGGGCGGCGACAGCGGAGGGAGCTGGAAGGGAAAGGGCGGGTGGCCAGAAGGGAACCTGGGAGAGCCCAGACAGGAAGAGCGAGGCTACCACTCATCGCTTGGGAGCCTCAGTCTCTCTCCCACCCTGCGAACTCCGCCCGCTGCCCCGCGGCTGGACACCTGCTGTTCTTGGGAATCGGGTCCTACAGTACCAGCCTCCTCCCCAACCCATGCCTCTGGGACAACCCTGGGTCTGACGCCGGGCGCAAAGCCGCCCCAGGCAGGCAAACCGTGCCACTCCGTGCCGCCGGGCGCAACCTCCCTGAAAGCCGCGAACTAACTTTGCCTCTAATAGTACGAGGCCGGGTGCCCTCAACACCTGGCGGGATGCGGTCTTCCCTCGCGGGGCGAGCGAAACCCAGGGCACACTCGCTGTGCAGCTGGCACCCCCTGGGGAGCCCTGGGTCCGCCGCCCCGGGGGCGCACCCTCGGGGCACCCCACTGGGACAACCCGGCGAGCGCAGCACCGGCCGCCTGCAGTGCCGGATTTGCCGCCGCACGTTCGATTTTCTCAGCCTTGCCCGGATTATTTTTGGTCCCCAGGATGGAAATAATGAAATCAAAGCGCCTGCAGGGACGCTTTCTCAGACGGGACAGGACATCCTTGCAACCGCATTCCTACACCTGTTCCGGGCTTCCGTCTCCCTTCGCGCTCCAATCCACAAAACTCAACTGTTTTCTCATCGCCGAGCAAGATCAAAGCGAGAAAGGAGAAAAAAGTGAATGAGAAATCGCGACTTTTACCTAAAAGTGAGGGTTTCTCAGAGGCGGTGTGGGAAAAGTTAGAGGCGGGTTAACATCCGAGAAAGAAACCCAGAAAGTGTGCGCCTCCTCCCCTCTTCACTAACGTCCCCCAAGTGTCCCGAGGTCCCTGCCACTTCAAGAATATGTAGAAGAGAAACTGCGACACCCAGGACAGAGGCAGCTGGACTGGCTGAAGGACAGCTAGAGCGAGAAGCAGGGCACCTACTGGTTGTGGTAGCCGAGGGGGTCCGGGATGCAGAGTTCGGACGCGTCCATCAGTCTCGTTTGAGCATTCCCAGTTGGTAGAGAAGGCGGCGGGGAAAGCCAGC
>NW_006160041.1:1115573-1117595 GCF_000334495.1 Tupaia belangeri chinensis | reverse complement strand
GAAGGGCACAGGCGAGGTGCGAATCCGGGCAGGGGCACAGTGAGCCGAGGAGGCAGAGTGGGAGGAAGCGGCGAGCGGGGGAGAGGGAGGCAGAGAGCCGTGCGCGCACAGCCCAGCGCTCCCACTCATCCGCACACTCCGACCGAGCGGGCAGAGGGGATGCGGAGGAGGCTGGGGCACCAGAGACTTGGAGCCCACTAGCCCTACTGTAGCTTTAAGGCTGGGAGACTGATGTATGGTTTGGCTCCTATTGGCTATCTCTCAGGGGCTGGACTTAAAGTGACAGAATCCAGCCGGGGTGGGGGGAGGGGGGTGAGCCAGAAAGACTTCAATGGAAGAAGACGCTCAGCGCAAGGTTCCCACCTCCTGAGGAGTAGAGCACAAGGCCTGCCCTCTCCAAGTTAAAAGGGAAACAATGTTCAACTGCCTGGAGGGATTGGGGTGGGGGAAATAGAGTTGCTGCTTATTACCACCTCCCCATTCTCCACCATCCCATCTTCTGACGACAGGCCTGGCAAACTCACCTCTCAGCCTTTTGAAATGGGTTTGTTTTCCAAATTAAAAATGAGTCTCATCTCTCCACCCAAGCAGCAAGAAGAGGCCAGCATCTGAGAAATTCACAGCCTCAAACCCTGTGTTTATTGTGCAAAAGTGCAACGGTCAGGCCAGCAGGTGAGGCACAGCAAGACGCCAGGAGAGAAACAGACTCCTGAGCTCCTACCACCTGGGCCAGTCAGCTCTCAACTACTCTCCAATGGCTGGACGCAGGGTGTGCAGCTGTGAAGTGCCCTCTAGGTGTGTGAAGTGAGCTCCATTCACTGGCAACTCTCAGAAACGTACCCAGGACACAGACACGAGCCAGTAAACCCCTGTCTGCCTAGGAGAATACAATCGTGGTTTCAACGACCACTTACCTGTCACATCCACTAGGCACAAATAGACACTTTTGAATGCACACCTGAATCCCCAGCTACGAACACACCTGCACTTCTGTCCGCTGCTCCCTCGTTGAACCTGAATATTATGGGCTGCCACTGTACCGAAACGAGCTGTCGGTTGAGCCTCAACCCTTCTGTGTCTTTTCATCATTTGCCATGTGCAGGCCACAGGGATAACAATCAGTTTGATGATTCAGATGAGTTTGGGCAGGGAGTAGGTACAGAATTATTTAAAAGGAGAAAAAAGCCCTCAGGAGGGACCGCCACCTTACTCTCCTATATTCTACAGAAGATGATGAGCTATGGGGGGAAGACATCATTTTATCGTCAAAATAATGTCTAAGTGGAGTGTGACTGCAGGCAGGATTCAGCACGTCAGGAATAAAAGCAGGGAGGGCTGTCTGGCACCCCAGGAGGGGCCAACCACAAGGGAGGGCTGGCTGAATGGGCAGCAGGATCGCAGTTGATCTTTGACTTGGATAAATGTCTGTCTGTACAGCCTGGGAAGCAGAGCTGCTTCCTAAGTGCTGAATGGAGGAGCACGTGGATTCTCTGGGTGCGAGGCTCAAGAAGCCATCTCACAGAGGCAGATGAAGATGTCTGCTGTCAGCAGACCCCCAGCAGCCCTGGATTTTTAAACGTTTTTAATCACCTAGGCACTTGGGCACATTAGTTTCAGAAAGAGAGGTGCAAAAAGGCCCCGCTTGAGCCTGCTTTCTGTATGACCACAGTCTTTTGCCCAGACTTCAGCAATAGTTTGTTTGTCCTCTTCCCCCCTCTGGAATCCATTTTCCAAACAGAGTAGCCAGGACATGCTCTGTAAAATGCACATCCAAAGGCCTTTTGTGGCGATTAGGAATGGGGCCCAAGTCCTTGGCTGGCAGGGAGGGCCTCCCATGAAGTGGGTCTCTCTATATCCCTCCACAGCCTATGCCATACTCCACTGGGCCCTGGCCCTTGCACCTGCCACCCAGAAATCCCCACCTTCCCAACTGCACGTGAACCTTCTGCTATTCACATGGCTCCAGACATTTATCACAGTTTCCAGTGATCCGTGCACTGGTGTGAGCAACACGTCTCTCCA
>NW_006160041.1:1112457-1115542 GCF_000334495.1 Tupaia belangeri chinensis | reverse complement strand
CTCACTAAACTGCAAGCTCCGTATCTAGTGCGGTTTGCTGTGGGATGCCCAGCACCCAGGTGTCTGGTACATCAAGGTGCCCAATCCCTGGACCTGTTAGGAACAGAGTGCACAGCAGGAGGTGAGCAGAGGGAGGAAGGAGCGAAGCTTCAGCTGTGTTTACAGCGACCGTCCATCGCTCACATCACATCGCCACCTGAGCTACTCCTCCTGAGAGATCAGCAGCGGCATCAGATGCTCACAGGAGCACAAACCCCACTGTAAAACTGCACATGTGAGGGGTCTGGGTTCTACACTCTCATAATTCATCCCTCGTCCCCTGGTTCATGGAAAAATTGTCCCCCACCAAACCGCTCCCCGGTGCCAAAAACGTTGAGGACAACTGTGGTACATAACAGTTGCTTGATAAAGTGTTTGTTGAATGAATTTTTTTAATAAATGCATTGTTAAACCATAGCAGTTTGAAGTGGCGTGCCACAGCCTGCTGAGGGACAGGCTGCTGCCCAGGAAGGGGGCTAGGTCTTGACGGGTTTGATGGGGTAGTTGACTCCTTGCTTTGTGTGGATGCATCATTTTATTTGTTTGTCCTAAAGTTTATTCATTTATTTATTTCATTAGCAAGAGAGACAGAGAGAGAAAGAGCACACTTAGTGGAGACAAAGGCCTCTCCATTGCAGGAAAATAAAGACCACTTCACAACCCTGAGCAGTGGATTCAAAGCCACTAGGAGCAAATGGGGGGAAATAAGAGGTCTGTGTTGGTTAAAAAGCTGGGCTAGGACTGACCCTGTAGGACATGGTTAACTGCTGTACGTTGGGAGTGGATCCCTCATGGCCAATGGCAGTTCCATCCTGGCCCTGGAGGCTTGAAAACATTTTGGGTGTTGGGTCAGCTGATGCCATGGTGGATAAGGTGCTTGGATATCACATGGGTGCCTGTGTGGTTCAAATCCCAGATCTGGCAGCTTGAAAAGCATGCTGAGTGCATGTGCATGCCCAAAATCCTGACAGGAGGGAGAAATTGAGAAGAATTTGTGGCGTGGCTGATCCCCATCCAGGGTGCTTTCTCACTTTCTCTCTCTCTGGTGAACACTGGGAAAATTTTTTTTTGGAAAGAGATTTTTGGTATAGGGCTCACGTGTACTCACCAGATGAGATAGAGAAACAGAAAGCAAGAAATCACCCCCTCCCTGGGGGAACGGTCACACTGCAATCCGTTCTCCTCCATTCTCCTCTTGGGATTTTGCACATGCACATGCACACTCCTGGCATGAGTTTAAAGCCATCAGGTCCAGGACTCAAACCACAGTCTACCACATGGGAGTTCAGCAGCATAACCATTATGCCATCTGCTGGTCTCCTGGCAACTTTTTTTTTTTTTTTTTTAAAGAAAAAACATCCTGGATGTGTGTGCACGCACAAAATCTCAATAGGATGGAGAAATGGAGAAGAAAAGACTGTGATGTGCCCATGCCCAACTGCAGGGCGCGGTGCTTTCTTCCTATCCCGCTTTCTCTGTCTCTCTGTCTCTCTCTCAGAGGGCACACACCCTCCAACACTTTAAAAAATAATAAATATGGGACCAGCAGTTGGTGTGATGTCTATGTCACTGAACTCCCATGTAGCCAACTGTGGTTAGAGTCTCAGACCCAGTGGCTTAAACTCACGCTGGGCGCATGTGCGTGTGTGCCTAAGATCCTGAGAGGAGAATGGGGGAGAAGGGATTACGGCGTGGCCACCTCCCCTGGGGGAGTAATTTCTCGCTTTCTGTCTCTCTGTCTCTCTATGTCTTTCTGATGAGTGCATGCGCCCTATAACAAAAATCTCTCCAAAGCAAATAAATAAATAAATAATCAATATAAGCTAGGCTAGCATCTGCACACAATGACTTACTGCCTACAAGGCTTCAAAGTGAAGTTAAGTGAGGGCCTCCCATCTGGGCACTAGCTGACTGCCCTCTAGGCCAGGAAGGAGATTCTGGAGCCCTGGGCTTCCTCAGATTGGCCCCGCCCCCCTCTGCCTGTGCCAGTCCAGACTCCTTGCTCATAGCACTGGGGCCGAGTTCTTTCTTATTTTCCTCTCTGGCAAGTGAGAGCCTCTAGACTCTGCTAGAAGGATGAGGGCCAGCAGCTGGGACACCCTGATGATATGATCCAACTTGGCAGGCCCAGACTTCTCCTGTGATTGTCCAGGCAAACCTGGCTGAGTCACACACTGTGCACAGGACTGGCCTTTCTCTGGCTTCGTCCCCAGCCAGCTCACAGAGGGTGGAATTTCTTCCCAAAGCTAGGGACAGTTGGGTCCATGCCTCTGACTAGGGAGATGCAGGGTGGGACAGTGCTGAGGACTCTGGGTTGGGTCCTGACTCCCCCATGTGATTTTTTCCAAAGCCATCTCTTCAGAAAGCAAGGGGAATGCAGGAGGTAGAGTGAGATGCACAGAGCTCTTGGGTCCATTCAACCCGTCAGGACTTTGAACTTTCACTGCTTACCTAACCAAAGCACTAAGCTGCTTCTTGACTATCTATCCTGTGCCCTGAAACCAACACCCTCAGGTGGGCAAGTCAGCCAAAAAAGAATGGAACAATGGCTTAGACACTGATTGTAGGGTGTGCGACAGCAGCCCACTTTGGTTTTGTGATACATTTATTTAAATAGATTCTTTTTTCAAATTTTCTAGAATTATTTAATTTTATTTATTTATTATTCTTATTATTTAAATTTTGCTATAGGACTCGTGCACTCACCAGAGAGAGAGAGAGCGAGGGAGAGAGAAAGAGAGAGAAAAACAAGCCACCAAGTCCAGGACTCAAACCATGGTCAGTCATGTGGGAATCCAGCACCTTAACCACCACACCACCTGCTGGCCCCTAAGTAGATATTTATTACATTCTCAGAAACTCAAGGGCTTATGGTGGACTATCATCAGATTTGGCAAATAAGGAAACTTGTAAATTTCCCTGTGTGGCAAAATGACCTACCCAAGGTCACACAGTGAATAACTGGCAAAACATTGCCATCTGTGTCTCCGGATTTTGACGTAGTCAACTCCTAAGTGGTTGAAGACAAGGCTCTTCACTTTCCCTA
>NW_006160041.1:1109329-1112426 GCF_000334495.1 Tupaia belangeri chinensis | reverse complement strand
CCCTGAACTCAAGCTCTTCCCTAAGAGAATGTGAAGCCAAACAAGAACATCCTGGGAGCAACAGCCTACACACGCTCCTCCCAGACAGAGTGAGGACACAGGCTTTGGTGCCCAATCCTTCTCCCAATAGTGTCCAGGGAGGAAAAAGAAAGCGCGACTGCTGGACACCAACCTCACGTCCCGCTGTCCGCTGTGAGCGATGCTCAGGTGGCAGACAGGACACCCTGTCACGAACAGCACAGCCCTCTGCTCCCCTAGCCTGTGTCTCAGGGAGCAAAGCTCTGACGGACTGAGCAGCATAGAGGTCCACACTGACACCCACTGTTTCCATGTCAGCCTGGCTCCGTTCTCAGAGGGGCTGTCCTGAGGTCGGGGTCTCCAGGCTCGTTTGTATCTCGCCATGATCTGCGCAGCTGACCCAGCGCAGCAGCCTTTGCCTGGGGTCAGACAAACCCTGCCCTTACCAGAGCCTCATCTTGGCTCTCTCCTCCGAGGCAACCTCCCCTGACACTAGTCATTTTGCACACGTATGACAGCAGCATCAGTGTCTTTCGGGTTCCCTCCCTGCCAGGTGCTGCTCTAGGACTAACAGTAAGAGAGGCTCTTTGCATGTTTGGAGCCAGGCAACTTAGCAGAAGCTGTGTGGTCCCCAGGGCAGCTGAGGACGTGAGGGCTTCAGCAGTAACAGTTCAGACCCAGTAGGAATTATTGGGGAGTCTGCCGTATGCTCCCTAAGCTCAGTGGCTATGGAAACACTCATTGCTTGGTTCGGTTACACATCCCTGTCCTTCACCCATACCCATGTTCCCTGAAGCCAAGTTTCCAGGTGAGAAATCAGGGAAGCACCCAAGGTGTGGAGCCACTTCTTACCACCAGCCCACCAAGGGGAGGATGCCTCTGTGGAATCGTCAGAATCGCAGGCCCGGCTTGTGTCTGTTCCACCCCAGGGCTGAGGCTGGGAGCAGTGAGTCCAGGAAGTGCCTCCATGGATGGACCACGATGACAAAGGTGGGCCTTGCCTGGCCAGGGAGGAGCCTACCCTGTGCATCTCTGGGGACAATGCTCCATGGTCTCTAGACCAGGGGAACGTCCCTGACCACACACCCTCTGTGGTCCCGCTGTCTTCTACATGCTTGAGTTGGGGGCATGGAGTTATATCCAGAGTGGTGGTCAGCAGACTGTCAGCCCATTGGCTGGCACTCCTCCCGAGGATCATAATTAACTGATAACACTAATACAATGTGAGTTTGTGCTCCCATAATAGTCTCCTGCTGACAGATACATGCTGCAGAAACTGATGGCTTTTCCTGAAGCTGTAATGGGCCATTACTGGGGCAAGAAGGCTCGTGTCCCATTAGCACTGCCACCACGACACCAAGATAAAATACGGGGGAGAGGTCTTCAGTGGATAAGGACCTGGGTTCTCTGGCACCACCACCATCACCCGTATCATCATCAGAACTTCCTTTTAGGGGCTTTGAAATAACTTTCACGCATTTCAATTCTTCTTCTTTTTTTTTTTTTGGAGGTTTTTGCTATAGAGTGCATATGCTCACCAGAGAGACAAGAGAGACAGGAAGGGACAAATCATCCTCCAGGGGTATGGCCACGCCACAACCCCTTCTCCTCCATTCTCCTCTTGGCATCTTGGGCACACATGCACACGCGCATGGCATGAGTTTAAGCCACTGGGTCCAGGACTTGAACTGCTGTTGACTACGTGGGAGTCCAGCAACATAGCCTTTACACCAACTGCTGGTCTCCAATTCTTCTTCTTTTTTTCCCCTGGGTTTCAAGGTCCCATTCTCACCAACACAGCTATTAAAGTTCCCTGTTGACCACAGGGTTCCTTCTTCCTGCAGGTCCCGGGCAAGATGGCCACTGCAGGAAGCAGGTGGGTTGGACCATCAAGAAAGTGAGATTTGCCTCTTTGTAGAAACAAAGATCTCTCCCAACCACCAGGAGAATAGGAGCACTTCTTATTTGCCCTCTGCCAAATTTCTGGGGGGAAATAAAGAGGAGTAGGAGAAACACAAAGAGAAAGAGAAGGAGGAGGGAGAAAGAAAGAAGACCAGGCCTGGATAGTACCTAGTGGCTAAGAGGCATTAAACAAGTAGCTATTGACTGAATGAATGATCTGTCTAATTAAATATTTTCCATTACAGTGGATTGTGGGTTTTTTCTTATCACAAAGAAACTTGACCTTATTTTGGTCTGTGTCACATATTAATTTATCATCTAATTTCTTGTGACTTCGGCATCAATTTAAGCATGAACCATGGTTGTTTCAAATAGTAGTACGATTTGTTCCTAGGGGTTCATCATTGGTCAAAGGAAATGAACTCTTAGGTTGATGATAGTTATAACTGTAAAAATCTCATGGTCAGTAATAGCCCAGAAAGAAAGAACAACGGGCTTTGAAAACTCACAGACTATGCCTCCATTTTCATTTCCATTCCCAGAGATAACCATCGTAAAGAATCCGTAAAATATATGAAACTTTCAGGAAACGAATCCTGAAGCGCATGCACACATGTAAAGTGTTACTCAGTGGAAACAAAGAAACAGGTTGGCCCAGCCTGCCTCCCTAACATCAATGATGCGAAACTTAAAACGGGATATTCAAACACATTTTCATGTGCTAATGGCTCACCAGAGAGAAAGAACCTCCTCCATCCCCTGTCCCCAGTAAGGCACGGTCACACTGCAATCTTCTTTCCTCCATTTCCCCATTCCATCAGGATTTTGTGCGCTCTCTCTCTCTCTCTCTCTCTTACACAAACACACACACACACACACACACACACACACACACACCTACTATGCTTTCCAAGCCATGGGGCTAGGATTCAAACTATAGTCAGTCATGTGGGCTCTACTCTTCATGCATAGCACTTAACTGCTGCACTATGGGGGTGGTTTGGTAGAATATTTTTTTTTCCTACAGGGAGTATGTGCTCATGAGGGGGCGAGAGAAACAGAGAGAGAGAGAAAAAGCACCTCCCGGGGGGATGACCACATCGCACTCCCTTCTCCTACATTCTCTTCCCAGGATTTTGGGTACACACACACACACACACACACACACACACACACA
>NW_006160041.1:1095282-1108459 GCF_000334495.1 Tupaia belangeri chinensis | reverse complement strand
CCGCATGGCCGACTGTGGTTCAAGTCCCAGACCTGGCAGCTTGCTTTCTCTCTCTCTCTCTCTCTCTCACCCACACACACCCACACACACACACACACACACACACACCTACTATGCTTTCCAAGCCATGGGGCTAGGATTCAAACTATAGTCAGTCATGTGGGCTCTACTCTTCATGCATAGCACTTAACTGCTGCACTATGGGGGTGGTTTGGTAGAATATTTTTTTTTCCTACAGGGAGTATGTGCTCATGAGGGGGCGAGAGAAACAGAGAGAGAGAGAAAAAGCACCTCCCGGGGGGATGACCACATCGCACTCCCTTCTCCTACATTCTCTTCCCAGGATTTTGGGTACACACACACACACACACACACACACACACACACACACACACATGTACATGTGCATGCGCCCAGCATATCATTCATGCTGCCAGGTACAGGACTTGAACCGTGCAGTGGGCTCTGTGGAACCCAGCCACCTGAGCCACCACGCCAACCGGCTGGCCCTCCCTGCCCTCGCTGACTATTTTCACTACATTATTTTTCAGAATAAAATTCATTTATTTTTCTCTAATAAAATGTTTTGTGGGAAGGAAAAAAATAGCAAATGCTTCTGGGTTTTAGGAAAAACCAAATGTAAGTATTTTACGAAGTGCAAAGTGTTACATCTGTATAAACCATGATTAAGAAGATAGCTTTTAGCTGTGTTTTTACATGAGCAAAGTGCTGGCCAACCACTGCCCTCGCAGATGTATATTGTAATTAAACCAGCCCCTTCGGTGAACTCCCCACTGCTCTGAACGATGTAATTATGAATGGGTCAGTACCAATTCCACATGAAGGCTCCAGCTTTGTAGCAGGGCCATCCATAACGTCTCTATTCTTCCTAAACGACTGGGGACAGGAAGCAGCAATAGAATTCCTGACTTAAAAGGGTCTGCCTTTCCAAGAGGGACAACACAGGGCAGGAAGGGAGACTGCAGGAGAACCAAGGAGAGTTTAGAAAAATGGGGAAAAGGCAGTCACCGATACAAGATTTAATATGGATAAACACCGGTAATACACTTGTCAGCAATGACCCTCGGCTGCGCCACCGTCTGTAGGATCGCTGGTTGGAGAGCAGTGATGCAGAGAGACACCTGGGGTCAGGACAGATAGCACATTAAACATGGGCCTCCAGCTCAATGGTATGATAAACACTGCTTTGGGGTAATTCCACCAAGCCCAGCAGAGCAGGGAGCAGTAATAATTCCTCTTCGCTCTCCCTTACCGAAGGCGCAGATGGGGTTTACGCTCGGCCCAAAGGCCTTTGCTTTGAAAGCAAACTGGAAGGGTGATGTGGAAAGAACGTGAAGAACGGTGCGGAAGTGCCACAGGCCTTCTGAAGGGTGTCTGAGTCTTAGAAAGAAAGGGACAAACATAGGATACGGAGATAAGGTGAATGGGCTGTCCCTGCCTCCAAAGGACTCAATATTTGGGTCCAGCCACTGTGTCACACACCAGCTGTGAGTGTCACTTCAGGTTCCTTCAATTTTGCCATAGGGTGCATGCATTTGCTGAAGAGAGATGGCAAGAGAGAGAAAATGAGAAATCACCCCCAGGGGGGATGAACACACCACAATCCCTGCTCCTCCATTCTCTCTAGATTTTTGGCATGCATGTACAAGCGTCCGGTGTGTTTTTCAAGCTGCTGGGTCCAGGACTTGAACTGCAGTGTTGGCCATGTGGGATCCACTGCTTTAACTTCCGCACCACCTGCTAGCCCTAGACTGTCTCTTTTCTCTCTCTCTTGGTCCGCACCCTGCACAGAGTCTCATCTCCACCTCCAGTGCATGAGGTCTGAGGTCAGACGTAACCCCGAACTCCTTTTTCTCCCCTTCTGTGTGCTGCTTCATGGTGCTTTTATATAAACTTTCCAGAAAAGACATGCATGCCACACAGCTAGATGCGAAATGGTGACCAGCAACCAGCATGTTACGGCTTATTGTTTGGGACCTCCCCTTTCCTCGCTTCTCCTTTTTATCACTCTCAATTCCCTGGACTTGCACCTCCTAGATAAGTGTCTATCTCCCCCTAACCCTTACGTTTATTTATTTCTTCCATGAGAGACACACACAGAACTAGAAAAAGAAAGAGGGGCAACTCCAACGGGGTCTTCATCTCACAATCCACCCCATGAGAGCCAGGTCACAGGCACGCCTGCCTGCCTGAGGGAGGGCATGCATGGGACGTGAACCCCCTTCCTCGTGGGTCCAGCATCGTAGAGCATTGTGCTACCACTGCACCACCAGGCTGGCCTCAAAGTGTCCATCTTTTTCTATTTTTAATTTTTTAGTTTGTGAGAGAGAGAGAGAGAGAGAGAGAGAGAGAAGAGAAATCACCCTCCAGGGGAAGGCCACACTGCAATCCCTTCTCCATTTTCTTCTTGGGACTTGAGGCACACGTGCACACATGCTTGGTGTGTTTTACAAGTCGCTGAGTCTAGGACTCAAACTGCACAGCTGGCCATGTGGGATCCAGCCACCTTTACCCCGCCTGGCTGGTCCCAAAGTATCAGTCTTTTATTGCGTCCCCAAGGCTCTATTTTCTAAGGAACCAGGGCTAAGACAAAGATTGAACAGCACGTGACTTTAAGTTTGTCTCCGTTCACACTATTCATATTTACCCCTGTCCTCCTGCAGGGAGGTCATCATGGGCACAGAGAGGGTGGGTTACTACCTGCAGACACTATCCATGTTACACACTCACCGTTTAGGAAGGCTCGCATAGACCCTTCCCTATGCCGTCCACACACCCACTCACCCGCTCAGACACTCCAGCCTGCATCAGTGGCCAAGATGGCCAGGTCAACGGGTCTTCTAAAGCCAATCAGGAGGACCCTGTGGTCCAATATCCCTTCCTCACTCCCTACCATTTTTCTTCCCCCTCCAACCCTGGGAGGTCAAGTACATCATCTGCTCTCCCTTTTCCCTTATCTTTTCTTTATTGAGCTAAGCTACTTCCTCAGGGGACCATCTCTTCCCCATCTGCACACATAGCCAACAATACCTCTTGGTTGCTTTTTTTGTTTTTTAAGAATTATTTTACTTAACTTTTTAATTTATTTACTTATTTTAATTTGACCAGAAAGGGACAGAGTGACAGAGAGAGAGAGAGAAAATGAGAGAGAGAGAGAAGGAAAGGGAGAGCAAAAGTGACAAAGCAAGCTGCCAGGTCCAGGACTCGAACTACAATTGGCCACGTGGGAGTCCAGTGCCCTTAACCACCATGCCACCTGCTGGCCCCATCCTCTTGGTTGCTTTTGACTTCAAGCAATAGGAGAGTCAAGTGATGGGGCTAAAAGAGTAGGAGTCTGTTATCTTCCACAGCAGGCACTCCAGGGGCAGGCATTGTCATCGTTTTGTTCTGCTGTCCTTAACACACAGGCTTCTACCCTGAGCTCGTTCCCTCATGACTGAAGGATGGTTCTGTGGTCCTCGTATCACTGCCTCACCCAGGTATGTCCAAGTTCTTTTCTTGGAAGGATACATTGAGAAAAATGTCACTCACTATTTCTCTTGCTTGTTTTTTTCCCTCCTCTTTATTTATTTTTTTTATTTTTAATTTTCTATAGGGTGCATGCACTCACCAGAAAGAAATGGGGGTGGTGGTGGTGAAAAGCAACCCCCCCCCTCCAGGGGAGATAGCCACATCACAATTCCTTCTCCTCCATTTTCCTGTCAGGATTTTGGGCATGCATGCACACATGCCTGGCATGTTTTTAAGTCACCAGGTCCAAGACAGGAATCGTGTAGTTGCCCATGTGGGATCCAACCACCTGAACCATCACACCACAGACTGGCCCACTCTAGCTTGATTTATATTTGCTTGTTTGCTTTAATATTTGCATTTAGTCCCAAAGAATATCTATCCTAAGAGCTCCCATTCCCACTCTTACAGAAGTATCCTTACTTTTTATTGGCCAGAATCTAGTCACATGCTCATCCCAAACCAATACCTGTCAAAGGAGAAATAGCTTCCTATGAATGGCTTAAAATACATTTATCCCCTGAAGGTAGGCTGTTGTTTAATAACACACGAACCCACTTGTGTTAGAAGAGGAGGCAGGAATGGTTCTTGGGCTGGCAGTCAACAGAGTCTGCCACCATTGGTGGTGTCCTACCAACAGGGCAGCGAGAAAACACCACGTCGGCCAGCAAGAAGAGGGCTGTGGTCTGTACAGAATGTCAAAACAATCACAAAACTGCCAGAAAGTCAGGCTGCCTTCAAGGGGCTTGTTCCAGCAAGTCAAAACAACGTCAATGACAAAATACCTCTCCAAGAAAACCTTTTGTTAGTCTCAGTTCTAAATGATTGTTGCAGTTGCTGCTGAGTTTTAAGAATATGTTTAGACTTCAAATTAGCATATTTTACTACCTATTCTTTAATACAAATTGCCACCTGACTGGCCCTCACTTGGAATTTGTATTTGCATTTAATATTGAAAACAGTGAAACTGAGCAGGAACTGGGAGGTGTGACACGTAGTTCCATATTTTGTCCCTTCCCAGGGTAATCCAGCCCCCCTCACATCTGAGGGGAATAGCAACAACCTCGTTTATTGAGGAGGAAAAATGGAAGCCTTGAGGGCAAGCGGCTCAAGGCCAGAAGACACTCTGGAATTAGAACCCGAGTCTAGCTCACCCCCAAACTGTACTCCGTCTATTCCAACATGTCACCTGATGGGGCCCATGCCAGTACGCACCCTCTCACTAACGAACGTAAGCACAGAGGACTACTAGGGAGACATGCGCTTAGGTCCAGCCAGTGAATTTATAAGAGGACTTGAGGAACAAAGCATTGGGAGAGGACGGTGTGAGGCAGACCTAGCCCCCCTGTCCCAGGCTTGGCAAGGCATGTTATTCCCAGTAGAGGTTCTTTCAAACCAGGTTGAGGTGGGCTCTCAGCACTGAAGGGAGAACACGAGAGAAGGAATGTAATATTGGGGAAGAAACCAACTGGTTTTATGGAATGAGGCCAAAGAGTAAATTTCAGCTTTCTATGACTCGGAGGAGGCAAAGGGCAGCCGGAAGAAGAAGGAGGAGGTGACGAAAAGGAAGACTGACCCTGCCAAGCAAAATTTCCCCATTAGGGCCAATTTGCTTGGTTGGAGCAGGTTCAAAAGGGCAGCAATTCTGAGGCCAGCTGGATGTGCTTGAAGGGTTTCTGCAAATACACCCCAGAAATTAGGAGGTCCCCTCTGGAGGTAGAACAAATTCCCTAGTAAATTAAGGCAGGCTTGTTGCCTCATATTCCTTCCCCTTCTGGTTTGAAGGCCGCAATGAGACCACATGTGTGGTTTTACTTTCCTGTTTCTTCCAACATCAACCAATGCACATTTCATTTTCATTCCCTGGATCCTAGCTAACCTGGCTATGGAGCCAAGGAGAATCGTCTCTTGCTCCCACTCTCAATGACAGGCTAGAGGATGAGCCCTTACAGAACCTAGTGCCCCGTGCAACTCTTCAGTTACCAACCATTCCACTGGTTCGCAGGGGAGAGATTCCCCCATGAGAAGCAGCGGTTTTGCCCATGAGACCACAAAAGCATCATTTTAAAACAATGTTTTTCAAACTTTGAAAAAGAGCCAAACATATGGGCCATCCCCATAGTGTGGAGGTTGAGCATTGTGCAGAGGAAGCTGGATTCCACATGGCCCATGGGGGTGGAGGGGAGGTGGAGAGGGGTGGGGGTTGAATCCCAGCCAGGCAGCTTGTGTGCACATGTGCCCGGGACCCTGAAGGGGTGAGGAGTTGGAGGAAAAAGGATTGGGGCATGGCCAGGCCACATGGGGGTGGAGGGGCACGTTCTCTCTCTCTGTCTCCCTCTCTTGCCCACAAGTACCCTCTGGCATAATAAAGAAAAAAGATTTTAAATTTTTAAATAAAGATGGAATTGTATATAGAAACCTGATCTATAAAGAAGCAAAAAAGTAGCCGCGAGTGAGAGAAAGAAGTACCCACTTTCTTTCAGTTCTTCAGTCCCACCCCAGGATGCACACGAACCATCTCTTTCTTTTTCTTTTTTTTTTTAGAATTATTTTACTTAACTTTATTTATTATTATTATCATTATTATTTTCCAGTTTGATCAGAGAGAGACAGAGAGAGAGAGAGGAAGTGAGAAAGCAAGCCACCACATCCAAGACTTGAACCGTGGTCGGCCATGGGGGAGTCTAGCACCCCTATCCACCACGCCACCTGCCGGCCCCACACGAACCATTTCTAAGGAACCCTTAGGCCTTTCTGGAGCATCGATTGAACCAAAATGTTACTTATTTATTTATTTATTTATTTATTTAGCTATAGGGTGAGTGCACTTGCTGGAGAGAGAAAAAGAGAAAGAGACAGAGAAAGGGAAAGTGAAAAAGCACCCGCCTCCCAGGAGGAATGGTCACGCTGCCATCTCTTTTCCTCTGTTTCCTTCTCGGAATTTTAGGCACACATGCCCATGCACCCAACGTGTTTTTCAAGCCACCAGGTTTGGAACTCGAAGTGTGCAGTCGGCCATGTGGGATTCAGCTGCCTTGACCATCATGCTACCAGCTGGCCCCAAAACGGTACTCCTAAAACATGGAAGGGAGGGTGGGCAGAAAGAAGGAAGGAGGGAAAGAAGCATTGCTACTATGAATTAGACTCATGCTTAGCATGGCATTCCATCTGGAGGCCCCAAGGCCATGCTAGAGAAGGCCTTGGTTAAAAGTTAGCAACTGCTCAATGCCCTGGCTTCTTGCATCAACATCCTTTGCCACTGAAGCTGAAGCCAACCCCATTCGGGAGGCTGGTTTTGCAGTGCACTTTCAAGGGAGAACCAAACTTGTCATCATGGATAGTGTGGCCTGTGGTTCTCAACTGGAGTCCCAGTGTACAGACGTATTTCCAAACAGGTATGTAGTCAGGTAGGAGGCATGCTGACTTTGTTAAAGAGCACTGGCTTTGAGTCTGGCAGACCTGAGCCAAATCCTCACTCTGCTTTTCATTAGCAATCTGACCCCGGGACAGTGTAACCTCTCTACCTATCTTTTCCCAGTCTTTAAAATAGTCCATTGCAGAGTAGAAGTATGAAGCACTTTGCACAGTGCCTGGCATGCCTGGCATGTCATAGGTGCTCACAGACACTGTCTATACACCCTCCTCTCCTGATTGGAGGTCCTGACCATAGCTCTGGGAGGGGGAGCCTGCCTCGCACAGTAATCTTCTCCCCTGTAACGTCTGGCATCCATACTGCATTCAATTTCGGTAAGACTCAGCTCCCTGTAGAATGCCACAGAGGGATTAGCCAGGGGCTGACTTATTCACTGTGATGGCCCATGTGAGTTCTTATCACAGGCTCACCTCTCTATCCCATCCCACCCCAAGGCCCTGGAGTGTCAAGTACATCTTCCCCGGGAGCCAAGCCATGCTCTGCCACCTTCCTGTGAGCTCTCCTACCACACAACCCGATTCCTGGTCCATTGTGGTGAGCCAGGGAGTCCTGTACAATGTCAGGGCTAAGCCACATCGTCTACACCATCCATGAGAGATGGCCATACATCTGCTACAAGTCATTGTGATTCAGACAAGGAGTTTAATACCAGCCTAACTCCCATTGCTACCTGAGTCCCTCAACAGGTGTGAAAAGAGCTGCCATTCCCGTGGCCTCCAAGACTTACTCCATCTTTGGGAATCCTCCCTTCTCCTGCCTGGACAACCCTCCGAAGTATTTGTATTACTCCCATCTCTTAGTTTGGAGGAAAAGTCTGTATGAAAATATCTAAACCCTGGTCATTTCTTCTCCAAAGGAAGGACTTTTTGGAGGCAATGGAGAGACAGGATTACTTACTTCCCCAGAGCAGAGCTCATCTCACCTCACTGCTGTGGCAGAGAGGGAGCAGGCTACCCTGGGTCCCCCTCATTCCTCAACCTCGTATCTCAAAGGACCTCTCCATGAAGCCACTCTGAGTGGCGTTAGAAACAGCCCAGGCACAGCAGCTGTGAACCACCAACCCCCTGCCCGGCTACTGGCAGTCAAGCCTGGGGTACCATCTCCAGCATAGGGTGATCTCAATGTAAGGATCACTAGGTGGCTTCCAAAATGTGTCTTTTTATGACTCTAACACCGGCAGTGTGAGAGAGCACCCTGCCCAACGTCTGCAACGTCTGCTTGACCAAAATCCTGAGAGAAGAATGGAGGAGAAGGGATTGTTGTGTGGCCATCCCCAGGGAGGATGATTTCTCACTTTCCCTCTGTCTCTCTCTGATGAGTACACACTCTCTTTAGCAAATGAAAAAGAAAAAAAAAAATGTGATCTGAGAATGTCCTGTGTGGACCAATCACACTAACAACGCTTCTTCCCTTTCTGTGGGCAGAGGTGGGGAAAGGCCAGCCTTCTCATCGTTCTGCGTGTTGAGGAACTTCCCCAAGTCTGCTCTCTCACAGTCTGCCTTTGCATGGGGCTCCCCTGTGCTAACCAGTGTTGATGTCCAAGGCTTAGAGGACGACAGAAGCACCGTCACTCTGCCCGCCTCGTCAGACCTGTAAATCCCTGTCTGCCTTTCTGAGCAGCTCCATCCTGAGCCCCAAAGACATGCTGCCGATCTTCAACATCTTTTCATTCTCAAAAGGCCTCACTAAGAAGAGACCCAGGAGTGTCACATGGAGCGGGGGGCGGAGGAGGGAGCTCTATTTGTTTCTCCCATTACAGACAGAGAGAAGGTGCGGTTCTGCTTCTGAACGTGAGCTAACAAGACCCATGAGAAAATGTCAGGGATTGGATGGTGACACAGGGGTGAACCGTGAACCGAGTCACGTGGGAAGGCTTTTGGTTTCCGCACTCAATATGTTGAGTGCACACTGCCCATGAGCCAGGACTGGCTAAGGTGGGGGTGGGCTGCAGGATGAAGATCCTGTTGGGGGTGCTGTATCTCTGTCTTAAAAAACATTGAAATAAACTCCAAAAAAGAGAGACGATATCCAGGAAGGGTTTGGAAATGGCGAGGTAGTCCTGGATTCAACCATACCTGAAGACAGGACCTGCCCCAGGTATGGGAGCCTTTGAGGCTTTTGCTTCTGTGCGTTGCAAATATATCTTGGGTCCTGGATCTTTTCCTCCACATTGTCTCCTCCTCCTCCTTTTACATATCTACTTCCCCCAAAGTCTACTGCCTACACCAGCCCTTCCCATGAGCCCCATGCTTTTCCTGGCCTGCCCAGACAACTCTGGGATCCCCCTCTTCCTCACTAGCCACTTCCTCAGATGGCACCAAAGGGGGTGACCGTGTGCCCATTGGGTGGCTGGGCAAGTGTGCAGACTCTGGACCTGGACTTCCATGTATAAGCCGTGATGTTTGGGGAGCATGGGGCTCTGGGTTAGCTACTCAACCCCCCAGCCAATGGGACTCATGGACAGTACTGACCTCCAAAGGTGGTTGTGAGGAGAAACGAGACGAAGCACTTCAAGCTCTCGGCATAGTGCCTGGCAGAGAGTAATTGCTCATAAATGTGATTCACTGTATTTTATCCCTAAAAAAGATACTCATTTGTGTATACAGACATAATGACAATAGTTTTAATCTGTGTGTCTCCCCTTTCCTTGAATAGTTTGCTTCTATATCCCGTTCATACCTGACAACATCAATACTTAGCCTAGAGTTTGGGGAAAGCAGCAGTAGGGTGAGTTAAAATCAGTTCATTCCACACCGATCACAGGCCCAGATGACGGCAGGCATGGGCATCCTCTTGGACGATAGAATTACTATCAGCCAGACCTAACGCTGGCTTTAGTTTTGAAGGAAGAAGAATATGTCTCCTTACATTCATCAACAATGACCTTCCTCACCACCATGCTCAGGATGCTAGTGGTTCTCAAAGTAGATTCTATAGGCCAACAGCATCAGCATAACCCAGGAATGTGTTAAAAATGCACGTTCTCATGGGGGCCAGCAGGTGGCATGGTGCTTGGAGTGCTGGATACTTTCACATGGCTCACCACAGTTCAAGTCCTGGACCTGGTGGCTTGTTTTCTCACTTTCTCTCTCTCTCTCTGTCTCTGGTCAAACTAAAATAAATGAATGAATAAATAAAATTGAAATAAATAATTCTTTGGGAAAAGAATGTATATTCTCAGGCCAGCAGGTAGCATGGTGGTTAAGGCACTGGACTCCCACATGGCTGACCATGGTTCGAGTCTCAGACCTGGCAGCTTGTTTTCTTACTTTCTCTCTCTCCCTCTCTCTCTCTCTCTCTCTCTCTCTTTCTTTCTCTTGCTCTCTCTCGGGTGAGTGCATGCACCCTATAGCAAAATTTAAATAATAATAACAATAATAAATAAATAAGTCTTTTTAAAAATGTACATTCTCGGGCCCTGTCTCAGACTTGCTATTTAAACATGGCAACCTGTGTTTCTCGAAGTTTCTGTCTTTCTTTCACAGGAGTGAGAGAGAAAGACAAGTACCCTCAACAAGGTCTCCTGCTAATCCCTCCAACCTTCTCAGCCATCCAGGATCATGGGCACACACGCTTGGCATGGATAGGTTGACTCGGGAACAGAACCTGTAGTCTTACATGTGGCTCTCACACTTCTTAAGTAGGACATCACTGCTGTGCCACCAAACCAGTCCAACAACCTGTGTTTTAAATAAGCCCTCAAATGACCCAGAAGATTCTCAAGTTTGAGAAACCCTCATTTACAAGTTTCACAAATATGAAATATTTGAGGTCGTTGAGTCTGTCTTACAGCCTGTGTCTGTCTTCAGCTTCAAACCATCCCAGAGAAAAGGACTTTTAAAAACAGTTATCACTGGGCCAACAGTGGCATGGAGGTTAAGGTGCTAGATTCCACGTGGCCAACTCTAGGGTTGGAGTCCCAGACTTGGCGGCTTGAAAATCACTCCAGGCGGGCATGTCTGCATGTGTGCCCCAAATCCTGAGAGGAGGCTGGAAGAGAAGGGATTGCAGCGTGGCCATTGCCCCTGGGGCGGGGGTGATTGCTCACTTTCTGTCTCTCTGTCTCTGTCTGTATCTCTGGTGAACACACATGCCCTATGGCAAAAACCTCTAAAAAAATGAATAACAAACAAACAAAAAACAACCAAAAAAACCCAGTCATCACTTATTTTTAGTAATGGGATATTTTAGGAGGAAAAATCTACTAGCTTCTGACTATGGAGGCTACAGTTAGTTGTATTAAACACAAAGTGACCATCATTTCTTTCTTTTTTAGTTTAATTCTTAAATATAATTTTCTTGCCAGAGGGTGTGTGCACTTGCCAGAGAGGGGGAGAGAAAAAGAGAGAGAAAAATCATCTCCCAGTGGGATGAGGCCATGCTGCAATCCCCCTCCTTCACTCTCCTTCCCATCGGGATCATAGGCATGCACTCTCCCATGCTCAGTGTGTTTTTCAAACTACAAGGACTGGGATTTGAACTGGACCTAGGCGTGTGGGACATGGCTCCCAGAGTATATCACTTAAGCCTTGTGCTACAGAGCCAGTCCCAAGGAAAATTATTTTAAAGAAGAGAAGTTACTATCCTAGTCACTTCACTTGTAAGATAATGGTTTCTCTTTTGTGCATTCTCTTCTGCACATGTTTAATGTAGTTTTGCATTTTATCCTGTTACCTGTACACATTTCATGCTAATGCATACTCTGGGCCAGCTGGTGGCATGGCGATGTTGGCTAGATTACACAGATTGAGTTCCAGACTCGGTGGCTTGAAATACACACCAGGCACATGTGCGTGTGTACCCGAAACCCAGAGAGGAGAATGGAAGAGAAGAGACGCGGTGCGGCCATCCTCCCTGGGATGTGTGTGGAGGGGTGCTTTCTCACTTTCTCTCTCCCTCCGGTGAGTGCACATGTCCTAGAGCAAACAAACAAACAAAAAGCAAACCAGCAAAAAACTCAATCCAGGGGTCTTCAAAACATTCCTGTAAAATGTGCACAACTATGTGTATCTTTTTGGCACCAAGATAAACTTGTACTCTAATTCGATTTTCCAAGAGCTTCTGAAAGTCCCCCTTGTAAACATTGTATAAAATGATCCTTCATAAACCATGACCAAAAAACCAAGTGCTGATTGGTTTTGCCATTCCTCCACACTGAGGTTCTTCTTTCTTTTTTTTGGAGAGGTTTTTAATTAATTAATTAATTTTTTTTTTTTTTGCTATAGGGTGTGTGTGCTTGCCCGAGGGCAAGAGAGCCAGCATCACCTCCCAGGGGGTATGGCCATGCCCATGGCACAATCCCTTCTCCTCTTGGGATCTTGGGCACGCACGCACAGGCGCCTGGCGTGAATTTAAGCCACCAAGTCTGGGACTCGAACCGTGGTTGACTACATGGGAGTCCAGTGACATAGCTATTATGCCAACTGCTGGTCCCAAGGTTCTTCTTTCTGTTTGGCAGCAACCTCCCTGGTGCCTCTTACTTTCTTTTCCTTCTCTGGAATTACTTCCTTAGAATCAGCTCTTGAAAGTGACATTACTGAGCTGAAGGCCCTGAATAGCTTCTTAGTGCTCATTGTTATTTGCAGTGTTTTGGTTTTTTAAATACACATCCCATTTAGGTAACACGTTCCTCCCAACATCTTAGAATCCTGCATATTGACTCTTGTCTCCTACCCCCCGCCCCCCGTGAGCTCAGAAATATATTTGGGGGCCATTGGGCAGAAGTGGGGGACACTGAGAGATTATACCCCACTCATTAGATGGTCTGCAGCTTGGCGGGGACACCAGGCGAGAGGCCAAGCATCCCTTCCCTGGTGTGAGTACTGGGGAGGGCTCAAGGAGAAAGGAAACCTTCCCTGGGGATCCCGCAAGAAGCTCTTAGTGGCCATCAAAAGTGTGTGTGTGTGTGTGGGGGAGGGCAGTGAGGGAACATCATGTTGGACAAGAGAAAAAGATTGAGTCCAAGCCCAGAAGGAGTCCAGCCGCCCAGAGCCGTCACAGGGCACGGCGGATGGGGTGGACGGGAGTGACGATTTATCCCTCCACTGCTGTTCTCCATTTCCCAAGGGACTTCCCCTTCCCCTCGAAAGCCAGGCAGTGCGGAGAGGCCAGGGTGAGTCTGGAGTGACCACAGGGCTGGGAAGAGAGACAGCTCACATGAGGCCGCAGGCGCTAGGCAGGCCCACCTGGCCACAGGCCTGGGAGGCCGGGTGG
>NW_006160041.1:1081763-1095201 GCF_000334495.1 Tupaia belangeri chinensis | reverse complement strand
CAGTGTGGCGTGGTGGTAGAGCAGGAGGAGTGGGGTGCTTCGGAGCTGGGTCTCTGGGGGTGGCCGCGCAGTCTGAGCAGGCCCCTGAGCTGCTCTGTGTCTGTTTCCCTCTTCGCAAAGTGTGAGGAATGCACATGCACCTGCCTCCCAGGGCCGTAGTGAGGACAGGGCGGAGCGTGGTAACACAGAAAGCCTTAGAGGCAAGTTCCAGACACCTCCCCCTGCACACCCCGCAGGGACCAATGCTTTGCCTGAAGACACAGCCAGGCAGGGAAAGGGTGAGAAGGGCCTGCTCGTGTCCCCATGCCATCATCACTCATGAACGCAGCAAATGTCCGGAGAGAAACCCAGCCCCTTTCCCAACCCTCCCACCCACTCACTCCTCCACCCCTTCACGGTTGCATTCTCTTCTGCACATGTTTAATGTAGTTTTGCATTTTATCCTGTTACCTGTACACATTTCATGCTAATGCATACTCTGGGCCAGCTGGTGGCATGGCGATGTTGGCTAGATTACACAGATTGAGTTCCAGACTCGGTGGCTTGAAATACACACCAGGCACATGTGCGTGTGTACCCGAAACCCAGAGAGGAGAATGGAAGAGAAGAGACGCGGTGCGGCCATCCTCCCTGGGATGTGTGTGGAGGGGTGCTTTCTCACTTTCTCTCTCCCTCCGGTGAGTGCACATGTCCTAGAGCAAACAAACAAACAAAAAGCAAACCAGCAAAAAACTCAATCCAGGGGTCTTCAAAACATTCCTGTAAAATGTGCACAACTATGTGTATCTTTTTGGCACCAAGATAAACTTGTACTCTAATTCGATTTTCCAAGAGCTTCTGAAAGTCCCCCTTGTAAACATTGTATAAAATGATCCTTCATAAACCATGACCAAAAAACCAAGTGCTGATTGGTTTTGCCATTCCTCCACACTGAGGTTCTTCTTTCTTTTTTTTGGAGAGGTTTTTAATTAATTAATTAATTTTTTTTTTTTTGCTATAGGGTGTGTGTGCTTGCCAGAGAGACAGAGAGACAGAAAGCGAAGCGAGAAATCACCTCCCAGGGGGTATGGCCATGCCCATGGCACAATCCCTTCTCCTCTTGGGATCTTGGGCACGCACGCACAGGCGCCTGGCGTGAATTTAAGCCACCAAGTCTGGGACTCGAACCGTGGTTGACTACATGGGAGTCCAGTGACATAGCTATTATGCCAACTGCTGGTCCCAAGGTTCTTCTTTCTGTTTGGCAGCAACCTCCCTGGTGCCTCTTACTTTCTTTTCCTTCTCTGGAATTACTTCCTTAGAATCAGCTCTTGAAAGTGACATTACTGAGCTGAAGGCCCTGAATAGCTTCTTAGTGCTCATTGTTATTTGCAGTGTTTTGGTTTTTTAAATACACATCCCATTTAGGTAACACGTTCCTCCCAACATCTTAGAATCCTGCATATTGACTCTTGTCTCCTACCCCCCGCCCCCCGTGAGCTCAGAAATATATTTGGGGGCCATAGGGCAGAAGTGGAGGACACTCATAGATTATACCCCACTCATTAGATGGTCTGCAGCTTGGCGGGGACACCAGGCGAGAGGCCAAGCATCCCTTCCCTGGTGTGAGTACTGGGGAGGGCTCAAGGAGAAAGGAAACCTTCCCTGGGGATCCCGCAAGAAGCTCTTAGTGGCCATCAAAAGTGTGTGTGTGTGTGTGGGGGAGGGCAGTGAGGGAACATCATGTTGGACAAGAGAAAAAGATTGAGTCCAAGCCCAGAAGGAGTCCAGCCGCCCAGAGCCGTCACAGGGCACGGCGGATGGGGTGGACGGGAGTGACGATTTATCCCTCCACTGCTGTTCTCCACTTCCCAAGGGACTTCCCCTTCCCCTCGAAAGCCAGGCAGTGCCGAGAGGCCAGGGTGAGTCTGGAGTGACCACAGGGCTGGGAAGAGAGACAGCTCACATGAGGCCGCAGGCGCTAGGCAGGCCCACCTGGCCACAGGCCTGGAAGGCAGGCTGGACTAGAAGATATCAGGGCTTAAAGGAAAACACGTCCTCTGTTCTCCTGGGGCCAGTGTGGCCTGGTGGTAGAGCAGGAGGAGTGGGGTGCTTCGGAGCTGGGTCTCTGGGGGTGGCCGCGCAGTCTGAGCAGGCCCCTGAGCTGCTCTGTGTCTGTTTCCCTCTTCGCAAAGTGTGAGGAATGCACATGCACCTGCCTCCCAGGGCCGTAGTGAGGACAGGGCGGAGCGTGGTAACACAGAAAGCCTTAGAGGCAAGTTCCAGACACCTCCCCCTGCACACCCCGCAGGGACCAATGCTTTGCCTGAAGACACAGCCAGGCAGGGAAAGGGTGAGAAGGGCCTGCTCGTGTCCCCATGCCATCATCACTCATGAACGCAGCAAATGTCCGGAGAGAAACCCAGCCCCTTTCCCAACCCTCCCACCCACTCACTCCTCCACCCCTTTACGGTGAAGGTGGGAAGTGGCTCTGGAGCAGGCCAGTGACAGCCACTCCTGCGACCTCAACCTTGAGCTCCTCAGGGCTCCCGCTGGGTTGGCAGGGAGAAAGGAAGACCTGCCCCCACTTTGCTGGAGCCCAGCGATTTCTTGGCCCTTCCCCTCTGCCAAAGTGGAAGCAAAGAGATCAAAGAGGAGCAGGCATCCTACCTTGGAACACCTCACCCAGGCCCAGAGCAGAGGGGAGAGGACTGTATACCCCGCAGGTCACTCTCTGGGGTGGCTCAGGAGGAACGTGCTGACAGGGAGATGGGGAACCAACCTCGAATGGGCTGCTGTGTGGGGGCTTGTGTGGGGTGCTCTGAGGTGCGCAGCCTCACACGTAAACTTGTTATCCCCATTTTACAGAGGAGGAAACCGAGGCTCAGAGACACGAAACATCTTGCCTAGCATGAAGCATCTGTCAGGCCCCTGCATTGGGCTGGACATGGAGCAGGATGCAGATAGGAGAGAAGACCCTGCTCCTCAAGGAGTGTCCACCAGAACAGGAGAAACAGGACTGGCCTGAGAGATCCTGAGATGGCCAACGGTGACAGGAGCTGGACACTCAGTGATACTGTCCAGATGGAGTGTGTGTGTGTGCATGGGGGGGGTGGGGGGCAGGGTAACACATGACTTGGGCCCAAGGGGAGTTTTGAGGCTTGGGCTGGGTCTTGAGAGTTGGGAATACCCTAGGTGAGCCGTGGGAAGTGAGGCAAACTAGTCATGATAGGGAGAAGGGGGTCAGGGAACAGGCGTCAGACACAGAGCCTGCGTTCTGCCCTAGCTGCCAAGGATGGCCCGGACCCCAGCCCTGCTAGCTGTCTCCGTCTTCCTCAACTCCCCTGGCCCCTACTTGGTCTCCACTGCCTCTAGCCTGCTGAGCCCTGCTTCAGACTGCAAGGAAGAAGGCCTCCTGGAAGGAGACCTGTCCAGGAAGAAGCGCTTCCCAAAGACGAAACCTTTCAGGGCAAGGTAGAGAACAAACAGATGTTGATTTCAAGTTCTGTCCTCCTTGGCCTGTGCAGCCAAAGGCCAGGACCTCCCTACAAACAGGGGGAACACTCCCATACCAGAGACCCCGCAGGTTCTTGGGGCTTAGCCCCCGCCCCCATCCTTGGCCTTCCCAAGTGTCAGGCCTGAGATGCTGAACACAGGATGGGGATTGTAAGAGGAACTCCCCTTCGGCTTGTTGCATGAAGGTGGGTGAGCCCCTTACCCTCTGTGGCCTCAGCATCCTCATGTCCAGAATGGGTCTAATGTACCTTTCCTCCCCCTTCAGCCCGCGGTGGTGAGCTGTGTCCCCAGCACAAGGCTGCCCCTCCTCCAGCCTGGTTCATCCCACGAGCACCTGCTGTGTGCCCAGTGCTGTGCTGGGGCAGCACCTATGATCAGCGATGGCTCCAGCCACTCCAGAGGAAGCAAGGCATAGCCATGAAGGCCCAGTGGAGCCCTGGGGGAATGGGGAGGTGGAGGAGAGTTCAGAGGCCTACGCAGAACAGCTGTCCTGGGGGTGAGAAAGGGCCGTCTGTAAAAGATAGAGAGGTGGGGATAGACCCAGCAAGAGCAGGGGAGCAGGAGCGATTACCCAGAAGTTGGTGGGGAGGCGGTGGGACACAGCTGTGGTGACATGGACTGGGAACCAGACTGCCAGGATCCAAGTCCCTGCTGTGTGATCCTAGGCAAGTCACTAACCTCTCTGTGCCTCAGTTTCCTCGCGGCAGCTACTTCCCTGCAGAAGGTCCTGTTGCCTGGATGAAAGGTCACACACGAAGCCTGTTCCTGGCACCTGGCACGGGCTGAGAGCTTGGTGAAGGCTGGGTCCATACAACAGTGCATGGCGGAACTCCAATCCTCCGATCTCAGCGGATGGAAATAGCTAGTGAGCCCCAAACATGCGGGGTGACCCTGGTGGCAGGAAAACATGCAGATACCGGTCCGTCCAGTCGCCTAGCTGGTCTGGACATCATATCAGAGAAAAAGTGGTGGGGTGAGGTCGAGCTGGTCGTGTTCCCTCCTTTTAGGAGGGACTAGGAGGATGGGGGTGGGGGTGCCTGCCTCGGCCCTCCTCCCCAGCTCCCTCAAGGTCCCTTTGACTCCCGGGCCCTCCAGAACAGAGGCACGCTCGATCGAGGGAGGCCGGAGAGCGAGAGGGCTTTCCCCACAGGCCTCTCTGAGGAGGGAAAGCCAAGGTCAAGGGCGCCTGGAGGTGCAGGGTCGGAGTCGCCCGACGCGCCCATCACTGGGTGAGCCTCTGCGCGGTGGATTCCGGGCCATGCGCCACTAGAGGGCGCGCTGGATCTCGGAGTGCGCGGAGCGCGGGCCTCCGGGTGGGCGCGAGTGCGGGTGGGCGGGTGAGCGCGCTGGGGCGCACGGAGAGCAGAGCGAGGGCCCGCACTGTCAGAAGTCTGCCCAGCCTTGGGGAGTTAGGGCTTTTCAGTGACCTAGCTCCGAGGAAGGGGCCAGAGGACCTAGAAAAGTGACACTAATCATAACAAACGCACACACTACGCGTTCTGTGTCAGACCTGGCACAACCCTGAAGGCAGATGCTGGGATTGCCCTCACCTCACAGCGAAACCGAGCTTCCTGTGCCAGAGGTCTCCCAGCTGGCCAGGGTCAAAGCTGGGATCTGACCCCAGGGCTTGGCTCCAGAGCTGGGTCCTTAACAGGTGCCCTAAATAATCTCTAAGACTCCATTCTCCTCCTCCCACCTGGAAGGTGGTCACTTCTCCAGCAGATCCCTGGGGAGGGCAACCCACTTCTTCCAGCCTGCCGTCACTCCAGCTGCCCAAAATGCAGACCACACAAGGGCTGCTAACCGATTCTGATTCAGTAACGCTTATTGAACACCTACCACATGCCGGGAACTGGGTTAATGCATTAATCCCATGGCGGTGCACTGGAACACTGACCTCTCCCCGAACCTAAGTTCTCATGCAATATTCCTAGAGAAGTGTAAACCGCATTGCATGCTCATTCTTACTCCCATTTTACAGATAAGGAAACAAATCAGAGGGGTAAGTGATTTTCCTTGGGTAACAGTGAACGTCTCGCTTAGTTTCTGGGGCTGCACAGCCGCACAGTGGTAAAATGTGACACTCTGTGAGGCAGACACACATGGAGAGGTTGCTGGTTCATGTCCAGAGACCTCCCCGAGTACACCAAGCACACGTGTGCCCAGCTCCAGGCTGCAAGGAGGGTGGATCGTTTTAGAAAGACCCAGTCAGTGCTGCCGTAGCTCCGTCTCTGTGTTTGTCTCTTTCTTATTGAATAAAGAAGTGATGTACCTTTAAAAAAGGTCTAAAATGAAACAAAAATAACTTCAGTCTCTGGAGCTACCACCACTATATTTATTTATTCACTCATTCACAAATACTTCTTGAGCACCTACTCTGTACCAGACGGTAGGTGCTGAGACTCAGCAGTGAACAGGACAGGTTTTTTAGGAGTTTATATTCCTCATCAGCTGTAGGGAGTCCCCCTGTGACACGAACCCAATCCTCGTTTCGTGGTGATTTATGAGAAGAGATCACGTGTGCTGAACAGAAAGGAAAACAAGCGTTTTGCATATGGTGACATACTGTTCCCGGCTTTTACTCAGGGTGCAGGGTATAGGTGGTAGTTAGGGTTTAGTCACATTCCCCTAAAAGATAGGCTGAAATTCTAACTCCCCTAACTGAAGGGATCTTTGTTTGGGAATATGGTCATTGCAGGTGTAATCAAGATAAGATGAGGTGGGACCAGCAGTTGGCGTAATGGCTATGTCGCTGGACTCCCATGTAGCCAACCGTGGTTTGAGTCCTGGACCTGGTGGCTTAAACTCATGCCGGACACGTGTGCATGTGTGCCCAAGATCCCAAGAGGAGAATGGAGGAGAAGGGATTGCGGCATGGCCATCCCCCCTGGGGGGTGATTTCTCACTTTCTATCTCTCTGTCTCTCTCTGTCTTTCTGACGAGCACATGTGAGCCCTATAGCAAAAACCTCTCAAAAAAAAGAAAAAGTAAAAAAAGAAGAGAGATGGGGCCAACCTGTGGCATGGTGGTTAAGATAGCTAGATCTCATATGGCCAACTGTGAGGTTCAAGTCCCAGAGCCTGTGGCATGAAAAACACACTGGACACGTGTGTGTGTGTGTGTGCCCCAAATCCTGAGAGGAGATGGAGGGGAAGGGATTGTGGCCATCCTCCCAGGGGTCATTTCTCACTTGCTCTCTCTCTTTCTGTGTCTCTCTGGTAAGCACATGCTCCCTACAGCAAAATATTAAAATTAAATAAATAAAAAAGAATAAGGAAAAGAAGAAGAGCAATAGACATCCACGTGTGAAGGTGGAGGCCGAGATTAAAGTGCTGCAGCTGCAAGTCAAGGAACACCAACGAGTGCCAGCAAACAGCTGAAGTGAGGAAGAGGCAAGGAAGAACCCTCCCCTCCAGGCCCTGCTGCCATCTTGACCTTGGACTTCCAGCCTCCAGAACTGTGAGTCAAAAAGTTTCCGCTGCTTTCAGTCATTCATTGTGTGGTATTAATACGTGCTTACAGCTTCCCTAGGAAACTATTTTAATGGCACTTACCATTTTCTCCACTAACAGGTGAGAATGGTCTCACCATCCACATGCGTTCTGCACCTCCCCACAGAGGTCAAGGTCAGGGGTAATGCCATGGCCATGCACTGGAACACTGACCTCTACCTGACTGACTAGCCACAGTTACCAGGATGTCAGGATGACAAAGGTATATGAGTTGGCAGAAGCAGCGCAGGGAGCAGGCAGATGTGCCAGGGCCCCGCACTTCACCTGCCAGCCCAGACTCTGCCAGCCTCACTCAGCGTTGCCAGCGCCTCCTGTCACTGATGTACTGCCTGTTGGTTCCTGGAGAGGGGCGGGGGCAAAGGGAGAGGCAGCGTCACGCTAGTCCATCCAGCTGTGTCCAGGTGGTCCACAACGGTGGCAGGCAGAGGCCATCAGCCCCACGGGGAGTCACACATGACCCGGTCTCTCACTCAGCAGTTTCCCGTGAAGCACCTCAATAGAGCTGTCACTGGACCTGGCTCCCAGTTCTGGGAGACAGAATCACTTGGCTAAGGAGTTTCTGGTTTCGAAATGAACAAAATACCTCATCTGAAAACCAGAGCCTTTCATTGTGGAGCTGGAGATCCATATGGGACTAGTGGCTCCTGCCTTCCTGAGAAGACGGGGCTCTTGCAGCAGTGGTTCTTAATCTTCTGGACAGCCTGGCCTCATTTCTATGGGTGTATAGACTTCCATGCGCATAGGCCGTCTCTCTAGGAAGAAAGCAAATTTGCAAGGGCAGGGGCCGTTCTGGATCACCCGAGCCCTTCCCAATCAGAGGAAGCTGGGCACATGGCTGGCCTTGCCCACAGCCCCGGCTGGCTAGAGGGAGGACATGGGAGAAGCAGAGGTGCCTTCTGGCTTGTCTGGCCCAGTTGACACAGGAGGGAAAGGAATAGCAGAGATTCAGGGCAGACACCCTACCCAGGACTACAGAGAGCATCCCCTGAGGTAGGTATTTCAGAAATCCCAGCAGGTCGGTGGCTGGCAGCAGAGAGTGGAGGGAGAAAAGAAGCCTCCATACATCATTCACCAGGAGAATGTTCGCCTCCCCTGTGAACAGGTGCCCAGGAAATGACTGAGACGTGGTATGGAGAACGGTATCGTTCTCATCAAGCATACTTGATCCTCATTAGACCCACCTGGGCACCTGGATCCGATTTCCCCAGCTCTGCACCAGCGTTTTTCTAGCTGCCAGAACTGCCTTCTCTTTTCTCTTTCTTCTTCTCCTCCTCCTCCTCCTTCTTCTTCTTTTAAATTTGCTATATGGCATGGGTGCCCATCAGAGAGACACACAGAGAAAGAGAGAAAGTGGGAAATCACTGCCCAGGGGGCTAGCCATGCCACAGTCCTTTCTCCTCTGTTCTCTCAGGATTTGGGGGCACATGTGCACTCACACACCTGGCTTGTTTTTCCAGCCACCTGGGTCTGTGACCTTAACCTCACAGTCGGCCATGTGGGATCCAGCCACTTTAAGCACCACCCCACTGGCTGACCCTGAAGGCTCCTTTCCTTTCTGAAGTCCTCCCTTCTTCCTTCCTTCTCTCTTTTCTTTCCTTCCTTTTTAAGATGTTCTATTCATTCATCATTAAGCCCTTAGCGAGCACCTACCCTGAGCCAGGTATGGTCTGAGGTGCTAGGGACCCTCCAGTGAGAGACTAGACAACACGCCTTGTCTCTGCCCCTCTCCTTTCTTGTCAATTCACTTTCCCCATTCCTTCCTTAACACCCACCGAGCTACTCATAGCTCAGATAACCCCAATCTGAACGTCTAAACCTCATTCTTTCTTTCTAGAGCAGTCAATTACGTGCCCATTCTAGGCTCTGGCCGTCTTGGGCACCTATGGTGAAACCACACTTCCTGGGTGAACAGCAGTCTAAGGGACTGCTCCCCCTCTCCACCAGTCTGTCCCTGAGCACAGAGAGGTCACAGGAAACTCCTGGTTATCCGTGGCTATTGTGAACGGAATCCAAAGGAAAGCAGAAACAGCCTCTATTAGGCCACAGGATTGAGCTACCGTGGGGAGCCGCCCGGGCCTCGACCTCCCTCCTTGTTCCCCTCATGGGCCCAGCCCGACCTTTCTGTGCCCCAGGTCTGCGCTGCATGTTTTGGAGCCCAGCAGGCCGCAGAGGGAGCCATTTCTGCTAGGTGTCGGAGCGGCTCAGCCCCCGCACGCCCCGCTGCCCCCGCCGGCCCTCGTGCTTTAATTAACTCTGCCCGGATGCGCTGACTCACTCATTGGCTCCGTGACCTGCCTGGTCACAGAGGACACCTCCTCAGACACAATTACATTTGAGGATGAAGCATTTCCTCTGGGCACAGAACAAGTGAAAGCTTTTCTGGGGGAGCAGGGGGGCGTGACTGTTTGGAGATGACTCAGAACAGGCCTGAGGTTAGTGGTTTCCCACAGGGCACGTGTGCCTTAGTCACATGGGATGTGCCCCACAGCCCTGCTACTCGGCTGGGCTTTCTCTTCTCGCGGGAAGAAATACAACATGTCCACCTCCTTTGCAAAAGGGGCCTAAGAAACGCATCTCCATGGGTTATATCAGGCTCTGGCAAAGGAACCTACACTATGTTCAGACTCCCTAAGCCCCAGGTAGCACCCCAAAACTCTGCAATCGATCATTCATGTTTATTTTTTCATAAGTGTATTTATTTTATTCATGGCAAAGCACGTGCATGAGAAAGAATGAGAGTGTGAGGAAGAGAAGACCCTCAGTGAGGACTTGTCACATGCAGTCGCCTTTCCTACAGCCCTCCCACTGCTCAGGATCCTGGTGTACGCCTAGGTGCCCAGCGTGTTTTCAGGCCACCCTGGGGATCTAAACCCGTGGATGGCCACATAGCTTCCAGCACCACAGTTCATTTTGCTACCAACCACACCAGCAGGCTGGGCCCTTTCGTATTTAAATCATCTATCTACATGCCTGTGAAGAAACAGAAGGAACAGAGCATGATCTGTCATACTAGATTTGGGCAGAGAAGACTCTAAGACTCCAAGCTCTATCACACAGGTATTCTCAGTCCCATTTTAGGGATTCAGAAATTGAGCCTCAGAGAGACCAAGTGCCCTGCTTTAAAGGTTACTGAATAAGAGAAATTGGCAGGTGTACATCCTCAGACGCCACTTGGATGAAGTCTGTAGGGGCATCTCCTTCCATCCAAATACTCCCTGGCCAGTTATCAGATGTAGGATAAACAGAGAATTAGACACACACGGTCCACACATCAGGAGGTCCACACGTCCTAAGTCTAATGTACATGCCTTAAGCGATAGAGATAACTCTGTTCGAAAAGACAAATATCTAGTGATCCCTGAGCAACAAAGCCATGAGGAGGAGCACAATCTCTCCTTGAAGTCCCTGCATGGGCAAGAGAGAGGAAGGAAGGGGCTGCTGCCCTTGGTGTTTGATGGTGGGCTGGGGAGGCACTTTCTTAATGGTGTCTTTGGAGTCCTTGATCTCAAAGCGGGTGTGATGGAGAAGTGCTGGTCCTTAGGGTGGGAAAGAGCTGGGTTTGAGTCCCGGCTCTATCACTTCCTAGCTCAACAACTTGGACAAATTACTCAACCCCTCTGAGCTGGGGGTCCTCCATATACAAAGTGGAGCAATACCCGCCTAGAAGAGTTGGGCGGATTGAGTGAGCTGGCTCAGGGCCTATGGCATGCTCTGTGCGGGCAGGGGCTGCAGCACCCCTAGGAATGTAATGGCTAAGAGTACTGAGTCCTGCACACAGGACTCCACGCGACTCATGAACGTTCATTTCTCTCTCTCTCACATACACGCAAGCATGCACACTCATTCATGAACAAATATAGTACTGTTACAGCCCCATTTTGCAGAAACCAAGACTCAGGGACTATTTTATTATTATTCTGAGAGATTTTTGCTATAGAGCAAGCGTACTCACTAGAGAGACAGAGAGACAGAAAATGAGAAATCATCCCCCAGAGGGGACAACCATGCTGTAATCCCTTCTCCTCCATTCTCCTCTTGGAATTTTGGGCACACGTGCACATACACCCAGCATTTCCCTTTCCCAGGTCCAGGACTTGAACCACAGTCGACTATGTGGGAGTCCAGTGATATAACCACTACGCCATCTGCTGGTCCCAACTCCAGGACTATTTGATCAGCTGAGGGTTGCATACCAGTAAGGAGCTTAGCTGCCGTTCGAACCACATCTATCTGCCTCCAGAACCCATGCACAAATGAATCTTTTCCTGCTACCCACATGCATAGGCATAGAGGGACACAGTTTGGTGTAGGGTCTGGACAACTCTCTAAATCCACAGAAAGTAACCCTCAGTCAGATGAGGAAAAATGGCGTTTGAGTGAAGCAGTCTTCCTGCAGAGTGAGGCTGCTGCCCAGGTGACCAGCCCCCTTGCTCATTCCAAAGAGTCGAGGGCAGGGGCAGAAGGCAGAGGGAGAGCCTCACTTCCTGCTGCAGCCCCCGCAGCGGCATCTGGGACCCGGCCTGAGCTGGCTCTGCCGGCAGTGTTTGCACAAGCACGTGCCTGTGAGCGTGTGTTGGGGGAGATGTTATTCACAGCCGCTGGCCGACAGTAAATAAGACAGTGGGGCTTGATTCATGAGCTCTGACAGGAAATCTATAGCATGTGGTGTCTATAATCCACACGCTACGACGTGGCAAAATGAAAGAACAACAGTCCAATTACGGAATCCTGGTTGATCCCGGGCATATGCCTCACCTTGCAGGGCCTTGGCTCAGCCTGGCTGGCGGCGACTTGTCAGGAGCAGCCCAGCACAGGACCCTGGGGCCAGGCCACATGGAGAGCAGCCTCAGATGCAGTAGCCCAGAGGAAGCGCCTGGGTACAGCTGGGTGGCCTGGGAAATGGGGAGGAGCAAGGTGGCTGGCATGGCTCGTCAGCTCCACCAGGCTCGGTCCAGCTTCACCTGCACCTGGTCCCCTGGGCATCCTGAGGCCTGGTTCCAGAAGGAGTCCTTCTGGCAGACAGAAGCAATCTGTGGACCCCCGTCCTCTACCTCCTGCTTTCAAACCCAGGAGACCAAGGCTGTTACTCTGGGTGAGGAAGAGACGGGCATCCGGGGGTAGGGGTTCATTTCAGGAGCCAGCTTTGGCTATTTGGAGAACACTGGGTTCTAGGCAGCTTAGCCAGTTAGGGTAGTTAACATTCTCCTCTTGGGACACAACGGCAGTTCCTACCAGGTATTACAGGGTCAGGGCGCGGTTTTCCCTCATCTCAAGGGTAGGGTCTAGCGTTCCATCTCCTTGACAACAGCCCCGATAGTCTACTAAGTTGAACTATGTACCCCCAATGCATGTCTGCCTGTGACCTTATTTGGAAATAGACTCGTTGCAGACATAATCAAGGGAAGACAGCCTGCCGGGTTAGGGTGGACCCAGCGTCCTTAGAAGAAGGGGGGAATTTGTCCTTCTTTCCTTCCTTCCTTCCTTCCTTCCTTCCTTTCTTTCTTTCTTTCTTTCTTTCTTTCTTTCTTTCTTTCTTTCTTTCTTTCTCTCTCTCTCTCTCTCTCTCTCTCTCTCTCTTTCTTTCTCTCTTTCTTTCTTTCTTTCTTTCTTTCTTTCTTTCTTTCTTTCTTTCTTTCTTTCTTTCTTTCTTTCTTTCTTTCTTTCTTTTATAGGGTGCATGCGCTAGCCAGAGAGACAGAGAGAGGGAAAGTAAGAAATCACCCCTGGGGGGATGGTCACACCACACAATCCCTTCTCCTCCATTCTCCTCTTGGGATTTTGGGCACACACACACATGTGCCAGCATGAGTTCACTGGGTCCAGGACTGAAACCATAGTCAGCCATGTGGGAGCCCAACACCTTAGCCACCTCGCCACCTGCTGGCCCCAGAAGGGGAGAATTTGGACACAGAGACAGCCAGGAAGAGGAGAAGGCCATGTGGAGACACAGGTGGAGATTGGAGAGACACAGCTACAAGTTAAGGAATGAGAGGATTTGTGGAAACCACCAGAAGTTATGAGAGGGGCCTGGAACAGACCCTTGGTCAGGGGCCCTGTGACCCTTTCTTACAGATCCTTCCTTAAAAGGCCCTGCCAGGCACCTTGATCTGGGACATCTACCTTCCCAAAGTATGACAGCATAAATTTCTTTTTACTTTTTTCCCTTTATTACTTAAAAAAAAAATTGTCAGAGGTTGCACGTGTTCAACAGGAGAGACAGGGAGAGGGAGAAAGCATCGCTCACATGGGGACCAGTCACACAGAAGTTCATTCTCCATGTCTCCATCATGTCTGGATCTTGGGCACACACATGCACCCAGCATGTTTTTCAAGCTGCTGGGGCAGGGATTTGAACTGCACTGTTGGCCATGTGGGATCTGGCTACTTTAGCCATCAAGCCACAGAGCCAGCCCACCCATAGCCCCTGTTTT
>NW_006160041.1:1078150-1081711 GCF_000334495.1 Tupaia belangeri chinensis | reverse complement strand
CTCTCTCTTTCTTTCTTTCTTTCTTTCTTTCTTTCTTTCTTTCTTTCTTTCTTTCTTTCTTTCTTTCTTTCTTTCTTTCTTTCTTTCTTTCTTTCTTCTATAGGGTGCATGCGCTAGCCAGAGAGACAGAGAGAGGGAAAGTAAGAAATCACCCCTGGGGGGATGGTCACACCACACAATCCCTTCTCCTCCATTCTCCTCTTGGGATTTTGGGCACACACACACATGTGCCAGCATGAGTTCACTGGGTCCAGGACTGAAACCATAGTCAGCCATGTGGGAGCCCAACACCTTAGCCACCTCGCCACCTGCTGGCCCCAGAAGGGGAGAATTTGGACACAGAGACAGCCAGGAAGAGGAGAAGGCCATGTGGAGACACAGGTGGAGATTGGAGAGACACAGCTACAAGTTAAGGAATGAGAGGATTTGTGGAAACCACCAGAAGTTATGAGAGGGGCCTGGAACAGACCCTTGGTCAGGGGCCCTGTGACCCTTTCTTACAGATCCTTCCTTAAAAGGCCCTGCCAGGCACCTTGATCTGGGACATCTACCTTCCCAAAGTATGACAGCATAAATTTCTTTTTACTTTTTTCCCTTTATTACTTAAAAAAAAAATTGTCAGAGGTTGCACGTGTTCAACAGGAGAGACAGGGAGAGGGAGAAAGCATCGCTCACATGGGGACCAGTCACACAGAAGTTCATTCTCCATGTCTCCATCATGTCTGGATCTTGGGCACACACATGCACCCAGCATGTTTTTCAAGCTGCTGGGGCAGGGATTTGAACTGCACTGTTGGCCATGTGGGATCTGGCTACTTTAGCCATCAAGCCACAGAGCCAGCCCATCCATAGCCCATGTTTTTAACAGATGATGTTCCTGCTCATCTCTTCGCTGTCTGAGCTGCTGTTTCCTCAGCCACATGAGTGGAGGGTAACAGTGACACCTGCCAGAGGAAACATCTGTGTCGGGGTCAGTGTCAGGTGACGCAATGGCCTTCCTGTGATCAGCAGTGTTTCCCTGGTCCTTGAGTGGCCCAGGGCTCTGTGGGCTTTTCCTGCAGGCTTGCTCAGGGCTCTCACCAAGCTCCCTGCTGACTCCCACCAGTGCCCATGCAGTTCCTTCTTCCCTACCAGAATGCCACCCTCCTGAAAGGTGTGTCTGATTGAGAGAGCCGGTGGGGAGAAGGTCACTCAGCCCGGAGAGTGGCTGGGCTGACATGCAGCCCATGGAGCCTGCCTCTTCCTGTGACCTCATCATGCCTTCCAGCTGTTGTCTTCGTTGCTCCCCAATGAGACAGCTAGTAGCCCTGTCACCCCACATTCACCCGGCGTCTCTGAGATGAGACTGGTGCTTAGCCTTCTCTGTACAACCCCATCACCGCCTGCCAGCCAGCCTGCTGTTCTGATACTTCACCCTGGGGTCCCCATCAGTCCAAGTCCAGGCCAACAACAGAGACATGTTAACTCTCACCTCCCAGAGCACCAAGTCCAGCCCCTGCCCCACCACGCTTCAACATGGTATGTCAGTCTGGAAAGGTGAGTCTGAGTTTGTCAAAGGAAATTCTCATTTAGGGACATCCTCACATACTTCCATCCTGGGGCTGGCCCCATGGCCTAGTGCTTAAAAGAGCTGGATCCCATGTTGTTGGCCAGGAGGTTGGAATACTGGCCCCATGCACGCATGCCCCAAGTCCCGACAGGACGGAGAAATGGAGGAGAGGGGATTGTTGCAATGTGACATGTCCCAGTGTGGGTGTGCTCTCCCGTCTCCCTGGCAAGCATGCGTACTCCCTGGCAAATTTTAAAAAAGATATTCTGAGCCTGTGGTGTCCGGTCTACCACTTCCCTATCTGGGGTGGTGTGAAGGATGACCACCCTCAGCACGAGGTTCATATTCTGGCTCTGAGAGACAGACTGGTGGGTTTATTAACCTCTCTGAGCAGTAATGAAGATATCTGTCTACCAGGACCACTCTGTTAAATGAAATGATTTATAAATAACTAGGACTCTACCCACTGAGACCCTCGACCTGTCCTCTCTAGGGACAGGTCTGAGACCCTGGAAGCCAGGAGCATTTAAGACTTTCCAACCAAGTATCAAGAGGAATATTGGCCCCCAGGGCTTGGAAATAAGGGTTCTTACATTAGCAGGAGAGCCAGGTGGGACCAGGCAGACCTCAGGGAAGAGATCACAGGAATTATTTGTTGCCTGGCCAAAGGGGTGTAAATTTGGAGGGAGCTCTGGTCAGAATGTGACTGGGAGAGACAGGGACATCAGGACACCAAAGCTCCCCAGGCTGAGAACCAGCCGATGAAGAGCTGGGAGGGTGTCTAGACAGGGTGGCTAGGTGCTCAGCAAGGCCCCTGGAGCCTTCTTTGCCAATGGGAGCCAGGTCTCAGTGTGGGGAAGGGGGACCCTAGAAACAGGGGCTCTAGGCCCTGGAGAGAGAGGAGTGAGAGACTGTCCCATGTACAGGAGGCTGGGCACATGGATTGGAGTGGGGTCTGGGACACCCTGTCTAGCTGAACCTGGATACAGGCTGAGCCTAGGCTGGCCATGAGACATGCCCCCTCTTCACCCCGGGGAGGAGGGATGGCTACACTTACTCTGCTCATGAAGAAGCTGAGGCGCAGAAAGAATCCATGACTGGACTCACTCCATCCCTCACACGGAGAGGTGGCTCCACTTCAGGCCCCTGCAGAAGTTCATGTCCCTGCTGTCATCTCCAAGTCAGGCCACCTCTCCCACGACAGACTTGGCCAGCCTGTTCCAGGAGCCCATCTGCCATCCTCGACTTTTCATCCCCGATATTCACGCCACCGAGCAGAAACACACTCTGGCAGGGCAGGAGAGTTTGTCCTGAACCTTTGACCTAAACGGCCCCTCACCCCCTAAATAAAGCTGCCTGCCTGGTGGGCAAGGCAGGGTAGATGGCCGGGAGGGGGAGGACATGCATTCCTACACAGACGTCATTGTCATGCATGGTCACAACCATCCTACACTGGTAGGGGGACTGTCCCTACTTGGCTGCCATGTCAACTCAGCCCAGAGAGGTTAAGCCACTTGTCTGAGATCACATAGCCTGGTTGTTGTGGAACCAAGGAACCAACCCACAGGGTTCAAGCCTGCATCGCCCTGGCTCTTCTACTCTGCCATTAAAAAACACTGAGGGAACCAACAGTTAGCGTAATGGCCATGTTGCTGGACTCCCACGTAGTCAACCATGGTTTGAGTCCCGGACCCGGTGGCTTAAACTCACTCCGGGTGCGTGAGCGTGCGTGCCCAAGATCCCGAGAGGAGAATGGAGGAGAAGGGATTGCGGCGTGGCTATCCCCCCTGGGGGGTGATTTCACACTTTCTATCTCTCTGTCTCTCTCTGTCTGTCTGGCGAGTGCATGCGCCCTATAGCAAAAACCTCTCAAAAAAAAAAAAAAAACAAAAAAAAACCCACTGAGCGACAATGAATTCTGATGTAAAGGAGAGGGACGTGTGTCAGGAACCTGGGCTGTGGGCAGGAGGCCCGGGGGTGGGGGGGGTCCTCTCCCTCTGTCCGTCTACTGA
>NW_006160041.1:1070731-1077899 GCF_000334495.1 Tupaia belangeri chinensis | reverse complement strand
ACCAAAAACAAAAACCTCCAAAAAAAAAAAAAAAAAAACAAAAAAAAACCCACTGAGCGACAATGAATTCTGATGTAAAGGAGAGGGACGTGTGTCAGGAACCTGGGCTGTGGGCAGGAGGCCCGGGGGTGGGGGTGGTCCTCTCCCTCTGTCCGTCTACTGACCCGGTCATTCTCCATGCCTCGTCCCTGCAATGACTTGGTGGGGTGTTATCACAGGCCGCATTCTCTGCCCCTAGGAACAGAAGTCAGAGCAATTCCTTCCAGGAAGCCTGGGAAGGACACTCTCCTTGAGTGAACGGCCACTCCGCGAGCCCTGCTGTCCTTCCCCTGCCTCCTGGGCTCCCCACCCTGCCCCCCAATTGTTATCTGTCAGTACACAGTAATTAGAGATGTGGCATGCTTGATAAAGATTGCCGCCTGCCCCGAGATGGAACTGCCCTCTCGGACGTGTCTAATTAAAGCCCTGATTGATAAGATGAAGAAATCCCACCCAGACGGATGTGTGCTGGCCTCTCCCTCCTCTGAGCACGCAGCCTCTTCATTATGGGTGACGGGGGAGAGAGATATAAAGGACCCCAGGAAATGCTTCTACAAACCAATCAATACGTCCTTTTGTGCGACGCGGTGGGGCACTCGGCACAGCCTTTTGAACTGTTCCTGGGGCCATGGAGGCCACTGCGCAGCTGGGAGAGCCCCTTGCCCGGGGCTGGTATGGGTAGGGGGCTGCTCCAGCCTGGGTCTGCTCAGGGGAGGCCGGACCACCGTGTGAGGCTGGCCTGTTCTGCTCAGCCCGCCTTCTCTGTGCAGGGAACTGTGGAGGTCTGGGGCTCCTTGTGGAGTGCACACGTCACACAGCAGGGCTGTCCGGACACTGTGCACATCACAGATTCTTTTTTTTTGAGAGATTTTCGCTATAGGGCGTGTGCGCTCGCCAGACAGAGAGAGACATGGAGACAGAAAGCGAGAAATCACCCCCCAGGGGGAATGGTCACACAGCAACCCCTTCTCCTCCATTCTCCTCTCGGGATCTTGGGCACGCACGCACATGCACCCGGCGTGAGTTCTAAGCCACCGGGTCCGGGACGCAAACCGTGGTCGACTACGTGGGAGTCGAGCGACATAGCCATTACGCTAACTGCTGGTCCCCACATCACAGATTCTTAAACAGCCTAGACCTGAATTAGAGGTGCACATTCAAAGGGGATCCTGGAAGCCACATGGACAACCCCCCTCCCCCCCAAGCTGGCAGTGGAAGGTGGGAAGACAAAGGGCATGACGATGGCTAGCATTCGGGAGCACTTAGCACACACTAGGTCCTTTACTAAGTGCTTTTGTTATCTCCCTCCCCCCTCTCTCTTTTTTGCTATAGGGCCCAAGCACTCTCTAGAGAGAGAGAAAGAGGAAGTGAGGAAGCATCCCTCATGGGGATGGGCACACAGTCCCTCTCCTCCTATCTTCTCTTGGGATTTTAGGGGTGCACGCACACGTGCCTAGTGCATTTTTCAAGTCTCCAGGTCCAGGACTTGGATTTCATCCTCACAACAAATCCTATCAGGGAGATGTTGAGTTTCATCCTCACAACAAACCCTATCAGGGAGATGTTGAGTTTCATCCTCACAACAAACCCTATCAGGGCGATGCTATTATGATTGTAATTTCAGAGAGGGGGAACCGAGGTATAGGGCAGGTAGGGCCTAGAACTCTAAGTGTGAAGGACCAGGTGGTTTGGTCCCAGAGTCCTTGCTGACCCCACGATGCCACAGAGTGGAGGGGGCAGCTATACCCAACAACCTATACCATTCTTGGATCCATGTTTGTCATGTAAGAGATTTTTTTTGAAGTCCTAGAAAGATGCATGACAATAATCATGATACTTACCACTGGGAAGGAGGAGGAGAAAATCATGCAACTAAGGGGTGGTGAACAAAGGAATCAAATGTCCATTCTGTTATTCAACATGGAACATATGTAATAACATATTATTGTTTGTCAATTCGGGGTGCATGCTATTTCCTGTTATTAAAAAAAAGTAACTCTATTCTTCAAAGGAAAACAAAATGAGCTATGCCCCTCTCTTCCAGAGGAGGGGAGAATATGTGCTTCTTATAAATAATGGTGACTTCATGCCTGGCTCTGCTAAAGACAGGCGGCCGGGGGCTGAGAGGCACCCTCTGGCTGAGAACACGCAGGTGCCTAGAACGAGCTGTCTTTGATGAGTAACCAAGAGCCATGACTTCGGGTACTGGTAGTTCACCCCATTCTCCTGGCAGCAGGACTAGCACAAAGGTGCCAGCTGGGGGCCTGTCCAGCTCTGCCCACCTCCAGCAGCCGGGGTGCCAGGTGCCCGATTCATGCCCACCTGGGCCAGAGCCAGGACCAAGGCTTGATGGAATGACACTGCTGTACCAGCTAATAAATAGAAGTAATTTGATTAGCTTTCTCTAACTGGTGATAAGATCCTGACAAACCCTTTTTAATGCGTTTCTGGAGCAGGATGAAATTGTTTCATTCGAGAGTAGGGCCCCCCGGGAGTCGCCTTGAAGCTCCTTTAGTGAGAGGTAAAAATATGCCAATCATTAATGAGGGGAGAATTACGGAGACTTTAATGCAATCAGAAAGAGGAGCCCCGAGGCAGCTCGGGAATAAACCTGCCCTTAAATCTGAGAGATGCGGCTACGGGAAGGGAGGAAGACAACACGAGCTCGCACAGCAGCAGGAGCTGCAGGCCCCGCCAGGCAAAGCGGCCTTGGACATCACATTAGGGACTCCCACCCAAGGCCATGGCAGGAGGAGCAGGATGGGGTCAAATGAGGCGGTGTTTCCTGAGGGTGTCCTTTTAGTACAGTCCCCCACAGAACAATGACCAGGAGCTCATAAGTTCCTAGAAAAAACAGCGAGTGACTGAGGCCTCCTTCCAAGGGCAGCTGTGGGAGCCAGAGTTTTGCTGGAGCATGAAAGATCATTTCTACAGCAAAGCATTCCAGGTGATGGGGCTTCTGCCAGGTGAACAATCAACACCTGCCACCACCCCCAGACATCCTCCCCACTTTGCTCATTTTCTAGAAAAGTCTATGGATTCTGTCTACAGCGCCATACAAGATGGGAGGAGGTCACAGGGTACAAATTGACCCATTTTTTTTTTTCTAAAACTTCCTCAGTCCCAGCAGAGTCTGGGCCACTGCAAGTGATTTCTGTCTCTCCCTGACACCTTTGGTCAGCAGCATCAGAGGGTGTCCATCTTCACATTCACTCTCACTGCACCTCCTTCTATGCTTCTCCCTGTCTACACCAGCTCCTGGCCTCCTCGCCATGACTTGAACACACTGGGCCTATTCCTACCTCAGGGCCTTTGCACTTGCTATGCATTCCCTCTGTGTGAAGTGCTCTCCAGAACTTGGCAGAACTCTCTCCTTCACCCCCCTTAGTGGTACTAAAGTGTACAGAGGGTCTCTCTAGGCCCTAGCTCCCATGTTTTACTATTTCTTGATGGCATTTAACCATTTAATAGCTGAGGTCTTCAAAAAGTTCATAGAAATATGTATTATGGGGACCAGTGGGTGGCATAGTGGAATAGTGGCTAAGGGCACTGGACTCCCATGTGGCTGACTACGGTTCAAGTCCCACACCTTGTGACTTGCTTTCTTGCTTTCCTCCTCTCTCTCTCTCTCTCTCTGTCCCTCTCTGGTCAAAATAATAAAGAAAGAAAGAAATATATTATATAAAGTAATTATTTTTTTAAAAACGGAAATGTATATTATGAAAAACTATGCATAGATTTCAAATTATTTTGTACCAAAATAAGCCTGTACTTTAATTCCATTTTTCCATAAACTTTTTGAAGTCCTCTTGAATACTAGGTGCACTTATTATATTAATTTTCTGGTCTGTCTCCTGTGTTCCACCCCCTCCCCTGCACACATGCCGAGAACTGTAAGATACCTGAGGGCAGGGACTTTAGTCCCCCCCACCACACAGGACATGTGTTGGCTGAATGAATGAATGAATGAAGAGTTGATAGAGTCCTTGGGGCAGGTGCACCCTGAGCCCAGCTTAGTCTGGGTAGCTACAGAGAGAGACAGATGGGCTGCAAAGACAGGGGAGCTGCAGACAGGGGAGCAGCCAGCAGCTATCTTCTCCCTCCCACTTCCGCCCTGAGGACCTGGGAGAAGCGAAGACTGCTGGTTTCTGTTACCTGGGGGAGGAGCTGGGAGAGGGTGCAAACTATGAAGAGGGTGGCAGAGAGCCTGGGAGCCTAGGGATTGGGGTCGGTGTGGTTTCAAGGACTAAGATGGGCAGGTACAGATTCAGGACTGGGGGGCTTTTCTGCCCTCTCCATCTAAGACCAGTCACCTGCTGCCCAGTCTCTGCTAAGCCATGCACAGCCATGCTCAGGAGGTCAGCCGCATGGTGGACACGCTGGCTGGGAGGTCAGCTGATGTGGTGGACACTCTGGGCGGGAGGGCAGCCTCTCAGCCAAGGCTTGGTCTTGAGCCCTCGGTCCCTTTCTATCCTTGAGCCTCCGTTCCTTTGTCTGAAACAGGAGAGCGATGCAGACCCCCCAGTGCTGCCATTCTTTGGTTCCTAGAAGGTGTGGCACAGAGCCTGGCCCTATTCAGCAATAGCGCTCTGTCATGAAAAAGACAGCAAGTTTTTTTTTTCTTTTTCTCTTTTGGAGAGGTTTTTACTATAGGGCACGTGCACTTGCCTGACAGACAGAGAGAGACAGAGAGACAGAAAGTGAGAAATCACCCCCCAGGGGGGATGGCCATGCTGCAATCCCTTCTCCTCCATTCTCCTCTCGAGATCTTGGGCACACACGCATACACGCCCAGCATGACTTTAAGCCACCGGGTCCGGGACTCGAACCATGGTCGACTACATGGGAGTCCAGCAACATAGCCATTACACTAACTGCTGGTCCCAAGGCAGCGTGTTTTTGTAGAAGGGGCAACAACAGGCCTTTCTGACCTGCTTTCTGCCAGGTAAGAGGTACGAATGACACAGTGTGTACAGGACGCAGACGCTGGGGCTGCCTGGGTTTATCGCCTAGCCCTGCCCGTTATTTGCTGTGCCGCCTTGGACAAGTGACTTAACATCTCTGCATCTCATTTTCCTCCTGGATAAACTGAGCTGAACTGGTCTATGGAATGGTTGAGAAGATTAGATAAGATTATATTATCTGTAGCAAAGTGCTTAGCGCCTGGCACATAATGAGGACTTAATTCCTGTACTTGTTATTTTTACTAATTTATTACACCTGAGATCAGAGCTAGTCCTATCGGGACAAGGGTGTTCCTGGCGGGAAGCAGATAAAGGTCCAACCTAGAAACCAGCCTCCCAAGGCAAGAGGAGAATTAGCCAGCTTAGAACTCACCAGTTAGCAAGCTTGTGTCATACACCTGCTGTACACAAGACACGAGGGAAGATAGAAAAAGAAGCGTGGGGACCAGCAGATGGTGTCATGGTTGCGTTACCAGACTCCCACACAGTCCACCACAGTTCAAATCCTCGACCCAGGGGCTTAAAACTCATGCCAGGTACGTGTGCATGTGTACCAAAATCTCGAGAGGAGACTGGAGGAGAGGGAACTGTAGCGTGGCCATCCCCTCTTTCTGCCTTTCGGTCTCTCTGTCTCTCTGGTGAGCGCATATGCCCTAGAGCAGAAAATCTCTCTAAGGAAAAAAAGAAGCATGGTGCCTGTTGGTTTGTCTAACCTTCTCCACTTAACTGCACACTCTGTGAAGGTGGAGCCCCGCACCCAGTGCCCGGCCCATCGCAGGCCCTTTGTAAATGCTGCTTGGACGAACCACCTGTGTGTACTGAAGTATGCGGGTCCCACGTCTTCTTGGGTGACTCCTACAGCGCTTTCCTATAGGGAAATGGTTTCTCAGCTGACTGCCTTTCCACTAGATCGAACCAGCCGGGCACACTGCCTAGTACAGACTGGGTGCTCAGAGGTTGGGCAGCTGGACAGAGGGACAGTCGGAAGACAGCAGAAACGCCATGGGAGTGGTGCAGACAGTGGGTAATGTAGGCAGGAAGGAGACAGGGAGATTGGGATTCCAGCTGGGCTCTCAAGGGCATCAGGAAGTAAAAGAGAACATTCCAGATTGGCTCAGTGCAGAGGTAGTTCCCAAACTGTACAGGCCAGGACCTAGTAGCAAGTGGGAAGAGAACCAACAGGGAACTAAGATACCACCTCTATCAGAGAAGGGCCAGCCAGTCACCAGGTACCACCAAGGCACAGCCAGCCCAGACGCCAGTTCAGGTGTACACTACCCCAAGCCCAGCAGAGACTCAGGAAGTGAAGAATGACTCCAGGTATTAGAGGCTGGGCTGGCAGAATCCTGTACAACCTCTATACCCATGAGACCTCTCATCGCCCCCCACCACACACACACACACACACACACCCCTGCATGGTTCCATGTCCCTGCTGGGGACCAGCTAAAACACTCAGGAGATGGTCAAATCTCTACACCCCCAGCTGCTACCAACCCTAGCTGGTGTGTACCCAAGTTATGGCTCTCACAGTCCAGCAGTAACCCCCTGGAAACAAGGTACAGTCCAGAACGATTTGCACAGCGTGGCAAGGCTGGAGGTGGGGCCCACCTCTGAAGAAGGCTGTCTTTGATGTTGGAGAGTAGCCTTGGCAGCAGAAGGGGGCATGTCTTGTGCACCAGTCACCCCTCCCCCAAAGCCGACCCTTCAGGGGGACCAGCCAGCAGGGACTGCCCTGCTGCAAATGACTCCCTTTGTCATTCTGTTTTGTTATGATTAAAAATGCATGTCGCAGGCGAGGCCCTGGAGTGGAACCCAGTTGAAAATTGAATCATTAATATCCCCCCTCCAGCTGATGCCTGGCTTCCCAGGCGGCTGCAAGCTGGAGGCATGCAACAGTTTCAGAGTCAGAGCAAGAGGGGGTAGACACAGGGTAGGAGGGATCTCCCTAGAGCTTGCACCCCACCCCTGGAGACGGAGACAAGTGTCAGGCAAGTCGCAGCCCTGGAGTTTCTGGGTTCTCAGGCTCTGTGCCGGCTCTTCAAGTTGGACCTGGGCCGCCCCACTGACCTTCTCTGCTCCCCTTCCTGTCCTCTTCCAGCCTCCCCTCGGGCCTTCTACCACCACATCTCAGCCCCTTCCCATTGGGCCTTCAGCTCTTCCTT
>NW_006160041.1:1067082-1070700 GCF_000334495.1 Tupaia belangeri chinensis | reverse complement strand
TTGTTCGTTCTTTCTTTCTTCTATGTTTTACTTTGCCTTTGACCGCCCTTCCTTCAGAGATGTATTATTCTTCGCTTTCTAATTCTTCTTATGCATGGCTAACACTTAGATAGCATTTTCTACCCACCAGGCACTATTTCAGCCCTTTAGGTTTACGAGCTTATATGATTCTTACAACAACTCTAAGGGGTAGTTCTGTTACTACCCCCACTTAACAGATAGAGAAATCGAGGTACAGAGCAGTTCAGCGACTTGGTCGAGGTCAGACAGCTAGCAAGCAGCTTCGAAGTTTGTGGGTATTTGTCTTCTTTGCCTTTGTAGCCACAGCATCCGGGGCCTGGCACACCATGGGGCCTTGACAAAAGTTGCTCAGAGGAGTCACAGGTGTGTATTCCAGTGTGCTGGCCCTGCAGCGTCTTCAGGGACCCCTACCGCTGCACTTGCCTTGGAAATGGCTTCAGAGCCCACTGTTCGCCTTCCCACTAGACTGTCTGACCTCTAGACTTGTACCTGCCACCAAGGTGCCAGCCACTAGCCACGTGTGCTTCTGAGTCCTTGAAATGCAGGAGGCTGAACTGAAAGCTAAGTGTACAGTAACCACCGAATTTCAATGACTTGGTTTAAGACAAAGGATGCAACATATACAATGATCTTTATTGATTATGTATTAAAATGATAATCTTTAGATATATTGAGCTAAATAGATTCTTCAAATTAATTGCACCTGTTTCTTTCAACTTTTTTTCCCCCCCCCCAAAATGCAGCTATTAGAAAAAAATTTTTTCCATTACACCCAAAGCTCCCGTTTGTGGCTTGTGTGTATTTCCTGAATGGGGCTGCCCTAGCCCACACTGGTCCTAACTTTGTGCTCCCCTTGCCCCTCAGGCTGACATGTATATGTCACCTCTTCCATTCCCGGAGTGCCTTCTCTATCCCCAGAAAGGGGACAGCCAGTCATCCTGTCATTTACTTGTGCAGCATTGGCTTCTCCCACTAGGCACGTGATAGGTGCTTCATAAATATTTGCTCAAGGGCCACTGTTTTGGGATTTGGGCTATCCTGACTCTAAAGCTAGCATGAGAGCTGAGGACCAAAGCCACAAAGCCCTGAGGAAATACCCATGGAAAGGCCTAAGGGTGCGGAGCACCTGGACTCCCAAACTCCCTTGGCCAGACCAAGCCCAGGACCATAGTCAGCAAAGCCGGGGGTGCAGCCTCCCGTCCTGTGCAGATGCAGGGACCAGGAACTGCCCCAGGGCCTCCCTTCCCAAACCCATAGGAAAGAGGCAGGGCTGAGATGGAATAGGACCGGCCTCTGCCTCCAGGCTGCAACCCGGGCGATGCAGAGATCACAAGGTTAGCTCCCTGGACAAGAGGACAGGCTGCTACGTAGCCACAACTCCACCATCTTAGAGGGCCCTGCTCAGTTCTTCCATCCCACTTCGCAGAGGACAGGGAAGATGGGAAGAAGGAGCAGTGAAGCTCTGACATCCCTCCCAGTACCCCTCACTATCATTAAAGCAGGGGTTAGCCGTAGGCCCCTCGCTGGGGGCCAGTGCCCTACTGTGCAGTCACATGTCCAGCTCCTGCAAGGCAGGTACTCTTATCCCTATGCTACAGACGAGGAAACCGAGGCACAAAGCGTGAATTCATGAACAGAGTCGGGGTGGGACCCCAGGTTTTTTGTTTTTGTTTTTGCCACAGGGCATGTGTGCTCACCAGAGAGAGGAAAAGTGAGAAACCACTTCCCAGGGATGCCCACACCACAATCCCTTCTCTTCCATTTTCCTCTCTGGATTTTGGGCATGCATGCACATATGCCCAGGGTGTTTCAAGTTTCCAGGTCCGGGATTTGAACCAGTGTCAACCATGTGGGAGTCCAGCGCCTTAACTACTATGCCACCTGCTGGCTCCAACCCTCATTTTTTTGTTTTTTTATTTTTTGTTTTTGTTTTTTTCCTGTTTGTTTGTTTTGTCATAGGTTATATGCACTTGCCAGAGGGAGACAGTGAGAAATCGCCTCAGAGAAATTGAGAAGGTGAGGATGTCCACTTTTTGGCTGGTATGTGTTTGTTTAACTTTTGCTATAGGCCATGTGTACTTGCCATAGAGAAAAAAGAGAGAAAGAGAGAAATTGCCCCCCACACCCCCAAGGGAGGGGAATGGCCATGCCATAGTTCCTTCTCTTCCATTCTCTTGGATTTGGGGCATGCACACACATGTACCAGGTCTGGAACTTCAACCACACAGTCAGCCATGAGGGATCCAGCACCTTCACCTCCATGCCACCTGTTTCCCCCCCCTTTAAAGTTATTTATCTCTTCCTCAACAGGATCCTCACACCATAACCCACCCCAGTCTCAGCCTCGGCCAGCCTGGGTCATAGGCATGCATGCACATGCCCGGTGTCTACAGGGAGGACCCCCAGATACAAACTGGGACCGTCCCATATGGGTCTGGCTACATTACTGCTGTGCTACCACTGGTCTTCTGATTCCAGAGCCCAGAATCTTCATCACAGAATGGGCCCCACCATGCGCTAAAGCCAAAGACAATGTTCAGAATTCAGAGAAAAGCTGTGAGGAGCCAGACCAGGGCTGGCCAGAGTCCATTTCTAATGTCCCAGGGCTAGGGCTGCATCGTGGGATTTGGGGTGATAACTGCAGGGGAGAGGGAAGCGTCTGGGGAGGTGGTCTCCTTCCTTTTGGCCATCTGGTAGGTCCCTATTCTGGTCCAGGCCATGTCCCACAAGTTCCAGTGTGAGCAAGGACTGGCTGATACCCTAACCAAGGATTTCCCTCATGCCTTCTCTCCTGGGCAGGACATGGCCATCCTCAGGCTGCCTACCAGGGGCTGCTACTGTTATGACATGGGGGATGAAGACTGAGCCTCAGTCTACCAGTCAGGCCTCCAGGGACCAACCTCCCCTTGCCTTCCCAGGTTCCCCCTAAGTCCTGTGCGCATGCACTCCCACACCGTCACACAAGACCTGCCTCCTTTTGCCCCCCACCCTAGACTCACTCACGTGCCTTTGCACATGCTGCTCCCCACTGGAGGCTCCGCTTCCTTCCTTCCTCTGCTCCAGTGTTTTGTTTCAGATGGAGGCTCAGCTGGGACCCAAACTCTTCACCAAGTCATTTGGTGACCCATAGCCATCCTCACTTCCCGCACTCAGTCTACTCGCACTCCAGTGGCCAGGAAGGGGTCCTCTAGCCTCTTACTCCTGAGGTCCCGCTCATCGTGGGAGAAATGGCTCAGGGTGAAGATGCCAGGACAGAGCAAGGGTACCACAACATCCTCTTTAGGAGTACTCACGGCCACCTCTGCAGTTTGGGCTTTGGGTCAGAGGGGTCTCTGAGCTGTCAGCCACGTGGTACTGCCAACAACAGTGTAAAGAGCATCGGGGACATTCTAACTGGAGACTCTGCCACTGTGCTGTGTGGGCACGAAGAACAAGATCCAGGGATGCATGGGATTTGAGCCCTGGAAAGCAGAAGCCTGGCTTCCGTGACCTCCCCACATAGCCCTGACCCTAAAAATTCTTCCAAGAGTCAGCCCCTCTGTAACTGCAAGCACCTCTCAGAGCCCAGTCTTCCAGAATCCAGGGCCCTTCCTGCCT
>NW_006160041.1:935621-1065630 GCF_000334495.1 Tupaia belangeri chinensis | reverse complement strand
CCCTGCACCTCCCCAAGGACAAGCAAAGTTATTACAATAATGAATTAGCCAGCCCGCTTACTGCCGCCACTGGCGAAGACAATTATCACCCCCCCACCTCCCTAGCCGCTGCTCCGCTCCCTCATAAAGACAGGCTTTTGGGGCCGCTTTGTGCTTTGATTGGAAATGAAGAGATTGCTAATTAGGGAACACCTGCTGGGACCCGGGCTGGCAGGAACAACGGGCAGGACGGACTGAGCGGCCATTGCAGGCGGGGTTGTGCGTGCGTGAGTGTGCACCCCGGTCTGTGGTCTGTGTGTGCCCATGAGGGCAGCAGCAGTGGTGGCAGGGAAGGCAAGAGGAAGGAAAGAGAGCCAGCTCCACATGGGCGCCGTGATTTACCCCAACTCCCTCACCCCACCTCAAAGCCGTAAACAAAACCCAGACATTTTATGGAGCTTTTCACCTTTTAAAGGATGCTAATTTGTTTATGGGTGGCTATAATTCTGCTCGTGTTTGCATAGGTCAGTGCCTGGCATGCGACGTGCAGCAGTTGTGCTGTGCACAGCTGTTTCCAGCTGGGCAGCCAGTGGAGGGACGCCCGCCGCTCAGCTCCCTGCAGAGGGACAGAGATGGGGAATTGGCATGCAGAGGTGACCTGCTGGCACGAGGACCACCTGGTGGTGGTGACAGGGACAGGAGGTCAGAGGGCCATTGAGCCTGAGATCATCTAGAAGATGGATTCTCAGCTAGGAACCACCCACCTCTCCTTACCATTTCCTGGGTCCTGGGAACACAAGCTCATAGGTGGCCCCATTTCTAGAATGAAAATCCAATTTGACGCTGGAGTTAGTGAGGGAGGCATTGGGGCCAAACTGGTCCCCAGTCGCTTCTTACTAGATACTGTACAATAGTAGCTGGCGAGCCCTTTTCTTCGTCTTCCCCACCTGGAACCCACATGGAGGGCTCAGCTCCCTTCACAACCTGGCTTTCCAGTCCCGTTCCCACCCTGAACTGGTCACCGTGAAAAAGCAACTTCTGTGCGTCGAGGATTAACACACACACACGCACGCACAAGCACTAACACACGTGCATGCACCTGTACACACACATGCATGCATGTGCGCAAACACGGAGCTCTTTGGGACATTCTCTTTTTTAAAAAAAAGTATTATTTAATTTTATTTATTATAATTATTATTATTTAATTTGACCAGAGAGAGAGAAAGTGAGAAAGCAAGCCACCAGGTCCAGAACTCAGACAGCAGTTGGTCATGTGGGAGCCCAGTGCCTTAACCACCATACTACCTGCCAGCCTCTGGGCATTCGTTTTTAATAATTGCAACATAGTTCCTGGTTTAAAAGATCTGTCCGAGAGGGAAGGTAACCATATTCCAGAAGCAACTGTGCAAGGTCCAGAGGGGACTAGAACAGGAGAGATGACTCTATGGGAGGGGGGATGAGGGGCGGCTTTATTGGGGTTGGGCATCTAGCAGATGTAAAGGAGCCAGTGTGAGCTGGGACCCAGGGATGCAGCCCAGCCTGGTCCACATTCAGGAAAAGAGGCTGTTTCAGCATAGCTGGTGCATGGGACCCAATGGCAGTGGGAGGGCCGAGGGAGGTACAGGTGGGCATGGAGCGTGGGCAATGTGCTGGGCAGCTGAGTGGGCCATGACTGGGAAGGAGTGGCAGCCTTTGCACACGGGCACTCGTGCATACTTAGTAAGACGGCCTGCTGCACTGGTGTGTAGGTTGGGAGTGTCTCTAGGACGTCGGCACCAGATGGTGGTCCTGGATCCAGACTCGGGGTTTGAGTGACTTCCTGCCCAGCACCCTCACTCCTAATCCAATTCTAGCTGCATCCTCTCTCCTCTGTCTTCCTACATGTGAGGTTTCTAACATACCCAAGTGCATTTCCCACACAGAATGGGCATCTCTCAACGTATGCAGTGTCCCAGCAGCCTGTAGCTCGCCCCAGAAGGTGACCTCACAGAGGCCATGTGTTGGCAATGAGAACCAGACCTGGGATGCTCTGACCACTAGTCTCAGTGTTCTCACCTAAAAAATAGGGATGTGCTCCTCACTTGTTGGAGTCTTCTCTGCAGACAAAGCAAGGCACAGTGTAGAGTGCAGTTTCAGGAAGCAGTGGAAGCAGAGGCGTTAGAGTAAGACCTGGTTCCTGTTGCACTTCTACCACTCAACAGCTGCATGGTCATTGGCTAGTCATTTAACCTCTGTGGCCTCACTTTTCCATCTCTAAAATGGGGGTGGGGGAGCACCTGCTTTCTCGGGGTGCTGAGCCTAAGGGACCCCAGGCGTAGAGCATGGAGCACAGTGTCTGGCCCATAGTATGTGCTCAGTAACGGGCCGGCCTTCTGCACCTCCCTCTCCCCCACTATCATCCCCACTATCATCACATTACTAGCTGCATACTTTTCCATGGAGTCAGATTAGAAAACCTACCACTTCACTTCCTGTCACCATCCTCTCAGTACAATTTGACAAGAGTCTCTGCTGTTCGAGGCACCCGTCCAGTTTTCCCCTTTGACTCATGTGAGCATAGACACCTTTGGAGGAGTTTCCAGACCTGTCAGCAATGGAAAAGCTGGCAAAGCCTATGGAAGGAGAGGCCAACAGCTTGCCCCAGCCCCACATGGGGTCCAGGCCACTGGAGGTCACACAGGCAGCTACAGATGCAAGAGATGCTGAGCCTCTTGGCTGAAAAGCCTTTGCCAACTATTGGCCCAGGGAAGGCAATGTGAGCTGCTGGTAGTGAAGGACAGTGGGCCCTTTGCCCGGTGCTAGGAAGCACCCCCGAGAAGACACAAACACAAACCCCCAAGGAGTTGAAGGCACAGCTGTGAGGTCACTCTGCCCAGGCCCTGAGCTCCCTGGGCCCAGGCAGCTGCCAAAAGCTGGGGTTAGAGTTTGGGAGACTGGGCTGGTGCTAGGCACAGCCATGACGGCTCCGGCAGATGGTGTCCCAGGCTTCCTGGAGGCCTCCCTACACCCAGGGACATGAACATGCCAGGTGCTGGAAAAAGCAGCTGGCAGGAAGGGTGCCTCCTTCCCTGCTCTCTGCATGACACAGCCAGAGGAGAAAGTCACGTGACCTTCACAGTGTGATGGAGTCCTGAGGTTGAGAAGGGGAATCATGTAGCACCAATATCTCCCCCCAAAAAACCCCACTCTTACCCTCTGCTACTTCCATAATCAAATGGTTGAGTCAGCAATGTTTAGATTAGACTAACATTGTTGCCATCAGACCCCCTGATCCCAACATTCTATGTCCCCACAACCCTACAGCTCTCACTGTCCATGAATTTAGCCACCAAGCCACAAGGAAAGCAAGTCTCTGAGCCCAGTCCTAAGCTGGTGCTTCCTCATGTGTCATCTCTCTTAATCCTCAGAACACGTCATGAGACTGGATTTCATTACTCTCTTTGCACAGATGAGAAAACCAAAATGCAAAGGGATGGATTCATTTGCCAGAGACCATAATGCTGATAAGCAGCAGAATCAGAATTCAGATCCAGATCTGCCCAAGTCCAAAGTCTAGACTTTGACCATCTCCTACACTGGCCCCAGGCCATCAGGTTCCTATGCACACACATAGATTCCTTAGGTACAGGGGCACCATGGTGTCTGCAGAGCACAGAGTGGACACTGGAGACAGACCTGTGCGTGGATTGTGAGTATACAAGGAACTGCCCAGCAGGCCTCCAGGCTGGCACAGAGTGAACGTGTGTGTCCATGAGTCAAACATGAGCAAGCGTGTGCTCACAGTGTGTGGCTACCTTGTAGGAATCAACAATGAATGTTGGGCCAGCCTCGTAGTATAGTGGATAAGCACTGTGCAGAGGAATCTAGATCCCACATGGCCAAACAAGGTTCAAGTCCTGGCCCTAGGGGCTTAAAAAACACAGTGGACATGCCCACATGCCCAGGATTCTGATTGGATGGAAAATGAGAGGAGGATTATGGCATGGCCCATTAGGGGGTGTTTCTCACTCTTTCTCTGTTGTGTACTTACACATACCCTCTGGCATATATATTTTAAAAATGGGAGAGGGGGACCAGCAGATGATGTAATGGTTTTGTCACTGGACACCCATGTAGTCAACTATGGTTCAAGTCCCAGACCTGGCAACTTAAAACTCATGCCAGGCACGTGTGCATGTGTACCCAAAATCCTGAGAGAAGACTAGAAGAGAAGGAATTGTGGCATGGCCATCCCACCTGGAGGGTGATTCTCATTTTCTGTCTCTCTGGTAAGCACATACACCCTATAGCAGAAATTTCTCTCTAAAAAACAAGCACAGTGATGGATGCTGGACATGCAGAATGGGATGCCACATAGGGAGGAGGGTTATTATAAAAATAAACATAGAAGACATGTGGTTTGGTCCAGGGCTGGAGTAGGGGGCTACAGCCCACGTAGGTGCCATAATGAGCGTGCACTATAGGTGGATGAATGAGAGGAAGGGACTGAGTAGAGCAGAGTTCACACAGGGAGATGTTTCAAGCTCCAGGCCTAGGGGGACTCAGATGAGCTGGCAACCTGGAGTCACTGGACCAGCACCCCCTGCTGGACCTGACCCTCCCCACATGTTTCCATGTTAGGTATCCACACTCCATCAGTTCAGTGATGAGATAGCATGAGGTACAGAGGCAACCTGGCTTGACTCTGAACCTCATCTTTACCATTTCCAAGGTTTGCAAACCCCCTCTGGAGGGCTGATTCGGGAGCCTCTGTTCCTAGCTGTAAATTGAAGCCCCCCTACTTTGGGTTTTCCATGGTGATCAGACACGGTAGTACACAAAGGACTTGGCCTCACACTCTAAATACAGTCCTTCGGCAGCACAAGTTCCCCTCCCTCATGTACTTACCTTCCTCACAAGTATCTCCTATGCTTTTGTTTTTTGGGTTTTGTTTGTTTGTTTGTTTATTTGTTTGATTTTGCTTTGTTTGCTTATTTTTGTTTTTAATTATTTATTTATTGTGAGAGACAGAGAGTGAGAGAAAGAGAAAGAGACACCATCCTCACAGGGTCCTGATATGAGATCCACCCCAGTCATAGCCGTCCTCAGGTCATGGGCACATATTTGCCTGGAATATTCAGGGAGGTCTCCAGACATGAACCCAGAACCTTCCCATGTTGGTCGGCCTTGGAGAGTGTTGTATTTTACTGCTCCACCGTCTGGACCCCACACCCCCTACTCTTTCCTTTGTGGCCAGACAGCTACAACCAATTAAAGCAAGCAGGCAATCCCGCCCTTTTTTCATTCACCCCTGCCCCAACTAATTCTCTATTTCAAACTCTGATCTTCCTGTATTTTTTCCACACAGAGCCAAGCCCACAGCCATTTATAACAAGTGCTATGTGGTAACAGGTAATTCCTGCACACCCTATCCTGGCCTTTTGCTGAAGGCAAATCAAAGGCCAAAGTCTCCCCCGTAGGGAGGCAATTGTAGTGAGCTCTTAATTCTCAAAAGGACCTGGAGGGAAGTGGTTCTCTTTAGAAGAGGAAAAAGTAATTTCTTCCTCTGTTTTCAGCTCCCCACAGAGTGAAAACATGAGGTAGTGAGTGATTTTGTCTTCCTCTGCCTTTGGTGAGCCTAAACCAGCAGAGAAAGAGGTCTAACCCAAGCTCTGGGCACTGACTTCAGAATCCTTATCTTTGTAGCCTAGGATCTTCGACACTCAGGGTCTTGTGCTCTGTGATGGTCTCCACCCTGGGCTCAGCTGGAAGAGTGATGGAAGCTCATAGTCAGAATCTAGAGGGGCTGATAGGGAGCTGAAGGGGATGAGGCCTCGTACACTACAATCTCCTGGTTTAGACGCTGTTGGTGTGGATAACAGCTGCAGCCTTCTTCCGAGAACTGCCGCGGGAGGTTGCTGGTCCCTAAAGCATATCTCAGGCAATGAGTGATTGCTATGCAAGTAGGACTGGCCAATGACCATCCTCGAGGTGGGACATCTCTGTGGTGTGGTCTATGCTCCTGAGCACCCCATGGGTCAGGCTGACGCTAAACCTCGGCTGAACCCACATTTAGCTTGCCTCCCTCCTGCCCTGTCTTTCTCTCATCACTCCCTTCCAGGTGTCTCTGGGGAGCTCTCCCTCAAGACGACAGCTCTTGCTCAGAATCCCTACCTCAGGCTCTGCACTTGGACAGCCGGACCTAGGACAGTTTTCTCCACCACTTCTCAGGCATCTTCCCCAAACAGCCACTGCAGCGGTGGAACCCTCAAATAAGGGAAATGCCCAAAACCACTTGGTAGAGATATTTCTACAGCCCCATCGGATGAAGAGGCAAAAGTTAAGCAACAGACCCCTCCAGTCTGGGGGAAATTCTGGCTTCGGACTCTGCGTGGTTCCAGGAATCAGAGAGAGTGCACATGCCCTCCTCTAGGGGACTCCAATTTGGAGAACAGAGCCTGGGTCAAGGCCTCCACTCAGGAAGCCAACAGATTCTGCACTTCCCCCTAATAGCTGTCACCCTGCAGCGGGAGACCCAGAAGCTGCCACTGAGAGTCACATGGTCACGTCAAACATGCCGCCACTCCCCTGAGGGAGAACCTTAGTAACCTCCCTGGGAAAAGAGAGACCGAGGACTAGGGACTGTAAGAATGCCAGACAAGACAGAGGAAAAAGTCCCCCAGGAAAGCGAATATTGCAGAAACAGAAAAGCTGAACTAAGTGACTTCAATGATCTCACAGAGGTTTTCAATGTGACACTGTGGCTTAGAGAAAAGGGGGGAAGTGCCGAACATTGGAAATCGCATCAGGGACTATTGAACATCCATTAGCATCTGCAGCTGCCCCCCACCCAGGAGGGAGACTGCAGACGGGGGAGCCTCCTGAGAGACAGTGAAGCCAGAGGAAAGGCAGAAAGCTGCCGAACCTGTGTCCATGGAAGGTCACGGGCAGAGAGGGGATAAACACTTTGTCCCAAACAGTGAGCGCATGTTGGACAGCATCCAAGGTGGGGAGATGTTATAACTCTCCTCGGGAATGTGATTAGCATCCTGAGAGCCAAGGTGGGTGGATCAAGAGGAGATAAAGGTCACAGGAGAGTGGGCAGGGAGTCCAGTCGTCCGGGGCCATGGCATTGGCAGCAGACCCCCCTCCTCCCTCAACTTGTTCCCTCCACATGAAAACCTGGTGGCAGACCTGGGTTTGCAGCCCAGCATAAAGGGAAGGACACGAAATGGTCCCCAAGGAGATAGGAAGATATTGGTGGCAGGAGAGATGACAGACCACCAGCTTTGAGGTTCAAATAAAATGAAGTGTGAAGCCTATGGAGGGGAGAGCTAGACTGTGAGACACAAAGGGAATGCGAATGTTGTCTATGGGTTGCTTGAAGGGAGGACCTAGAAGCAGAGGCAGGGAAGGAGATGGAGGCCCAGGAAGGTGTGGATATAATCCATGGGAGAAAACAGGATGTGCTTTCTGAAAGAGCTCCTTGCAACACTGGGGCCTTTAAAGGCTACCGTTATACCCACTGGTCAGATCTCCCTCTTGCCAACATGGTTACCAGCCTCTGCAGAGAGTTTTAAAAACAAATTTATAGAAAAGGAAGACCGTTAGCAGCTGCAAAGGAGCACTAAGGATGACCGACAGAAGGCTAACCTGATGGAAGCCTCTGTGTGGCAGTATTTACGGGGACACAGGGACGAGGGGAATAGAAGCTGGAGTTTCAGCACCTTTCTTTCGTATGGGTATGTTAAAGGGGGCATTAAACTTACTTTTCAAAGAAAAAAAATTAAAAAGACTAAAACTTTGAAAATGTTGGACTTGGGGCTGGCAGGTGGTGTAGTGGTTAAGGGCGCTGGACTCACAGGGCCAACTACAGTTTGAGTCCTGGACCCAGCGGCATGCTTTCTCACTCCCCACCTCCCCACACATATACACTCTGGTGAAATTAGAATAAGTAAATAAATAAATAAAGTTAAATAACATAATTCTTAAAAAAAATTGTTGGACTAGGCTCAATGTATATATATATAACCGATATAAAAGGGTATTGGTGATTTTTTAAACTTTACTTATATCTTTTTTTTAAAAAAAACCTTATAGTCTTTTTCTTTAGCTATTTAATTTTATTGTTATTATTTTTTAAATTTTGCTATGGGACATGAGCACTCATGGGGGATGAGATGAGAAAGCAAGCCACCAGGTCCGGGACTCGAACTTCAGTCAGCCATGTGTGAGTCCAGTGCCTTAACCACCATGCTACCTGCTGGCTCCTACTTATTTATTTATGAGAGAGAGAGAGAGAGAAGCACTGTAATCCACTCCCAGCCTCAGCCACAATCCTGGGCGTCCAGAAAGACCATGGAACACCAACCCGGACCCTCCCTGCAGCTTCAGCATCACCACAGCACCACTGCGGGCCTCATGCGGCTTTTAATTGTTGTCTGTTTGCACTTGGCCCTGCAGCATATCCTGGAAAGCAATGTCCAATGACTCTACCTGCTACCTGGGTGGCTTTACACAAGATTCATAACCTTGGTCCCTCAGTTTCCTCTTCTGTAAGATAATAACCATGCTATCTACTTCTTTCAGTCATTACAAGGATAAGCATGATGAACTCCAGAGAGGTTCCAGCACATAATGGTCCCTCCAAAGACGCCTTCTTCCTTTTCCCACACTTTGAAGAGTAATTACAGAGGCAAGACACATGAACAGGTCAACAAAGCAGGCAAACACCAACCAACCATTTAAGGAAACAGGAGAGAAATGTCTCGAGGAAACGTTGTGATTAGGTACCAGGTAATGGCACAGTTAACACGGAGGGAGGGAGATGACTGTCCGGGAAAAACGTGTGATTCTTCACAATATGGAGCCTAAGAGAGATCCTGGAGAGTTTTTAAAGCTTTAAAATCATAATGTGGTTCATCCCCGATGTGAAAACTGCTGCTTAAAGAAAATATGAGGTTTTAGGGGCTAGAGAACAAAGCATGTCCCCAGGCTCAGTATGGAAATGACAGAGACTCAAGACCACCTGAACGGCACCAGTCCAATTGTAAGAACTACTCTTCTGGGAAATTTTGGTGGAGGTCTAAGGAAGGCCTGAGATCAAGGGTCCCACATATAAAGGAATCACTTTCTAAGTTTTGTGAAATGGCAAAGACAGGAGCGAAAAGGGGCGCAGAGACTAATAGAAATAGACCTGAGGACTTCTGGGAGAATATTTCAGAAACAAGTTAGACACAGTAAAAAGAATTGTCACACAGCAATTAATAATAAAATCAAGGCCATTTAGTAAAAAAAAAAAAATAAGAAAGAAATCTTTACAAGGAAGCACATAGGGACCCAGAAAATGGATAAGGGATACTTTGTGCTCTGAGGTCTCTTTATTTAGCAAGTCTCCAAATGTAATATTTTTAAATTAATAGACTTTGAAAGAGAGAGAGAGGGAGAGAGAGAGAAATACAACAGAAGCAGAGAGTGGAATGGTCATTCAGAGAGGTGGCATGACAGAGAATAATGGCATCCCTAAAAGGTGTTTGCAGTGGGTTTGTTTTAGGCAACTCAACTGACATATTGTTTCTAAAAGATTTTCCATTTTATACCATCGTTTGAGCCCCGACCCCTGACCAAGGCTGGGGGGCAGTGGGTACTAGAGGAGAGAAGCAAAGCCATTAAGCACAATTGGCCAGGCCTGAGGCATCTCTGGAACAACCTAGTCTATACTGGGCCTGGCAGATGGTCTGTATGTGTGTCATTTCTTTCTTTTGAATGTTTAAAGCATGTTGGTGGACTGTCCTGTCCAGCCACTATCCTGGGAGATGGGATGACCAGTCCCTTCCCTCAGGGTGCTTAATTCTAGAGGGGAAAGAGACATGCCAACAGCTGTAACGCAAGATGATCACAGCCATGGAGAACCACAGGACAAGTTCAGGGCTGGACCCAAAGAGTCTTTGGAAATCGTGTGGTCCACCCATTCCTTTTACAGCAAAGAAACAGGCACAGAGAGATGAAATGGCTAGTTCAAAGCCATCAGGCAGTGGCTTCTGGGAAGCTAAGCTCAATATGCTGATATAAAAATTCATGTCATTTCTGTGAACAGTTTGGTAGTCTCCACAACAGTGTCCAACTACACAAATAGAGTGTCATATTTCTTTCTTTCCTTTTTTTTTTTTAGATTGTTGTCATAGGGTGCATGCACTTGCCAGGAAAGACAAAGAGAGGTGGAGAGGGAAAGTGAGAAATCACCTCTTAGGGAGATGACCACTCTGTAATCCCTTCTCTTCCATTCTCCCCTTGTGATTTTGGGCACACACACACACACACACACACACACGCACACACACCTGGCATGATTTTCCAGCCCACTGTGTCTCGGAACCAAGACACAGAGCTGATCATGTGGGATCCAGTGCCTTAATCTCTATGCCACCTGCTGACCCTGAGTGTCAACTTTCAATGTAATATTTCTGCTATTTTTAGCAAACGGATTCCACAGGTTTAATAAGAATGCATCTTCTTGCCCTCTCTCTGGTCCATTCCTCACCTTAAATAATTACGTAGATTCATCCCGAAAAAATAAGCAAGAGAAGAAAGGAGGAGGAGTCTCAGGAAGCCAAAGCAAACGTGTGTGCTTAGCAGATGGGTACAGAGACTCTGCTCATAAGCACATATGCTTCGTCCCCTGAAATTGGTGGCTCTCATTCCCATGCACATCTTATGTCTGATCCCTAGGCAATGTATGGCATCTTTGGCAGGTTTGAAAACTTTATATAAATGGTATCATCCCATCTCTAGAAACCTCCTAAATGCCTTTTCTGTATCGATGCTGCTGACTGTCTAAGAAATCCACCAGGACTATTTATCAGAGGAGCAGTTGGCTCTGCTTAGAAGCTCCTATCACCAAGGACAGAGATCTGGGTGAAGATCCTGCACAAGGAGGATCCCACTGCCATGTATCTGTTGCCCAAGAGGAAAGCGTGAGCTCCCCGGGACTAATATCCACTTCTTGATCTTTTTCCCTGGGCTAAAAGTGGTGCTTGATCCCCACTGGTTTCCAAAGGAGCAGCAGCAGATGGGCATCTGAAGGCAGAATTAACTCAAGAATCATTACATGAGGGTGTCTTCAATTGAGTGCCCTAGAGTAAATAGTAATTACATGTTCCTTCAAGATTGCTCTCAGCCCGAGACAGGGAAAGAAGTCATGGATGGCTGACCGCAATATTCTTAACGTGCACATGTGTGCATAAGCACTCAGGCCGGTCACAAGTCTGGATGTGGAATTTTCCCCTAAGGGCATGATGGCAGTTTTACAAGGGCCTTTAAATGTACACACAAGACCCCCTTAGAAGCATCAGAAATTACCCTTCCTATTTCCATTCTTCTTTCTTTGCCAAGTACTTCCTAAAAATGTACCACCTGGCCTGGCCCCATAGCCTAGTGGAACTGCATCCCACATGGTTGATTGTGCTTTGAATCCTGGTCCTAGAGGCTTGAAAAACACTCTGGGCACATGTGTGTGCATGCCCCAAATCCTGATGGAACAGAGAAAGGATTGCAACACAATCATGCCCATTGGGGGATGCTTTCTCCCTCTCCCTCTCTGTCTGGCTCTCTCTAGTGAGCACACATGCTCTCTGACAATTAAAAAAAATTAACTATAAAAGATGAGAAAAACAAATCCCTCTCTCCCCCTTTACACTGTACACGGAAGAGGGATTGGCCCTATGCAGAAACAACACCCCAGTTACTTGGAACACTTACGGGACACAAGCATCACAGCCACATGGGATCCCACAGCTTCAACCACCAAGCCACTGACTGATCTGATATTCGTTTTCAAACAGGTAATCCTGCCCAGCTTTCCACTGAGATGTGCTTATAAGGGGAAGCTGAGGACAGAGAACACACCAAGGAAAATGACAGTAAAGCCATGAAGCCCAAGAAAAGCCACTCCTGGACCCAAGACCTTGGATGAAAGAGACGAGACGGGCTGACCTATCTTACCGGTTATATTAGGAACACAAAGTCCAGACTTTGCCAGGACTGACAGTCTTACAAATGCACACTTCTAGAGCTGGAGGGTCTAACAGATCTCCTTTGATGTCTCTTTCACAACAAAGGGGACTGAGGCCTCAAGCTCGTGAGAACCGTAACTACTGCTCTTGGGACCAGAACTGGCCTGGACCACGTGGTACCTACTTCCCTCCTCACGCACCAGACTATCCCTCAATATTGGGCCTCTCTCCAGGTGACTTTATTTTTTAACTTTTCATTTCAAAGTACTTATAGATTCCCAGGGAGTTGCAAATAAAATGTTCAAGGAGTCCCCTTACACCCCGCATTTACTGCCCTCCCAACTTGCCCTGTGAATGCAGAGTCTACAGTTTTAATATAACCTCAGAAATGCAGAAAGAGGGTGATAAGAACCGTCTTGAGACTGACTTAGAAGCAAACAATCCATGACGTGTCCTTGTCATATCTTATCCTACCCCCTCATCACCATAAACCCTAAAACACACACACACACACACACACACACACACACACACACACACACACACACACAGCCTAATCAGCAATAATTTCACTCCTGAATATTGCTAGAAAGATCACTAAGCCAAGCTAATCAATTGTCTCAGCCAGCCACTGGTCCCCAAGAGATGCTTAGACTTTTCATTGCTATCATTTAACCCTCAGCAGCCTGAGTTTTTATCCCATCTTTCAGATGAGAGCAGGGATACGGCTTGGGCAAGAATCCAGTACCTAAAATGATGTTCATAACTTGACACCTTTCAAAAGCCTTGTCTGTGCTAATGGAAGCAGACACTTTGGAAAACTTCAGAAGGAAGGTCTCCCTCTTATGTGTACCTCCGGGACCAAAGTGGTTAAAGCAAGAGGAGAGGCATGGGGCCCTACAGAATTTGAACAGCCAGAGGAAGCAGGTACGGCTCAGAAAGGGGAGAGGAGAGATCATGACAAACGAGGGGAATATTCACAAGAGAGATACCAGTTTAGCAATTAAATTTGACATCGACTTAGACAGAGCTGCTTTACTGAACGGAATAAAGATCCTGGGAAGATTTGTGCACATGTGAATAAAATTCACATCTCATTTTTCTTTTTCTTTCTCTCTCTCTCTCTCTCTTCTGGACAGAGGGATGTGAAAGCTGGAGGGAAGAACAGCGAAGAGAGAAGGGCTGGGGCAAGGATCATGATCAGTGGGTCACAAGTGGATGTGGTTCAGCCGCTGGACATTCACAGCTTCCAATCACTCTTCTCGTGATTCAGGGATTCAGATGCTCCCTGGAATGAAGAGGTTCTGCAATCCCCTTCGCATCATGTATTGAACTCATTTTGGTGTGAGGCACTACACTAGGAACTGAGGACTTCAAAGATGAGTGTAGGAGGCAGAAGAGAGGCAGGGCAAGTCAAGTGCCTAGTAGTGATACCTCCTGGCTGCTGGGAGGGGGAGCGGGTGGGGGGGTGAGCATATGGGACACCTCATGAATTTGAGTGGCACTATGATTCTCATTCTGGACCCCCTGCCTCACCTCACTCAGGAAATAAATAATTTATCAGTGGGGGTAGGAACAGGAGGAGGGCTCAGTGCCTTGCAGTGTAGCAGGGTTAGGGTTCGCATTAGGGACTCTTCCTCACACAGAGACATATACGGAGTTGACGGTATCAGGGCTGGTGGTATCCTGCAGGAGGAGACTCTTTGCAGGATTTCCAGCAACACCCACTTGGCTCTTGGATACATTTATCAAGCCATTTGGTAAGAGGGAGGAGGACAGGGCTGTCACCTGCTGCCCTATAGATGTGGCCCTGTTGGTGTCAAGGCCAGGCCAGGCCAGGCCTGCTCTGTGGGTGGAGCACAAACTGCCCTCTGAGGACATGGGGTGGAAATGGGTGCAGGTGTGACTTAACTGCTCAATGGGCTATGAGCCAGGGCCAAGGGAGTTGACGAAACTCTCCTACAAAGTGGAGGTGAGTCAGGCCTTTCCCTGGCAGAGGAATGCTGCTAGAGCCCAGCTCACACCCTCTGCCCTCCCACAGTGGTTTCAGAGCTTAAAGTCCTTTTCAGGCTCAAGGGTTTCCCAAAACACCTCGATGTTTGGTTTCCTATTGTAATAGCCCACTAAGAAGTCTTGCTGACACAGGACTCAGCTAGGCCCCGTATTTGGGGTGTGGGAGCCTGTCTTCAGGGATGTGATGTGCTGTGTACAGAAGCCAGTGCTCCGTGCTGAGCAAACACATCCTCACACCCTCCGGCACAGGGCTAAGCACTTTGCATGTATTTCATCTTCTCAACGACCCTGTAGGGTCTACAGTTATCCCATTTTGCAGATGGGAAAAGTGAGATTTTTAAAAGAATTATTTTATTTAAATTAATTAATTAATTAATTAATTTATTTATTTATTTATTTATTTATTTATTTATTTAAATTTGACCAGAAAGGGACAGAATGAGAGAAAGAGAGGTTTTTCTGCCTGCCCAAAAAGAAAGGCTCTGGGATCAGGAAGTAGAGATGACCCATTTCTGTTGATTAACAGAAGGAATTTTCAGTTTTCTCCCTTTTAGTTCTTTTTATTCAGAAGAAGTCTGGGCTTAGAGTTTAGGACACAGACGGCGCAAAGGGCTAACTGGGCATCATGAACCTTCCCCCAGTAATCCATGTGTTTGCCCACTCTCCCTCCCACCATGCAACAGGTGCCTTGACCTACAGGGGCCAAGTGTCATCCTAGGACACTGGGGCTCAAAGAAACCTTTAGGCAACACTTATCCATTTCACAGAGAAGGGAATGCCAGAACATTTTGACTTCCAATGAACTGTATTTGAGTGCGGAGAGGATGTCTGGTAATTATGTGCTCTTTGGTCCTTGATGGTGGGGTAGGACGACTCTGGATACTCCCGTAGAGTCAGCTACTTCATGTAGAATGTTCCATGGGGCCTTGTGTTCTGGTTACTGTGGCCATATTTACCAAGGACCATGAAGACAGACTCATGGTGCCCCTTGTCTCCTCCTTTCACCCGACTCTGGGTGTTCATGGACTAACATACGCCCTTCCCCTTGAATGTGGGCAAGACCTAGTGACTTGCTTTTGCCCACAGTCTTGAGTATGATGGGGATGTCACTTCCATGACTGTGTTATGTAAGACTCCATCTTGCTAGCATATTCACTCCTTGCTAGCTTGATGAAGTGGCTATGCTGGGAAAGCCCACTTAGCAAGACATCAGTGGCATCCAGGAGAGGAGGGTGGCCTCTGACTAAAAGCCTACAACCATATCCAGTGAATTCTCCCCACAACCTGAGTGAGCTTAGAAGCAGGTTCTTCCCCAGTTGGACTTCTGGATGAGAACACAGCTCACCCTGAGTGCAGCCTTGCGAGGCTCTACACAGAGGACCCAGGACTCTTGACCCATGAGAAGTATGAGGAAATAAATGTCTTTCTTATTTAGATCATTATTTTATTTAAATAGTATTATTAAATAGTAAATAACATTTATTTATTTATTTATTTATTTAAATTTGACCAGAAAGGGACAGAATGAGAGAAAGAGAGGGAGAAAGTGAGAAAGCAAGCCTCCAGGTCCAGGACTTGAACTGCAGTCGGCCTTGTGGGAGTCCAGCTCTCTTAACCACCCTACCACCTGCTGGCCCAGGGAAAAGTGAGATCTAGAGTTCAGTAACTCAAGCCTCACAAACTAAGAAATAGTGTTGTCAGGATTTGAACCTGGCTCTCTGACTTGGAACATACGCTCTTAACTACAGCTCTGTACCGTCCATAGGAGGCATGTGCTGGGGCAAGAGGGCAGGAATGATTAAGAAGGAGCTGGGCTAACAGAAGGGGGTAAAGCAGAGACTCTGCTCTGTGGAGCTCTCTAATGAGGGAGACCCACAGAAACATCCATCACTCCACGGGAGTGAATGCAACAATGCAGAGAGAGAGGGAGTAGGCTTCACAGAAAAGCAGGTATAGACGTGTTACAATTACCACCTTGACATGAAAGTGCAAATGCAAGCCCCACAGGCTGTGTGCATGAAGCACTAAGAGAAAGAACAGTGCCTGGGTCCGGGGAACACAAAGCAAGAATCCTACTCAAAGAGTCAGCTGCCTGGTGCCTCTGCTGTCCTCATGAAGCAGGGAAAAAAGACCCAAGTGAAAATTGAAACTGCTCACTTGGTCGGCGACAGCAAAAAGGGCAATGTCCACAGAGCATTCAGAATCCCCCTGTATCAGGGCTTCCTGCTCTTCCCCTCCAAGCTGAAGAAGGAAACTCCCTCTGGGGAGCCAGGGCCTGCTCCGGCAGCCATATGGCTGGGGTTTTTTCCCCTCTCCTCTACTGTACTCCAGAGAACAAGGGGAGAGAGGCCAACACGCTTGCCTGGATGCAGACTCCTGACCTCAGCTTGGCCTTGACCTTGCTCGACCTTGGCCAAGTTGCTCCTGGCTCTCTCTGGCTGGCGATCAGCTCCATCTGCTTTTACCTAGGCACGGAGGACCAGATGGGCTTGGAATTCCTCATGTGAAGAGTGAGAAGTAGGAAGATCAAGGGACCCGAGCCAGTCGGGGGGCAAAGGGAGAAAGGGGGTAGTGGAGATGCAGATTTCCTTCCCATGGGGAAGACAGAGCCCTTGCTGCGGTGCAGAGGCAGGCCCAACGTGGGCGAGCATCCTGCCTCCAGCCCCACCAGGCAGCATGGGGAACTCTCCAGCTGCTGGTAAATTGAGCCGTACTCCTGTCTCAGTTCTCACCTCCAGCCTGGAGAAGGAGAATTGATTTGGGGAGTTGAAGGCACGGAGCCCCTCCAGGCTTTGGTGAACCCAGGACCCGCACCTGCTACTGGGGACTCCTTTCTGAACACATCAGCTGCCGCCAGCTTCAGAGCCTCTACCACACTTTCCATTTTCGCTTTGTGACACGAGTCCCCTCTCCCCGCAGCTCCGCCCTGCCCTCCACTTTGCCGCACAGAAGTTGTACAGCAGCCTGAAAATGCTGATGGCTTAACTGGTTTAATTTTTTTTCCCCAGCAGCCCTGAGGGGTTTTAACTCTTTCCTCCTACAGAACCCCTGCTTTTGGAGTTGAATGTTTAAACTCTCACTGGGAGACTCATAAATATTCGGAGTCACTCTCTCCCTCTCTGTTTGATTAGGAAATGAGCCTTTAACGCAATGTAATCCCCAAGCCATTAACAAAAAAGCCCTCAACAGCTCCACTATTAGAATTTCACTCTTAACCCGCTGAGGATTGAATTAGATTAACATAACTACCCACAATCTGAGTTTATTTTCTGTGCCAGATAGAAATGTGTTTTCAGGAAAGGCGAGAAGGGGAGGGAAGGGAGGAGGGAAAGAGCAAGAGGATAATGAAATGTAAAAATAGAGATAAGAAAAGATGGACAGATACACTGTAGAAGTGAAGTGCTAGGAAGGAAAAACCGGGCATCGTCTTTGGTCTAAAAATCCTGCCAGCTGCCATTTTTTAAAAATGTATGGGGTATTTGAAGAGACCTCAGCTATGTAAAACTGTTTGAATTAGGGGAGCACTTTGCAGGTATTTGCAATTTCTTCTTTCTGGAGATTGATGGTCCTGCACCTGAGCCTGCTGTATTCCAAAGCACCTGCTCAGTGGCCTCATTGTCCCCAGTTTGGGAGGAGGTCAGGCCTGGATTCCTAGGTGCTCAAGGGAGGATGAGGCACATAAAACAACGGTGCAAGCATACAGGCAATCGTGCATTTACACGCAGAGAAATAAACAACAACAGAGATGGAACAGGTTAGATTTTGCAGACGTGAAGTCACAGACAGCCCCGTGACCAATTGCATATAAAAAATCAGTATGGGGAAAAAATGAGTTTGATGGGCACTCAGGCCACATACAATTAATCGTTACTGAAGCAGAAACTAAGTAATCAGAGGCTGCCTTATGCAAATGCACGGAAGTTCCCCCCAAGTGCATGACTCTAAGCCCAACAGGGAAGAGCCACATTCGGCACCTGAGGATCAAAGCCACATCCTCCGTCACACAACGGACCAAGCTTCTGTCCCAGCTGAAAGCATCTACAGGTAGCCAAAGGAAAGGGCAGCTCTTACTGAAATGTTGCAACAACTGTTCTCTCTGTTAACTGTTAACTCTTTAATGAGAACACAGGACTTGTTCAGGAATGCATTTAAGCCTGAGCACAGGCCAGGCAGGCTCCAGAGTGCATATAGGGAAGGGAAGGGAAAGAAATGATTTGCTCTTGCAGCAAAAGGTTTAAAAAAGGCCACCCTTTCTCTAAAAGGTCACTGAGATCTTGAAGTCCTAGAAGTTCAGCTTTGCAAAGGATTGCTCAGATTTCTGAATGCAATGTCTCAATCATTAGATTCACTTGAGCTTTAATTAACAATAACCCACCAAATCCCACTTCAGCATTATTATGGAGAAACCTTAACAGAGTATGTTTATCAGAGTCCTTGGAATAGGAAAAATAATAATTCTATATGTATGATACATTTCTTTTTTCTGGATCTCTTGCAATTTATTTTCCATACTAGGTCTTAAGTAGTACTATGTACCCCCCCCCTTTCACTAAACCCCTTATTCTGAATTTCTCCAATTAATGTGGACACGTAAAGTTAACCTGAATGTGTAAAGTTTACCTTCTAATTCCTTCTTCCTTCCTGACCCTTGCTCCACCCTCCCAAATAATGAATGAATGGATCAAAGACATGGACAATGCTACATAAAATGAAAACAAAAATAAAGAACTAGGGAAAGGAAAATCAAGTTTTCATAAAAGTCACAAAAGCAATTAGATAAAATGACCTTGCTAAACATACATGTATACCTCCACATTATTTACCTTTCATCAAGTTAGATTGGTTGATGAAATCATTTTGTTTGTAATCAAAACCAATCCGGATGTATTTGCTTCGTCTGATGCTTTTAAACTGTTGGAATTATTGCTTCTTTGTGAGGATATTGTTTTCCCAAACAAATCAAAAAGTAGTCTTCGGCAATACAGCATGTGGTCACCATGGTATAAGTCACTAGGAACCCATGGTGAGAAGAAAAAGTTGTACATACTATACGTTAAGCATTGTCATATCATTTCCCCCCCAAAAAAAATTTAGGACTACTATTCCTTCATAAATACTATAAAGCAAATCTGCCCAAATGCAGGATTTGGGGCTACTACTATGACCGTGTTATCCAGGAACTAAAATCCCGCAGGTTGCACAGAGAGCTTTGGCAAGTGAGCCCTGACACCGGACAGCGCTGGGGCGTGCCACCCCCGGAGCCACCACCAGGCACACAGAGCCCACACACTGCTGGAATTGTACGAAACAAGCATGACTTTGACCAGCACTGCAGTATTAAGTTTCTTCCTCCATGAAGGATGCAGACCTATGTATTCAACAGCCCTCCGCACCTGGCTTCTTCCTTTTTTGAGACTCTTCCTCTCCCCGCCCCCTCCCCAACCAATGTTCCCTTTCAGGATTAAGAAAATACGCCAAATAAGTGAATCATCCCAAGCCTGTAAAGCAAGCCAAACTGTCAACTCTCATCTCAGCTTCTCAAATACCCTTCATGCAGGGGACAAAAAAAAAAAAAAAGTCACTTTCCTTTCAGGTACTGTAGAAAACTGGTCAGCAGGGCTGTGGGGTGTCTCCCTAAACCTGGAAGCTCCCAGGTGGAGCCCAGATCTGCCAGGAGCCTTCCATCATTCCTGTCCTGTGCGAACTGGGTCTCCCCCTCCAAACCTTCCCCAGCTCACCAAACGCTGGAGCCAGCAGAGAAAAGTTTTCCTGCTGGGAGACATAACCACCCCGCTGAGCGCGCGTAAACTTTCCCTTGCCCTTTTGATTTACTGACTTTTTCTCAGCGAAAACAAATAAAAATAAAAGGGAACCTACTGATTTCAAATGAGTTTGTGTAACCGTCCCACCCAGCCATGCCGAGACCCTCTGACCTTCCCGTGACAGCCTGAGACAGGCAACATTTTCCTCTCGGCCGCACAGGGATGCTTTAGAGTGCAGAAAACCAGGATGAAAGAACACACATGGGGAGATATTTTTATCCATTAAAGGAGAGGGAGAGAGAGAGAGAGGAAGAGAGAGAGAGAGTAGGAAAAGGGACAGAAAGATACAGAGCAAAGTCCGGAAAGGAGAATAAGGAGAAGTTAGGTTACTCACATGCTTGGGGCAGGTGTGGGATGGTCTGTCTACCCCCTCAGGTGTTTCCAATTGCTGATGGCTCGTTGCTTAGCTCCTCCGGCACCAGCTGACAGTCCCCTGTCTGTGTCTCTTTGTGACTAAGGACACAGTACTCCCAACCTATAAATAGATCCCGACTCCGTGATTGATATAACAGGCAGCTGACAAAAAAAAAAAAAAAAAAAAAAAAAAATCTCACAACCATAAACAGGTCTTAAACAAAACAGCAAAAAGCTCTAGACTTCCAATTCCACTGAGCCCCATGCAGACTCCACAGCCATTGATGGGCACAGAGGGGGAAGAAGATTTATAATAAAGGGGAGGAGGAACTAGGAGGAGGGCAAGTTTGAGGGGGAGGGAATGTGAGAGACAATGACTTCTCTAGTGGAGCAGTCGTCACTTGGGGTCACAGGAGAGCTGGTGAATGATGGTTGGCAGAGAACGAGGGGAGGAGATGGGGCAGGAGGTCCTGACCTCATGACAGAGAGGGCCCCCCTGATCCTGAGCCCCTGGCCCTGGCGGGGCTGGAGTCAAAGTCCTGACTTGGGACTATTTGTCAGCTCAAGTGCTTTCCACGAAAGTTTCCATCTGTCCTGCCAACTCAGGAGGCAGGAGGGAGCAGCTCCTCTCGCTCTGGGACCAGCCAGGGCTTCTTGGGGGACACAGAGAGGCTCCGGGGTATGAGGGAGAATGCGCAGGTGAGGGCCCAGACGAGTCTGGGGTCCTCCGTGCCTGTTGAAGCTGGACCTTTGAGAAGGCCAGGCTTTCACTACAAAAGAACTGCCCAAAGTTAGAGGGCCTCGGAGGTCTTGGCCTCTGCTTTTTTTCCAGAACACAGATCCAGTTGTCTGAAAAGGCTTCTGTTTTGGAAAATGCACCCTACTCTAAGACACACTGTCTGCCCCCATTTCTACAAAGTTGGAGGCAGCCTCCCTGGGGAATGAAGCCCAGCTGGGTGCCGAGCAATAGTCTGAGTTTCTAGAAGACAGACAAGTCCTGGAGACACAGGCACTGCCTAGGGGTAAACCAGGTGAGCATTGCTTACTCTGGGACCCTCGGCTGCCATCTGAACTCCTGCTTGCTTTGATCGCAAAGGGTCATCGGCCTTGATGCCTGGGTTACTCAGCATGCTAATACAGACAGAACTGCCGGTGAGGTTCCCCTTCAAGGGGGCTCATGAGATCAGCTTCTCTCCGGTGTGGTAAGGAGTAAGTACTTTATAGATCTTAACATTTTCTGATCTTCATTTATTTTTGAAAATGAAGTTCCACTTCCTCTTCATGTTAGATTGAATTCTCTAATCTCCAGATAATGAGGATGAGGTGGTACCTAAACACTTAAAGTCAAAGCCTGTGCTATGGATGTGTGGAAATTTAGTTGCAATTGTGAGAATATTAAGAGGGTAGAAATTTAATCTGACTATGGTATTAAAAGGTGGGACCTGTGGGGACAGCAGGTGGCATGGTGGTTAAGGCGCTGGGCTCCCACACGGCCGACTGCAGTTTGAATCCTGGACCTGGAGGCTTGCTTTCTCTTTCTCTGTCTCTGTCTCTCTCTCTGGTGAGTGCATGTGCCCTATAGCAAAACTGGAATAATCATAATAATAAATAATTCTAAAAAAAAAAAGGAAAAGGTGGGACCTGTAGGAAGCAATTAGGATCAGATAAGGTCTTCAAGTAGGGCTATGTGATTGAGTCCTGGTAGCTTTATAAAAAAGGGAGGGAGACCAGAGCTGACATGCTCTTGACCTCTCTCCCTGTGGTGTCCTGTGCTTCCTTGGTACTCTGCGGAGAGTCTCCACCAGAGAGAGCCCTGGCCAGTTGAGGCCCTTCCACCTTGGACCTCCAGAACCATGAGCTGAATAAACATTATGTTTTATAAATGACTTATTCTGTGGCATTGGAATTAGAGCACCAAGAACAGACTGCTTAAGGTATAGAACCTCCCATGTTCCCACCAGTAGCCTGCCATTGCAATATAAGCTCTAAGATGATAAAACCATGGGTTTGTCTTATTTTCCATCATGTCCACAGTGCCACCATGATACCAGGCGAGAGTGAGACCATCCTGTGTGTGGACTGAAGGACCGATACTTAAGGTCACTTTAAGTCACTCCTTTGGACTAAGATGCTCTCTCTAGATATGTCAGTATACGAGAAGACCCCCTAACAAGGGAGAGAATTGGGAGTGGGACATTAGATATAACCCAAGTATCCCGCCATTTACCCACAATCTTGCCTGAGAACCACTGTGCTTCAGGGGATTGGGCTAGTGCAGCCAGTGGCCACCAAGGACTCCCCTCTAATTAGGCCTGGCTATGTGCAAGGCTCACAGCAAGTTTAGGTGCTGGGAGGGCAAGTTACCCTGAAGAAGCAGGGCTCTGGAGAGGTTCCTGTGCTGCTGACTGGGTTGCAGCCAGCTCAGCGACACATTCTCCACCAGGCTCCTTCCCCAGGGAAAACCTCTCCCTGTGAGGCAAGTCAAGGACTTCCCTCCATTATCCACTTTCTCTCCTAATTTTCCAACTACACCCATTTGGATTCTCGCTGCCCCTCACTGATTCATGGCAGAAAGCATGTCTGCCAGAAGTTGGAATCACAGCCACCTGAGTCTTTCTCCCTGTGGCCACAGCGTCCCCAGGGCTTCCCCATTGCTGGTACGCTGATCCTGGGGCCTGGACTGAAACAGCCACTCCTGGAACGCATTCTTCTTAGAAAGCCTGAGGGACCTTGGTTTTGGCTTTTGACTTCTAGGCAGATCTCTGTACAAACTCTCTCAGCTGAACCAAATCTAGGTATCTTTCCCTTTAGAATGCCTCTGGCAGGGGCCCACTGGGGCCAGTTGAAAACCAGCGGGCATCTCTCTAATCACAGCAAGCTCTTCAGAAGTGCTGGTCATCATCTTAAGTGACCATGGGCCATTGCTTTCTTTATAAAACCTCTCCAACCTCAAGGGTCCAGTCCTGGGGCCACTCAGAGCAGACTCACGTGCGGATGCACACCTTCAAACCTCTCTGACTTAGTAGTTAAAGCACAGACTCTGGACCAGGACTCCCTGAGTTGGAATCTTGCCTCTTCTACTTATTATCACAGAATTCGGATAAAATATCATAATTTCTCTTTTTAAATTATATATATATTTTTAATGTGACTGGAGAGGAACATAGAAAAAAAGAGAGAGAGAGAGAGAGAAAGTAAGAAAGCAAGCTGCCAAGTCCGGGCCTTGATCCACAGTCGGCCATGTGGGAGTCTGGAATCTTTAACCACCACACCACTTGCTGGCCCTAAAATCCCATAATTTCTCTGTGCTTCAGTTTCCTCATCTGCAACATGAGTTATTATGATTATTGTTGTTGTTGTTTTTAAGATAGGGTCTTGCCAGTCCTCACAGCTGAGACTACAGGTATGCACCACCACGCCTTCGGGTCTTTTTATAGACAGGGTCTCACTCTGTTGCCCAGACTATTCTCAAGCTTGAGATTCTCCTGCCTCAACCTCCCTGAGTCGCTGGAATTACAGGCACATTCCACAGCATTGGCTTTAGGTTGAACCAGGATTTGAATCTGAGCCTCCCATGCCGTCCCAGCCTGAGGAACGCAGTGTCTTAGCACTATGCACCACCATAGCTGGGCTATGCAATCTGAATATTCTAAGTGTCTACTTCCTAAGGTTGTCATGAGGACAAAATGACTCAGCACAAAGGGATGCTCAGAACAGTGCCTGGCACATCTGAGTCCTCTGTAAATGCTCCAGGTAAGCTATCAGTCCTCATGCACATCCCCCTGCTGGTTCTGGAAATCTGCCTGTCTTGGCTGCATTGCCCAAGCTTATTTTCATTCTTCCCTAAAAGCTGGAGGCAGCAGGGGCAGGGCAGGTGTCTGAGGGTGCGAAGTGCTCTGGCCTGCAGAGGATCCCAATCTCTCCCCTGACCACAGTTACCACCCAAAGGGCCAGCTTCATCACAGACTACACCTCCTCCACTGCACCCATCTTGCCCCCAGAGCTATCCTGTCCACCTTGAGTGTTCTGGTGTTCCAGAATAATCAAGTATTCCACCTTGAGCCTACAACTCAGCAGTTGACCAAAACATTTTAAGCTGAACAGACTTAAAAAAAAATGACCCAAATATCACTGTAGCCCCAATTACTTAACCGCTTACTCCCTCAGACTATGAGCTCTACTACCTCCTTCAAGGGTGATTCCAAGTCCCCAGTGACTTCTCGAGATTTCCCTCTGAAACTTTTTTTGGGGGAGGAGGTATACAATATATTTTTAAAATATTATAAAATTAACATGACATCCAATGCACCATTGAAAAGTATAGGATTCAGTAGCATCGAGTGCATTCCCAATGTTACATAGCTATCACGAAGTCTAGTTCCAGAATATTCTCATCACCCACAAAAGAGATCCCATATACATTAAGCAGTCAGTTACCTTCTAATCCCCCAGATACTAGTCTGCTAGGACTACCATAATGAAATATGATAGACTGGGTGGCTTATACAAAAGAAATTGATCTCTTTTCAACATATAAATTTTGGGGACTCCAGCCTCTGGCAACCACTAACCTGCTTTCTGTTGCTATGGATCTGCCCGTTCTGGACATTTCATATAAAGGGAATCATACAATATGCATCACATGGTATGTCCCTAAACTCTTAACCCAGTATGTGTACTCTGCAGAAACAAGGAGGGTGACATTTTGCTGCACTTTCCTTGTGTATGGTCTACTCAGCCCTCTGTCTACCTTCTCCCCAGTTCTTGCCCTCCATGTCTGGGGTGGGCTCCCAGCCTTAAACTTGAATGCCCTTCTGTGAACACCGGCTATGTCTGAGCTGCTCTGGGGTTCCCTGTTACATCCTCACTGCTCACCTACAGGAAGGATCCCTATTTCCCCATTATTTGCAAGAACTGATAGTAAGGTTCGGAAAGCTGGGTGGCTGAGAACAATGGATCTTTAGTGGCTCACAGCTGCAGAAGCCAGAAATCCGAGATCAAGGGGTCCATGGAGTTGGTGCCTTGAGGGCAGCAAGGGAGACCCTGTTCCCTGTCTCTCTCCTAGCTCTGGTGACTGCTGGCACTCTCCAGTGTTCACTGGCTTGTAAATGCATCACCTCCGTCTCTAGCTTGAGCATCACATTGAATACCCTGTGTGCCTGTCTGTGTCTGTGTCCAAATGTTCCTTTTTTATAAGGACACCAGGCATATTGGATTGAGGCCCACGCTAATGACTTCATCTTAACTTGATCATCTGCAGAGATCCTATTTCTAAATGGGGTCATATTCACAGGTATTGGGGGCTAGGACTTGAACATCATTTTGGGAGACACAAACTACCCATAATGTCTTTTTTTTTTTTTTTTTTTTTTTTTTTTTTTTTTTTTTTTTTTTTTTTTTTTTTTTTTTTTTTTTTTTTTTTTTTTTTTTTTTTTTTTTTTTTTTTTTTTTTTTTTTTAAGAGGAAGCACCAGGCAGTTCAGGAAGGCGAGCACCTGGTATGAGACACAGACAGAGGGAGGTGGGGCCTTGGCAGCTCCTTTCTGTGCCATAGGGATGTATGTCTTCCCTGGCTCGGTGCCACCGGACTCCATTTGGCTTGCTCCAGCGTTATTAGTCCCTGCACATCAAGGTGACTTTACACTGTTTACAAGGGCCACTGAAGATACAGTCATCCCCTACCCACACTGTCTTATCAATTCATTTACCTTTCAAAGTCCCCTGCCAACTGGGAGGGGTGGGCAGGATCCACAGCCCAAGAAGGGCCTGCATTCACTTTATCTGAAAAGAAAAATCTATCTGCTTGGGGATAGACCTAAATACAACACATCGGTGTGACTAGGTCATTAATCATCTCCTGCTGGGACACAGGAGACCAAAGCAGCCTTCGTGGGCACTCTGGCTTTCAACACAAGGGCGAGGTCAAGCTGGGGACACTGTGGGGCTCTTCTTTTCCAGAGGGCATTCTACAGGCAAGGCAGGTGGGGTAACACAGCTTGATGCTGGTGAGTTTTTGCATGAGAGGAGGAGACGGCAAGGGCAATCCAGCTTCTCCCTAGGATGCCCCAAAAGGAGGTACTCCCACTAATGCACACACCCACTCCCTGGTGGAGGCAGAATGCCTGTTGACCAGGAACCCCATTTGCTGGGAACTTACCAGGCACGGAGTTTGATGTATGCCTACAGTCTTTTCAGGGGATGCTGTAATCTTAGAGGAAAAGAAGGTTCCAGAATAGGGACTCGGGGGAATAACGGGGGACTAACCTAATGTGTGGCTGAGTCAACAAATCAAGACCCCCCAGTCCTTGGTTCTACCCAATTTATTCCATTTTCTTTCTCCAAGAGACCCGCCCTGATGCCCAGCTAACTTCCATGGCATCCCATAAACCATATGTCCTTGCTGGGTGCATCCTAGTTCTACTGCCTTCTTTCTCTTACCTAATTTTTACTCTTCTTCATGGTCTGGCTCAAGCGTGACATCCTGTCTACTCCCTGCCCATAGGAGTCCTGACCAAGGATCTCCCATTCCCAGCAATCTGCCTCACCTGAGCCACCTACCGTATCTTACGCCAACTCGTGTTGTGTGCTGTCTTCTCGTGTATGTCTCATGCCACAAAAGGCAGTAATAATGGGAATGCTTGCTATCCTTCATTGGGCACCTACTATGTGCTAAGGTCTGTGTAAAGTACCCGGTCTACACTATCTTATTTAATCCTTACAACTACCTTTATGGACAGGGATTATTTCCCCCAGTTCATCATCTAGGAACCTTGCAGTGTAGTCAAGTGATTTCCCAGGGTTGCACAGCAGGTAGTGGTAGAATCAGGATTTGAACACATATCTGCTTGACTTGAAAGCCTGTATTCCCTGCTATGGCACCCACCAAAGGTGGGGGGCACATAGTGATACTTCCTCATGGTACCATTGAACTAAAGAAATAGGGTTTCCATCAAGAGCTGGGGGTGGGGGGCTAGCAGGTGGTGTGGTGGTTATGACATGGACTTCCACATGACCAGCCGTAGTTCAAGTCCCAGACTTTGTGGCTTGAGATTCATGCCTGGTGCATGTGTGCATGCCTAAAATCCCAGGAGGAGAATGGAGACAGAATTGCAACATGTCCATCTCTCCTAGGAAGTAATTTCTCGCTTTCCTTCTCACTGTCTCTCTCTCTCTCTGTCTCTTGCTAGTCACAGCACACGTTCCACTTAAGAGCTGTCCCAACTCTATCTTGTTACCAAGCTTATTTCCAACAATACCTGATTGTATTGTAATTCCTCAAGAAATATGTATTTGTCGAGAGGATTGTTAAAAGATTATATATGGAGGCTATGATTTATTATAATTTAACTTCAACTCTTATCTTCTTATATTTAATGAGAATGTCCAGCCTCACCAGATAGTTGAATATTCTATGACATTTGAATATTCTATCCTGTGGCAAAAACCTAGAAACAAAAAAACAAAACAAAACCAAAAAAAAATAATAATAACACAACTGGAAGAGAAAGAACAAAGACTAATGGGCTTGTGCTGGGTGGGTATTCCCTGCGTGCCCTTTTCAGGGCTCTGGACATCTCTGCCCATGTCTTTTCCTCTGACCAAGTTAAAGCAGAATCTTAGAACCTAATGACTTCTGGGAGAATCCTAGTGGTTGGATGGAATTATCGGGAAGAGATTTCCCTAGTCCTTCCTTCAGGATGGGATTTAAATCAAGCAAAGAAAGGTGGGGGAGGGCAGGAGACAGAGAAGAATGAAGAGTGTAACAGTCTCAGAGTTGAGGGCAGCCAGAGTTCATGCTGGCCATGACCTCTGGCATTTCTCTTTCCAGACCTTGCGCTTGATTTTCTTATAAATTGAGAAGAGAGATGCCCAGTCCTGAACCTGATCTATAAAATGAGATTGTTGAGAATATCTATGCAATTCTGGTCAGCAATGAACATGCTGTTGTTCTAAAATTTGTATAGTTATCATTCATTTGCTTTGGTCCAAAGCAATAGAAATGCTGGCCAACTTAAGTGGAAATAGAATTTATTGAAATCAGATTAACTCCCAAAAACCAAAGGGAAAACTGAAAAAAACTAAGGTGGCTCTGGGCTAAGAACAGAACCTGGTGTGTGGGTTCCTTGGGGCATAGTCACCAAGAAGAACGAACACCAAGCAATGGCCTGACTCCACTGCTCTCATCATTCCAAAGGCCCCTGGAAAGACACCGTTTAGCTCAGAACTAGACTTACCATCTTCTATTAACACGCTCTTATGCCTGTGTTCCCTAAAGGCACCACCATCCACTTATCCTCCAGATTAGAGTATCAAAGTCATCCTTGACTTCTCCTCCTCCGTCCACATCCAATTAGGCACCACGTCTGATCACCAGGAGATGGCCTAATTTCAATTCATTTTCTCCTTCCCACCCTTGGTCTTACTTTATCTTAGGCGCTCATGAACTCTTACCTGGACTGTCGGAAGAGTTTCCACATTAATTACGCTAGCCCCAGTCTCTTCCTTTTCCAAGCCATTGTACTTCCAAATCATCTACTCAAGGTATTGTGGTTTTGCTTTATTACGGGAAGAACAGATAACATGGTATCTATCCTTGTGACAAATGCTGAAGTGTACAGTACAGTATTGTTAACTATGGGCACAATGCTGCATGGCAGACCTCTAAAAGGTAGCCATCTGGCTTCACTGAAACCTTATACCCATTGAATAGCAACTTCCCATTTCCTATTCCCTGATAACTGCCATTCTATTCTCTGTTTCTATGTTTGACTATTTTAGTTACATTATTTAAGTGGGATCATCTAATATTTCTCCTTCTATGAATGGCCAATTCTACTTGTCCTCCTGGTTCATACCCATTATTGCATATTGTAGGATTTCCTTTCTAAAGGCAGAATAATATTCCATTTTATGTATGTACCACATTGCATTTTCTTTATATTATTTGTTGAATATTTAGGTTGTTTCCATAGCTTGGCTATGTGAATAATGCTACAAAGAACTGCAGTACACCTATCTCTTCAAGATTCTGATTTCAATTTTTTTTGGATATATACCCAAAAGTGGGATTACTGAATCATATGGCAACTCTATTTTTAAAAGATTTTGCTATAGGGTGTGTGCATCACCAGAGAGAGAGGGAAAAATGACAAAGCACCCCCCAGGGGGAATGACCGTGTTACAATACCTTCTCCATTCTCTTCTTGAGATTTGGGGCATGTACACACACATATGGTAACTCTATTTTTAAGATCTATTTATTTACTTATTTTAATTTGCTATAGGGCATGTGAACTCACTGGAGAGAGATAGAGAGGGAGGTGAGTGAGAAGCCACCTCCCATTCCCTGAGAGGGGATGATCGTGCCACAATCCTCTCCTCCATTCTCTCTTGGAATTTTTGGGCATGCATCCACATGTGTCCAATGTGTTCCTCAAGCCAATTGGTCTGGGACTTGAACCACACACTAAGCCCTGTGGGATTCAGTTGCTTCTACCACTTTACTGCTGGCTGACCCTATTTTTATTTCTTTGAGTAACTTTCATACTGGTTTTTTGTTTTTGTTTTTGTTTGTTTGTTTGATTTTACAGTGGCTGCACCATTTTATAGTTCAATCAACAATACCCTAACAGTTGCGAATGACAGCTCATTGTAGTTTTGATTTGCATTTTCCTAATGATTACTTATGTTGATCATCTTTTCATATACCTGCTGGCTATTTATATATCTTTTTTGGAGAAATGCCTATTCAAGTACTTTGCCCATTTTTAAACTGGGTCTTTTGTTGCTGATTTTGATTTTTGGTTCTTTCTTTTTCTTTTTTTTTTTTTATTGGTTTGTTTGTTTGTATTGAAATGTAGAAAGTCATTATAGTTTTTTCTTTTTTTAAAGAGATTTTTGCTATAGGACACTTGCACTCACCAGAAAGACAGAGAGACAGAAAGTGAGAAATCACCCCCCAGGGTGGATGGCCACGCCACAGTCCCTTCTCCTCCATTCTCCTCTAAGGATCCTAGGCACATGTGCACATGTACTCAGCATGAGTTTAAGCCACCGGGTCCAGGACTCAACCTGTGGTCAACTACATGGGAGTCCAGGGACATAGCCATTACACCAACTGCTGGTCCCAAGAAGTCCTTATATATTTTGTATGTTATCTCTTTATCAAATACATGGTTTTAAAATATTTTCTCACAGTCTATAGTCTATCTTATCACTCTGTTGGTTATTTCTTTTGCTGTGCAGATTTTTAGTTTGATAAAGACCCACTTGTCTAGTTTTGCTTCTGTTGCCTGTGATTTTGGTGTCATATCCAATAAGCCAGTGCCAAAGTCACTCCCCTCCAGGTTTCTAGGTGTTTTATAGCTTCAGTTCTTATGTTTAACCCTTCCAAGTTGATTTTTGTGCATTGTCTATGGTAAAGCACCACTTACATTCTTTTGCACATGGAGTCTAGTTTTTCTAATACCATGAAGAGAGTAGCCTTTCCTATTTTATATTCTTGGCACCCTGTAAAAGATGAGTTGACCATATATATGTATGGGTTTATTTCTGGGCTCTCTATTTTATTCCATTGGCCTATACATCTGTTTTTATGCCAGTACCATACTGTTTTTGTTGTTGTTCTTGCTGTTGGAGGGCACATGCATTCACCAGAGACAGAGAACAGAGAGGAGGGAGCATCCCCCATGGGAAATGGTCATGCTACAATTCTTTCTCTTCCCTCTCTCCTTTCTGAATTTTGGGCATGCATGCATATGTGCCTGATGTTTTTCTTGGGCTCCCAGGTCTGGGACTCAAGCCACAAGGTCAGCCATGTAAGGATGTGACTGTTGTAACTATCAGACCACAGAGACAGCCCACTACTTTGTTTTAATTGCTATAGATTTGTAGTAGATTTTGAAGTCAGAAAGTGTGATGCTTTTGGCTTTGTTCTTCTTGCTCGAGATTGCTTTGGCTATTTGAGACTTTTTGTGGTTCCATATAAATTTTAGGATTTCCTTTTCTATTTCTGTTTTTAAAAGTCATTGGTATTTTTGACAGGGATTACATCGATCTGTACATCACTTTGGATTTGTGGACATTTTAATAATACTAAGTCTTCCAATTCATAAACACAGGATGTGTTTCCATTTATTTGTGCCTTTAAAAATTTCTTTCATCAGGAAATATAAAAAAAATTTTCTTTCATCAATAATTAATACATTTTAGTGTACAAGTCTTTCATCTTCTTGGTTGTGTTTATTCCTAAGTACTTTCTTCTTCTTTTTTCTTTATTAATGATAGAGCAAATGCATGCGCATGTGAGAGAAAAAAAGAGAGATGAGCATCCTGCATGGGGTCTGGTCACTGTACGGTCGCCTCCCCCTAGCCCTCCAGCCCATGAGATCTTGGGCACCCATGTGTGTGCCTGATGGGTTTCAGGCAGACTGGGCTGAGTCGAGAACTGTGGTTGCTTTGAGGGATTCGACTTCCCTTGAGCAGCGTATTACTGCTCCACAATAGAGCTGGCCCTTATTCCTTTTGAAGTTACTGCAACTAGGATTGCTTTCTGTGTTTCTTTTCCTGATAGTTCATTATTGGTGTACAGATTTTTCACAACTGATTTTTGTATGTTAGTTTTGTATCCTGCAACTTTTAATTAGTTCTAACAGATTTGGAAGGATTTTCTACATGTAAGATCATGCAATCTGCAAACAGAGGTCATTTTACTTCTTTGTTTCTGATTGTGATGCCTTTTATTTCTTTTACTGGATCTGGCTAGGACCTCCCGGTACTATGTTAAATAGAAGTGCTAAGAATGGGCATCTAAACTTGTTCTAAATCTTAGAGGGAAGGCTTACTTAAAAAAAAAAAAAGGCTGTTTGTGCTTACCAGAGAGAGACCAAGAGACACAGAGACACAGAGAGGGGGCAAGGGAGAAAGAACCCCCAATGGGAAATGATCACCCCCCACAATCTTTTCTCAATTTCTCCAGCCTGTCAGGATTTTGAGCACACACACACACACACACACAGAGGTCTGGTGTGCTTTTTAAGCCACTGGGGCTGGGATTTGAACTGCAGTGGGCCATGTGGTTCCCTTAACCACTAGACTGCAGGGCCAGCCCAGATTTCAGTTTTTCACTATGATGTTAACCATAGGCCAAGGCATTGTTCTGAATCATACGATTCTTGGAATTGATTTTCTTGTTTAAAAATCTCCAATTTCCCTGGGATAAAATCCAAGTCCTTTGCCTAGCTCTAAATTATATTTAATAATTCAGCTCTAATGTATATTCCTGGTCAGATCTTTCACTATGCCCTGCCACAGTGGAACATGTTCCTCCATAACACCGCGTTCTCTTTCACGCCTCTGTCTAGAACACACATTAGCCTCTAAACCCCTGCTCCAATGTCACCTCCTCTGAAAGCCTTTCTTTACATCGGCCACTCCTTTATCTGTACTTTTACAAGACTGTGAAACACGCAGCGATAGCACTTAACACTGAGCAGTATAAATATTAGTTCACGAGTTGGGTCTCCATCTTGGGATTTGGCTCCTAGAAGACAAGAACTTGCTTTATTCATGTTTATATCATCTCCTGTCCCTTTACCAACCAGTGCCTGCCCCGGGTACTGGCATAGACTGAGTGATCTGTGAATGTTAATTGAATGAATGAATGGAAGCTAGTGAATTAGGAAATATAGAACAAGAGGGTGAAAAGTGAGGAAGGAGATCAATAGGATGAGTGAGAAAGAGCAGAGTGCTCATGACAAGGTCGCAAACTACGGTCCTAGGAGGCACAGTTCGTATGGTGGTCCATTTGAACTTCCTAGAATTGGGCAGGTCATGGGCAGGTGTATGCAGAAGCCCCATTAAAAAAAATAACTTAGGAAGTTATAGACCCTGGGAAAAAGAACCAGCTTCCAGTTCATAGTGGAGTTGGAAGATACTTTTGGAAAACAGAATGTAGGTGAAAATCGTAGAAGACGGACTTGAGCGTGTCTGGCAGACAGCACGAGTCTCCTACGCTACAATCTTCTCCCAGATATTCCTGGCTGGCTGGCCCATCACTTATCGCAGAGACCCAGAATGCCAGTTGTTTTTCCCACCTCCCTTACAGGTAGAGGCTTCCAAGGGGCTCAGCTAGATTTAAGGAACATTCTCCTAGGAAGTTAGTGGAGGTTATTTGGGCAACATTTTTCTTCATGATAAAAAAGGAAGAAGGGGGGAAAGATGGTACATTTTGTTGCTGTTTTGTTTTGTTTTTAGTTTCCTTTATTCATGATAGAGTGTACGCCTGCGTGGGAGAGAGAGAGACAGAGAGAGGTGAGCACCCTCTACAGAGTCTGATCGGGCTGTGATCCCCTTCCTCCAGCCCTCTGGCCTGTTGGACCCTAGGCATTTCCACACATGCCTGGCATGTTCCGGGCTGACCAGGCCAGGTATTAAAACTGCAGTGACCACCCAGGACCTGCCTTCTCTTGAGCCAGCATTACATTACTGCCGCACCTCAGAGCCAGCCCTATGTCTGTTTTTATTGCTTAAATCATGGTTACCTTTCTATTATCTTTCCGTTGTTTGCGTCTCAAAACACTAACTCATTATTTGGGATGATGCTAAACATGGTAATGCAAGTGGGAGTCAGATAAATAATAAATGTAATTAAGGGATGTAAATTAGTAGAAAAGTCCTGAGAACTCACAGGTAAAAAATCCCCCAAATGCAAATACGTGCAGGATAATGTAAATGGTGTGAATTCCGTTTTACACTTTTAGTTATTCCATTTCTCCCTAACTTTTTAAAAAAGAATTGTTTATTGGACCAGCAGATAGCATAATGGTTATGTCACTGGATTCCCATGTAGTTGACTGTGGTTTGAGTCCCGGACCCAGCAACTTAAAACTCACACCAGGTGTGTGTGCATGAGTGCCCCAGATCCTGAGAGAAGAATGGAGAAGAGATTGCATGTGGCCATCCCCCTGGGGGGTAATTTCTTGCTTTCTATCTCTGTCTCTCTGGGGGGTACACATAACCTGTAGCAAAAATCTCTCTTAAAATAATTATTTAATTTTAATAATAATAATTATTTTTTTAGTTTGCTATAGGACATGTGCACTCATCAGAGAGAGAAAGAGAGACAGAGAAGGGAAGTGAGAAAGCAAGGCACCAGGTCTGGGACTTGGCCATGTGGGAGTCCAGCACCCTAACCACCACACCACCTGCTGGTCCCTCTAACTTAAGTGTTTGTTTTTGTTTTGTTTTGTTTTTCATTGCCAGAGGACATATGTGCTTGTCAGAGAAGGACATATGGTCAGAGAGAGGGAGAAAACACTCCCTCTACCCCATAGGGCATTGTAACACCATAATCCCTTCTCCATTTTTCCACACCATCAGAGTTTTGGACACACACACACAACCACTTGCACACAAGTCCAAAATCTTTTTCAAGTTGCTCGGACCAGGATTCAAACTGTGGTTGACTTGGCTATGTGGGATCCGATTTCTTTTCTTTTCTTTTTTCCTTGTGTTTTTTTCCTTTCCTTTTTTCCTCTCTCTGTTTTTTCTCTCTCCTTATTGTTATTGTTTATTATTATTGTTATGATGATGATGATGATGATTTATTTGCCAGAGGTCATGTATGCTTGACAGAGAATAAGAAAGAGAAAGAGGGAACGTGAGAAAGCAGACTCCATGGGGCATGGTCAGGCCACAGTTCCTTCCCCCCATTTATCTCTCCGTCTGGGATTCTGGGCGTGTAAACAACACATGCCCGATGTGATTTTCAAGCCACTGGGTCCAAGACTCGAACCACATAGTTGGCCAACCACCATGACAGGTACCAGCCCTAGGATCTGTTTTTCTATGCTTAACTGCTCTGCTATGGGGCCAGTGCCTTTAGTTTGCGTTAATGTCAGGACTTCTGCCATCCTACCCTGTTGTGGCCAACTCAGAGCTGCAAACTGTTCTCACGGGGCTTCCTTCCCAGCACTGAGACACAGGGGTGGGGGCGGAGTGGTCACCATCACCACCACCAGGACTTCATGAGGCATACTTAATAAATAACCACGAAGGCCATAATCTTTCCCCATAGATTGCTTGGTATTTGCCTTCAGTAGATTCGGAGGTAATTAAATTACTGCACAACCAGCCTGCAAGTCTCAGGAAGGGATCCAAAGTAAAGTAAAGCCTCTCTCATTCAGACATGGGGGCAGGGACATAGGAAAATTAGAAGGAAACTGTGGCTTTCCTTTTAGAAGAAACACATTTTTTACATTTCTAGTAATTACAGTAAATCACACTGAACATTAATAGCAGCCAAATGGAGTTCTTGCTGAGTTTGTGTCAATGAATAAATAAAACTAATTTTAATTAGCATACTCCTTGTATACAAATATATTCTATTAATACTCTCTTGAAAGCTTGCTATTTGAAGGTTAAACATCCATTCATACATCCAGCAGACGCCAGGGAGAATCATCGTTGGGTATCTACCAAGTGCTACCATGTACTCTCTGTTGGAAGCCCAGAATAAAGATATGAGTGAGATTCAGATGATGCCCTGGAAGAATCTGCAGTTTAAGGGAAGACAGGTAGACAGACAGACAAATAAACTATGACAGATATACTAGGATTCTGCCATAGGACTGGCACCACCACATCCCAATATACTAGGATTATTTACACATGTGTAGACAACATATTGACCACCACAGTTACAGAGTAACAGACTCTTTTGGAAGAAGGGAAAAAAAGCTTTACTGAGAAGGTGATTTTTGGTATGGGTTTTGAAGGATGAATAAGAGTCTTCTAGGAAAAGAAAAGGAGAAAGTCAAAGGAAGCCACAAGACAAGGGCCTGAGAGTTGTTTGTTCAAGGCCCAGTGATAATACCCCAAGGTGGTTAGTCATCGTTCCTATCAGACAAGGCTCATGTGTCACAGATTGTGAATTGCTGGATAGATGTTTCCAATGAGATGATTTAGTGCAGAAAACATTTAAATACAGAAATACTTTTTTTTAAAAGGTTTTTGCCATAGGGCATGTCCACTCTCTAAAGAGAGACAATGAAAGGAAAAGTGAGAAATCACACACACACCCCCCCAAGAGGGCCATGCTGCAATTCCTTCTCCTCTATGCTCCTCCTAGGATGTTGGGCATGCATGCGCACATATTTGGCATTAACTTTAAGCCACCGGGTCTGGGACTTGAACTGCCATCAACCATGTGAGAGTCCACCATGCCACCTGCTGCTCCCTGAAAGACATTTAATACAAAAAATACAGAAGGTAATAAATACCTATGTACTTGCCAACAAAATAAAAAAGTGATAACCTTATGTCACTAGCTGCAGATAAAAAATAAAAAAAGAAACGCAAAACTTTACATCATGAAGACATTGAGTGACATGGCTCATCTCGCCTTCTGTCATCTCCTCTGACAGCGCTTTTCTTCGCTGCCCTCTCCAACCCCTCTCCTTCCTCTGTTGGTAACCTCTGCTTATTCCCCTTAAGCCATCTCCTACTGTGTGAGGTTACCTTATCTATTTGTCCCCCACCGTCAGATAATGTTCATAAAAGAGATACCTGCAGCATCTTGTTCGCCATGGACTCTATGCCTGATGTGTGTTAGGTGCTCATTAAAATATCTGTAAAAGCAAAGCAAAGAGGAAAGAAAAGAAAGCTTATAGGTAAGCCTGAACTGTTCTGGGAGACTTAAACAGAATCTTCAAACGAAAGGCCTTAGGCAGAAAAAGGATCAGCAATTTGGTGTAATTCTACCAATACTATTTGAGTGCCTTCAATGGACAAGACTGTGTGGGAGACACAGGACAGGCTCCTTCCTGCCAGGCTCCTATCTTCCAGGGGTGGTAACTCATACTCCCAGTAGCTTGGCCTTCCAACCCACCCTGGATGAGGGTAGTTTGGAGGATTTGGGAACTATAGACAGGTTCCTAGGACCAGATTAAGAGTGTTGGTGTCTTTGTCAGTCAACATGGAGCCCAGGTGGCTAGGTTTGTGGTAGGTCTGGTGAGGCCTAGAACTGTACATTTTACCCAAGGAGACTCAGCAAGGTGAAAATGTTACCAGCAAACAAAAATGCTGACATTCAGGAAATGGGACACGTTAAACATTAAACCTTGGAATGGAAGAGTGTAGAACCTCCCCCACAGTATATCCTGAAAGACCTTCTTTTGTGCTCTGCTGGTAGGAGCAAGTCTCTCCCTTACAGACATGATTGTTTCCTTTCCTTGTCGTTCCAGGAGGAGACTATGGACTGGGGTGTGAGGACTTGGCAGAGGGTGAGCCAAGAAGAGAAGTTAACACTGGCCCATTATCCTTACTAACTCCCCTTCCTTGACCAGCCTTCTGATACCATTCAATGGACAAATGCTCATTGAGCACCTCCCATGAGCCAGACACTGAGCTAAGAACCAGGGGTACAGAAACAGACTGTCATCGATGTTCTTAGGAAGACAAATATATAAAAAAAGAAAATATAATACAATATCATAAATATTTTGGCAGAGCCAGGACCAAGTACCTTGCATGATCAGAGGACATGACTGAAATTGTTGAGATTATACAAGGAGGTGGGGTTGGAACTGGGGTTGGAAGGTTGAAGAGGAGATTGCCAGGCATAGAGGTGGGTAAGTCATTTTCCAGGTAGATAAACGAAAAGGAGAAGAGGCCCTGGGGTGTCTTAGAAGAAGAGGGGAAGAGAGGAAGTGGTAGGAGCTGGTCCCTGTGCCTAATGCACAACCTTGCCTGGACCTTGCCTGTTAGCTCCTTGTCATATGGAGCTTGGCTTCATGGTCACCTCCTCAGAGAGGCCTTACCTGACAGCTCAGCTATCAATGCATCTGCAATTTACCTTAAAATGCCTCGGCAAGTAAGTGTGTCATGTGTGTGCCACTTAAGTCAAGCTACAACTCAAGGGCTGCTCGTATTCCAGTCAAGAAGGCACAGCACAGGGTGAGGGCTGGTGGTTAGTGGGAGGCCCAGTCAGAGCGTCTCTTACTTGAAGTATAGCTCGGTGACAACGCTGGCTAAGTAGCATGGCCAATGTCAGAAACTGATTTTTATTTGTGAAGTATTGGCCTGTGAACTGTCATCCTGATGTTAGGAGGGCGTGCTCACTTGAAACGGTCAAGGTCTGTGTATGAGGATGCGGCAGATGCTCCACACCACGGCCCCTCACCTGCATCTGGTTCGCCTGCATCTCAGGTGGACGGTGTCTGGCAGCCTGGCCATATCTGACCTCAAGGTCCTAGGTCTCTCCTCTTTTCTGCCTGACTGTTTTCTCTACCACCACTGTTAGATCTAGGTCTGCTCAACACAGGTAGGAACAGGAGCATTGACACTCCACCCCCAGGGCCAATCCTCAACCTATGAGAGGCGAGTCACTAGGTAAGCACTCCTAGGTCTAGGTCCTTCGGTGGAAAGATTCTGAGGTTTGTTCTACATGGTCTCTAGGGAATCCCAGATGGGTTAAGGCTACTGCCCACAGCAATAGTCCCCTTCTTTTCTTTTCTTTTCTTTTCTTTTCTTTTCTTTTCTTTTCTTTTCTTTTCTTTTCTTTTCTTTTCTTTTCTTTTCTTTTCTTTTCTTTTCTTTTCTTTTCTTTTCTTTTCTTTTCTTTTCTTTTCTTTTCTTTCTTTCTTCCTTTCTTTCTTTCAAAATATTTTAAAGAGGTTTTCTCCTTAGGGAGCATGTGCTTGCCAGAAAGAGAGACAGAGACAATGAGAGAGAGTGAGAAGTCATCTCCCAGGGAGGATGTCCATGCCACAATCCCTTCTCCATTCTCCAAACAGGATCTTGGGCACACATGCCCATGGCCTGGTGTGATTTTTCTTCACCGGGTCCAGGACTAGAACCGCGGTCAGCCCAGCAACATAACTGCTATGTCATCTGCTGGCCCCAGTAGCTGACTTCTTAACACACCCTTGGCTGTCCTTTCTCTTCCCTGTTTCACTTTTCCTTTTCCCATTACCTCATTTATGCTTTCTGAAATCATGTCCCAAATAAAATAGCTGTACCAAAGGCCTTTTCTTGGGATCTGCTTCTGGGGGAACTCAAATGAACACAGTTTCTGGGCTAGCTAATATGTTTTGAAAATATTCTCTCTCCCGTTTATGCACAGAGTATAAGCATCTAGGAGGCTCTGAAGGCTTTATCCATTGGAGTAAAGCTCTAAGTATAACCCTTAAATGGTTTTATAGCCAGCCATCTACCACAATCTAGCCAGCCTAGTCAGATATAATATAATAAGGAAATTATAAGAAAAGAAAGAACAGGCCTATATCTGTCATGAATATAGGTGCTATGAGTCATAAATTAAATACTAGCCAATCAGACCCATAATTAAATAAAAAGGAAAACGCATCACAGTACTTAGGGTTATTACAGGGAAATAAGGTTATTTTAACATTTAAAAATGAACCTAGGGCTGTCCCTGGGGCCTAGTGGTTAAGGAAGCCCGATCCCACTTGTCTGACTGTGTCATTCAAATCCTGGCCCTGGTAGCTTGAAAAACACACCTGGCGAATGTGCATACCCCAAATCCTAACAAGATGGAGGAATGGAAGAAAAGGAATTCCAGCATGACCTACCCACCCCCCACCCCAGGGAGTGCCTTCTCCGTCTCCTTTGTCTGTTTCTTTGTCTCTTTCTGATGAGCACACATGCCCTCTAGTATGGGTATGAGCATGCTATATATTTTTAAAAGGAATATAATACCACATGCTATGTATATTTTAAATGAATATAATTCACTATTTCTGTAGAATAAAAGAGAGAAAACATATGGTCATTTTAACAGATGCAGGAAAAAAATTGATAAAATCTATTACCCATGATTTTAAAAACATATCTTAGCAAATGAAGAATAAACGAGAACTTCTCTACTTTAAAATGGGTATTTATGAAAAGTGTACACTGTCCAATAAACTGTACATTCACAATAATTATGGAAGGCCCTCCTTTCAGGGGTGGGAAAAAGATGTTCACGGAAATTACTTCTGTTGAACATTGTACTGGGGTACTAGCCAGAGCAATAAGCAAAGAAAATAAATGAAAGTTTTAAGAATGGAAATCAGAAATTACAATAAAAAATAAGATAATAAATTTAATGCAAAGAAGGTAAGGAGAAAATAAAATTGTCACTATTTGTAGACAACATGATTGTCTATGTAGAAAATTAAAACAAACAACAATTAAATTACTAGAATTAGTAAGTTCATTTACCAAGTTCCCCCCAAAACCAATCATACCTTACATACTAGAACATGCAATTAGAAAAGGTACTTTTGGGCCAGCAGGTAGCACAGAGGCTAAGGTACTGGATCCCACATGGCCAGCTGCGTGATTCAAGTCCCAGATCCAGCAACTTAAAAATGACACTGGGCGCATGTGTGCATGTGCCCAAAACCCCAAGACCAGAGGAGAAGGGATTGCAGCATGGTCATCCCCCAAGCAGTGGTTTCCCACTTTTTTCCTCTCTCTTTCTCTGTCTCTCTCTGGTGAGCACATGAGCACTATAGTAAAAGCTAACAAAAGAAAGGAAAAAAAAGAAAATCTAACTTTAAAAAGTGATAATTTACAATAGCATTTTAAAAAACACATCTAAAAATAAATGTAACAAAATATATGCGAAACCTTTAAAGAGAAAACTATAGAAAGTTACTGAGAGAAAATTAAATTCCAGATAAATGGAGGTATTTATTGCTTTTATTCAAGAAATTAACAAGTTGTTTCTAAAATTTATATAGTTACATCACTGGGCTCCCACGTAGTTGACCGTGATTCAAGTCCTGGACACAGCAGCTTAAACACGCTGGGCTCATGTGCGTGCGTGGCCAAGATCCAGCCGCCAGGTCCAGGATTCAAACCACAGTCGGCCATGTGGGAGTCCTGCACCCTTAACCTCCACACCACCTGCCAGCCCCATTAAAAAAAATTTTTTTTTTAATTTATTAATTGCTTCCATGAAAGAGAGAGGGCAGAAAGAGAAAGAGAGACATCCCCAACAGGGACTTTACACTGTGATCTATCCCCAGCCTCAGCCAATTCAGATTACGGGTACGTGTGCACACATGTGGTATAGACAGCGAAACCTCAGGACGCAAGCCCAGGACCTTCCACGTGGTTTTGGCATCATGGAGCATTGCATCACTACTGAGCCACCACTGTTGGCCTATTCCAATCTTTTGCTCACATTTAAATTGGGTCGTTTGTCTTATTGTGCTGTAAGACTGCTTTACATATTCGTGGTACAAGTTGTGTGTGCATATGTCTATGTGTGTGGGGTAGGGGGAAAAAGAGAAAGTAAACACTTCCTTCCAGTTCATGGCTTGAATGTTCATTTTCCCAATGATAACTGTATTAGTTTCCTATTGGTGCTGTAACTAAATCATAAGATTTAGTGACTAACAAACCCACTAATTCATTATTTTGTAGCTCTGGAGGTCAGAAGCTAAGTCAACGTTGGCAGCGCAGTGTTCTTTCTGGAGTCTCTAGGGGGGATTTACTTTTTTTGCCTTTTCTAGCTCATAGAGGCTGCCCTCCTTGGCTGGTAGCCCTTCATCACTCCAACCTCTGCTTCTGTGTTTACTTCTCCTGCTCTAACTCTAACCCTCTCATCTCCTCCATAATGGAACACTGGTATTAGAATGGGCCCATTGGATAATCCAGAACAGATATCTCTATCTCAAGAGCCTAATTTAATTACACCTACAGTCTCTATTACCATGTAAGATAATGTGTTCACAGGTGCCAGCATTAGGACGTGAACATCTCTAGGAAGACTTTGATGGACTTGCCACAGTCTTTCAATGGTCAAATGTTTCAGTTTTTATTAGTCAGGGTTTCCCAGAACCAATAGAAGATATGTATAGATATTTGGAAAGAGATTTATTATGATGGATTGGCTCCCATGATCATGGAGATGACAAGACCTGTGGGGTAAGTCTTCAAGCTAGAGACTCAGGAGAGCTGATAGTGTAGTTCTAGGTCCAGTTTTACTGCCCAAGAGGTAGGAAAGCTGGTGGTATGGATCAAATCTGAAGCTGCCAGGCTCAATATACAGAAAGAGCTGATGTTTAGTTCAAGTATGAAGGCAGGAAAGGTTGATGTCTCAGCCAAAGGCCCTCAGGCAGAAGGAATCCTCTTACTCAAGGAAATCTCAGCCTTCTGTTCTATTCAGGCTTTTAGCTAGTTGAATGAGGCTGACACATATTAGGGAGAGCAATCTACTTTACTTCGTTTGTCAACTTAAATAATAATCTCTCCCAAAAACACTCTCAGAGAAACACCCAGAATAATACGTGATGAAATATACAGACACCTGTGACCCAGTCAAATTAACACATAAAATTAACCATCACAAGGCCTATGATCTAGCTTCAGTTAATTTCTATATATGGTGTGAGGTAAGAATTGAGGCTCTCCCCTCCCACCACAATGGATATCCAACTGTTCCAGCACAGCTTGTTGAAAAACTATCCTTTCCTCACTGAAAACCTTGGCATCTTTGTAGAAAATCAACTGACCAAATATGTCTATGGGTCTATATTTGAACTCTCCATTCTATTCCAGTCACCAATACACCTACCCTTATGCCAATACTTTATCACTGTAGCTTTATACCTTAAGTCATAAAATCTGCTAGTGTAAATCTTTCAACTTTGTTTTTTATCAATACAGTTTTGGCTATATTGAGATCTTTGCATTTCTATATACATTCTAGAATACATTTTTTAAAAAAATCTACTGCTATTTTGGTGGAATTATATTAAATATGTAAATCAATTTGGGGAAAACTGATCATTTTGATTGGAAAATCTTTGATTTGGATTCTTTTTTTTTACTTTATCATTGTTTTCCAATTTTTAAATTGTGATAAAATACATATAACATAAACATTACCCTGTTAACCATTTTTAATTGTACTCTTTAATGGTATTAAATACGTTCACAATACTGTGAAACCATCATGACCATCCATCTCTATAACTCTTTGTCTTATAAAACCAACATTCTGGTTTTACCTATTAAACTATAACCCCTTGGCCCCCCTCCCTCCAGCCCTGACAACCACTACTCTACTTTTGGTCTTTATGATTTTGACTACTTTAGGTACCTCATTTCAGAGGAATCACATAATATTTGTCTTTTCGTGACTGATAATTTCACTTAGCATAATGCCATAGCATGTGTCATACTTGTCTTCCTTTTCATAGCTAAATGATATTCTGTTGTGTATATACTACATTTTGTTTATCCATTCACCCATCAATGGACCCTTGAGTTACTTCCTCATTTCAGTTAATGCAAAGAATATTGCTATGAACATATACAAATATTGGGCCTCATCCAATTATTAATCATTGAAGCCTGCTTTCAATTCTTTTGGGCATATATGCATGCAAAAGTGGAATTGTAGGATATGATAATTCTGTTGGTTTTTTACATTTCTTTTTAAGTTCATTAATCTATTTTAGTGGCAAAAGGGATGGAGAGAGAGAATTACCCCAAATAAGATCCCAGTGCCATGATCCACACCCATCCTCAGCCAGCTCCCTATTATGAACATGAACACAAGATCTCCAAACATAAACCTGAACCTTCCCACATGAGTTAGCCTTGCAAAGCATTGTGTTTATCACTTTGCCACTGTATATCTCCCAATATTTCTATTTTTAATTTTTTAAGGACCTGCCATACTGTTTTCCATGGTGTCTATAGCATTGTAACAATTCCGCAGCACAAGTATTATAAAGTATTTACATCTTTGCCAATACTTATTTTCTGTTTGTTTGTTTTTTCCTTTTTTTTTTTTAAATAGTTGTCATCTTAGCAGATGCAAGGTGGCACATCATTGTAGGGTTTTTTTTTAGTTTTTATTATAGGGTGTGTGCTTACCAGAGAGAGGCAGAGAGAAGGAAAGTAAGAAATTACCCCCCAGGGGATGGCCATACTACAATTCTTTCTCAATTATCCTCTCAGGATCTGGGGCATTCACACATGTGCACGACGTGTTTTTCAAGCTGCTGGATCTAGGACTGGAACCCCAGAGTTGGCCATGTAGAATCCAGTACCTTAACTATAATGCCACCTGATGGCCCTCATTGTAGTTTTGATTGGCATTTCCCTGATGATTAGTGATGCTAAACATCATTTTATGTGTTTATTGACCACTTACATGTCTTCTTTGGAGAAATGTCTATTGAAGTTCTTTGCCCATTTTTTAACCAAATTGTTCATGTTTTTGTTGAGTTTTAGGAGTTCTCTATATATTCTGGATATTATTCCCTTATCATATATATAATTTGCAAGTTTTCTAATTTGGGTTCTTTTAAAGAATAATATTCAAACTGTTAACAATTTAAGGATCTGCATTGTCCATGATCTCCATAATAAATGATATCAAGAAAAATACCTATAACACATTAAACTAGCTTTGTACAATCACCCTACATATATTATTTCACTTAATGATTTCAGAAACCCTATGAGATAAGTATTATTATACCTATTCTTAAACTTACAGGTGAGGACTCTGACTCTCAGAAGTTAATTTTCCTGAGATTCCAATGTTAGCAAGTGGCACAGCTGGGATTTGAACCTGTGACTTTCTGACTCCCAAATTCATTCCTTTTCTTCAAAAACATGATGGCTATTTTACATTATGTTCCTCTCTCCCTGCCTCCTCCTGCCCTGACCTCGACTTCCACCTACTTGACTCTCTAATATTTCTGAAGCACTTATGGTGTGTGCCTGGCACTGGGCTAGGTGATTTATGCATGATATTTCATCCGATCCCTCGGAGGGAGGTAAAGTCACACATATCTATTTATATTTACATCAATACATAACATGCCTAGCCCACGGAAGTCCCCTGACTGGGGCTGGTTCAACCCACCATCAATTGCCCCGAAGGCATACCCCGTCCCCTACTGCTAGCCCCAGGCCTCTAAGACTTCTCACTCTGCTCACCTGTCTGGATGCTCATTGTCGAAGAGGATGCAAATTTCCATCTTTGGGTGAACAATTTGATCCTTTTCTCTGACTCTTAATAAATAAGCAAATTTGCACAAGCAGCCGAGACGAATCGCAGAGGACCTATCTCTAACCGTGGGAAACCAGAGCTGCTATTTTTAGGTAACCCACTTGCTCTACTATCTCACCCCTCTGAGGATAGATTTCTTCTGCTCGCACAGGACTTGCTCCAAGGAAACAGGTTTTCCGGGACACTCTCCCAGCCAGACCAGTGTATCTCTTCATCCCAACCCTTGGCATCCTTGTTCCCAGGTCCTCAGGCCTGGTTCTGGCTTTCAAAAGTCTGAGATTGAGAGCGGCATGACCTGAATCCCAACCTCCCTGTGCAGTGGGAGCAATACGTCTGTGCGAAGTCCCCACTCATTTAGCGTTGAGAGGTTGCTGGGATATACACAAGGTAAAAGAGTATCTTGGGGCACTGCATCTTTCCACCATACTTAACATGGAATACCTAGACACCCCAGACCTTCAGCAGGTCTCTAGCATTATTATTAAAAATTAGGGAAAGGGGCTGGTAGGTGGCATGGTGGTTAAAATGCTGGACTCCAACATGGTAGACCACAGTTCAAGTCCTAGACCAGGCAGCTTGCTTTCTCACTTTCCTTCTCTCTCTGGTCAAGTTGAAAAATAATAATAAATAAATAAAATTAAATAAATAATTCTTTCTTAAAAAATTAGGGAAACATTAGGAGACTGGATAAGAGCCAAAAAGTGTTGTTCAGGCACTTACTTCCTCATCCGGCACACTCATGGGACACTAGGTTCACCTCACACTAAGGTGCTTAAGACACAGTCCTTGGCCTCAAGAAATTCACAATCTGGTGCACGGGCATACAGAGCTACTTTGAACAGCAGGATAGGCATTGCAAGAGAGAACAAAATAGAACTGAAAAAGCAGAACTCACCAGGAGGCAAGACCAGCCCAGAGAGCAGTGGGCACCCTGTATTCCAACTCTGCTTACAAGGAAGGTGTAATATTCAAACTGTTGAAGGGTGTGGGGGAGGATGGTGCACCCAGGAGAAGGGATGGCAGAGGCCCACTTGGTGCATCAGGTGATTCATCTGCCTGGGCTCCAATGAAGACAAACTAGAGGGAAACAGGTAAACTCTGCTCAGGCCAGGTGGTATTGTCAGGGGAATGGGCTATATGACTCTTCTCAATAGAGTTTTTACAAAGAAGAAGGATACTCATTGGTTTGGTATGGTTCAAGTTCAGTTCTGGCTAATGACAGGAACTAGTGATGGCCTCTCGGGGTCACCACCTGACCTCACACCCTCGGACTCTGGAGAGAAGGGTAGTGTCCCTCTTATGAGACAGGTAGAGTTCCTGCATGTGATGTACTGAGATATATGCCTTGAGAACTTCAAGGAAGGATTAGAAACTTAGGAAAAGGAACAAGAAAGAAGAAAATGTACATCGTCAAATGTGCATTATCCATAGAACAGGGGTAATGGCAGGCAGGGCTGGAGTCAGGCAGATACTGCGTACAAAACTCACCTTCACCACTTGCTATGTGATCATAGGCAAATTATTAAATCTCTCTGGGCCCTAATTTTCTTATTTATATAAAAGGGCTAAACTGTCTGCCCCCTAGTTGCGAAAATAAATGAGGCAAATGTATGTTAATCTCTTAACCTCCTGTGACTGACTGAATGAATGAATGAAGGGCGTGGGAAGACACACCTGACAGACGGTAAACACTCCATAAGCACCCAGCAGCATTATTGGTGTCATCCGGATTCCTACCCATCGCCAGCCATTCCATCCCCGGCTCGGCAGTGGCTGCCTGCACTGAGCATGTTTTCAGGTCATTTGTAGAAAATGAGACAGAAGCATAATGCAGGTCTTGGCCACAGGCTGTCCGCTACCAGCATGTCGCTTCTCTTGTCATCTCCCCTTTGGGCTTTGGATCCAGTTCTCCTTCCTAATCCCAGCCAACAATTTTCTAAAATGAGCTGAGAAGATCCTGGCCTGCTCCTCTCTCTATCTCTGTTCCTCTCCCTTCCTCCCCTTCTTATTTTGGCCCAGGAACATGTCCCCAGCATGTCAACAGCAGTGGGAAGTAACCTAATTAGTAGTTATTTGATAGACTGCCCACCCTCATGTCCCACTGGCAATCCAGCAGCCTTTTTTTGCAGACAGGAAAATATTTCCTTGCTAATTAATCTGAGCACAGGGATTTGAGTTTGGACCAAGGCAGGGAAATCCATCTCCAGGAGTCTTGCTCAATTGCATCTGTTTCTCCCGCAATCATTTCCTTCCCCCAGACTCCCCCCTGCTCCAACCCACCCCTCTCCAATCTCATCTTCTACCTTTATTAAGGCTGGTTACCCTGATGACTTTCTGTGTGCCCCCTATGGCCCCTCTTAGGAGGAGGCCGCTCTTGGAGGACTCCCTTCGGGTTGACTTTCCTCTAGCACCAGCTGCTGCCCAAGGATAGGCAAGTTCATTCTCCATGGCTAGTGGAGGATGAGGCACCAATGGCCTCGTCTGTTCTGCTCCCAGGCCCCATCAGAATAGCACACACCTCACTGCAGTGGCCCCTGCCCCCACAACCCACACTCCCAAACAAATACAGACATCTCACTGTCGGTTTTAAATAAGGTTCAGCTCCTGTCCCTGGGCCCTGCCCTGGTCCTCTGAAGAATCGTCTATTTGCATCAAAAGAGGTTCCTAAGAAAGGGGCAAGTGTACACATTATTTCACAGGAATTTCCTCCCTGGTAGTCTCTCCCAGGTCCTATTAATGTCTCCCGGACACACACTAGACGTGAGCAATCGGAACAGGGACTTGGGTGTTGATGGGAGTCCACGAAGGGAAAGGGGATTATCCACCATGAAGCGGTGATGAACTCACTTCCGGTGGAAGAACTTCTGTTGGGGTCAACAGAAAGAAAGCTGTCTTTGCCCAATATTAATTTACTTCATAAACAAAAAGACTACGCTGAGAAAGCAATTAGGTACAACGTGTATAGTAGATGACTTACTGTTTTTATTTGCCCAGGATACTCTTTTTCTGGTAACTTCTCTCCAGTTTTGTTTTGGAGAGCTGCCTCACACTCGTCATTTGCAGCCTCAGTGATACCACCAATCATGTGACCCAAGAGAGGCTAATCACAGGCTCTCTTATTGGGTTGTGAGTCTTGAACCTTGTACCCCAAGGGCTTAAAACAGGCAAGCATACCCAGATCAAGCTTACTCAGTGGCCCTGGTCCCTGGCCTTTCTGAGGCTTGACCCTTCCTGTGAACTCCTCCATCTTTCCAATACATTCCAGTTTTGCTTAAGTCGGTTCAGGCAGTTTCCATTGCTTGTAACCAGCTAATTATGGAGCTGGCGATGTGATGTCCTGGACAGTGTAACCCTTCCCTTACTGGCCTCTCCCTTCTATTTCTTAAGACCAGGTGTGTGGGAATTTCCTTTATTCAGAGATTGGGCAATTTTAAAATAAAATCGCAGCTAAGAAGCTGAAGGTTAATGTTCTTTTCTCATCACATCCCTGAGTCTCTTCCTTCTCAGACTGTTTTTCAGCATCTTTCTCTACTTCCCTTGAGAATCACTTCCAACACAAGAAGGGCACTTTCTCTCTGGTTCCATCCTTCTTGACTCCATGTAATGCCCTCAGTCTGAGCTAATCATTCTAGAATAATAGGCTAGGTCTTGACCAGATGGTCAGGGATAATCAAATCCTCCCACATTTTAAGGTTTTCTTCTTTATTTATGATAAACCATGTGTGTATGAGAGAGAGAGAGAGAGAGAGAGAGAGAGGATGAGAGCCTTGCATCTTGTGCAGGGTCTGGTCATGCCATAATCCACTTCCTCCAGTTCTCCAGTCCATCAGATCGTGGGCACTTGCATGTGTGCCTGGAGTGTTTCAGGCTGACTGGACCAGGGATTCAAACCATGGTCACCTTGTGTGATCTGGCTCTCTTGGGCATTACCACCATACCACATAATTGGCCCTGGTTTGCTTTTGCTTTTGTTATTCCCTAACATGTGTCTTTGGAGAGAGAGAAGTGCTCCCAACAAGGCTATCCTATCACAATCCACCCCACCTTAAGGCAGGCCAGACAATGGGCACACACGTACATATACAGGGAGGCCTCGGGACACAGACCCAGAACCATTTCACGTGGGTCCAGCATCATGGAGAATTGTGTTACCACTGCTGGCCCACATCCACTGAGTTGTAAAGAACAGGTGGGAGAGAAAAGAGACTGGGCCTTGTGGTGCTTGTGCATCCTTCCAGATGAAGCCCCTCTTCAGCAGCTAAATCAGTGTAAAGTACAGGGAAGCCAGCTACTTTACCAACTGGCCCATTAACATAGGAACATACACAGATCCCAAAAGATATTCATTCATGGGAGGGGGGGGCGGTTAACACAGTCTAAACCCCAACTGAAATGATATTTTCCCAAGTATCGAGGCATCTTCCCCTTCAGATGGTGCTTTCCATTATCTGTGCATAGCATTTGTCTTCTTCCCTCCCCCATTTGGATCCTACCTATATTGTAAACATACTCCACTGGTCTTAGGGTTGGTTTTCTTTATTACCTAATGTTTGTTTCCTGGACTACTAAATAGTAAAGTTCTCACAGTCTCCCTCTGAGAGACTTTGCCAACTCTTCCTGAGCAGAAGGAAGTCATTCATTAAAGAGGAGGAATAATGTCCTAATGACAAATTTGTGTCGTCATTATTGCAGAATTCCACTGTTCAAAAAGTGCTCTAATAAATTCATGTTTGTTGGTTCTGTTTATTTCCAATGTTAGTGAGGTAGCACCCAGATTCTTAACTGTTGTGGACAAAGTGTCCTACCAGCTCCTGAGATCCTACCAGGTGAGGCTTTCTTGACTTGGAAGAGTTTCTTGAGTCCTAGACCTGAGACTCTTCTGATAGCACTATGTTTCTTCCAAAAGGAGAGTTCTTTCCTTGCCTACCAGCTACTTAAAGAACTAAGCTCCTGGGATCAGCAGATGGCATAATGGTTATTTCGCTGGACTTCCATCTAGTCAACTGAGGTTCAAGTCTCATACCAGTGGCTTAAAACTCACACCAGGCATGTGTGTGTCTGTGCCCAAGATTTCGAGAGGAATATGGAGGGGAAGGGATTTCAGCATTACCATCCCCTGGGGGGATTTCTTGCTTTCCGTCTCTCTGTCTCCATCTGTCTGGCGAGTGCATGCTCCTGATAGCAAAAATCTTTTAAAAAAGAAAAAAGAAAAAAAGAACTAAGCTCCTTTGGGGCCAGCAGGTGGGTGGCAAGGTGGTTAAGGGTGTTGGACTCCCACATGGTCGGCTGTGGTTTGAGTCCTAGACCTGATGGCTTGCTTTCTTGCTTTCCTTCTCTCTCTCTCACTCTGTCCTTCTCTGGTCAAATTAAAATAAATAAATAATTAAATAAAATAAAGTTAGGTAAAATAATTCTTTAAAAACAAACAAACAAAAAAACCACTAAGCTCTTCTGAGCTGAAGAACACAGATTTTTCTTCTTTCTCTTAAAAAGGGCTATATACATCCAAAAGAAGGAGAGACATTTTCTAGGTAATATTTGCAAATCTCTCTTCATTGGGATATTACTCAAATCTCATCCTGAATCACTAAAGTGACAACCTAAGAAAGCCCTCGAAGCTTATTTACCCATCTCAGATGAGACTTGAGAGCCCAAGTGACTCCATCTGAAGGGGGCCTCATGGGCCATGTGGCAAGATGGCTAGAGCCCAGGCTGCAGATTCATCAGTTTAGGTGCAAATCCTGGCTGGGCTATTACATGTTGTATTGGCTATCTATTGCTGTGTAACAAATTGTCTCACATTCGGCAGCTTAAAACAATACACATTTACTGTTTTACAGTTTCTATGACCCAGGAATCTGGAACTACTTAGCAGGTCCTCTGGTTCAGCCTCTCTGAAGGGTATAGTCAAAGTGAAGACCAAACTCATGCCTCAAACTTCCAAATTCACTCACATTGTTGTTGGAAGGATTCTGTTCTTCGTGGGCTATTGGCCAGGGACTTCCCATAGTTCCTTGAGGTTTCACCAGTAGATAACTCACAACATGGCAACTTCCTTCATCAGGGTAAACAACTAAGAAGAGTTAGGGAGAGAGAGTGGGAGAAAGACATATGGCATAGTCTTTTGTAACCCAACCTCTGAAATGAAATCTTCATCACAGCCATATTTTACTCACTGGAAACAAGTCACGGTCCAGTCCACATGCAAGAGGAGGAAATGACACATGGATGTGAATATCAGAGGCAGGGATCTTAGGGATCTTGAAGACATCTTAGAGGTTGCTTACTGCACTAGTCATATGCCTTTGGCAAATTATCAACCTCTCAGTGCCCTAGTTTCTCTATCTGTAAAATGAGAATGTGACTCATACCATGGGGATTAAATATATGTTGCAGGAGAGAACTTAGAACACGCCTGGAAAGAGTATGTGTCCAATGCATGTTAGCAATTACAAGTATTAAAAAGACAGAAGTAACAGAGAACGGTGTTGATGTCATAGCAAGCACCCATTAGAGTAGGTTCCTGTCTGCTTTGCTTTTGCAAAAGATATTCCAATATCATAGCAAGGGGAGGGAGAAGGGGAGGTTGAAGAAGAAAAGATCAAAGGAGAAGGAGAAGGAAAAAGCCACAGGTCAACAGGTCATCAGGATGCATGATAACAAAAGTGAAAAAAGAAATCTGGCAAGTCAGGGCTAATCCAGGAACCCAGATCTTTGCCTTCTAAAGGCATCTGGAGTTGGAGTTTATCTCGTTGGTAGCACTACATATATTGAGCCTTTTCTGTGTACTAGAAAGTGCCAAGTGTCCTATGTGCATTATCTCATTTAATCCATATGACATCCTTGTAAAGCAGATGATATTGCTACACTAGATTCACAGATTATGTACACTCCTATAAAGAAAATTAAAAATTGGAGATTTACAGATTGAATACTAAAATTCAGGGAGGTTAAGAAAGTTGCCTGGATCTTCTAGACCTCTGAAACACTGAGAAGCAATTTTAAATCTGAAGTATGTGTTGAAGTATTCAGGGAGCAAGATGACTGCAGCTATGCTCTAAACCCCATCTTCTAGACCCCCTAAACACTGAGCCAGAAAGGGTGACCTCTGTCTTCTCTCTGTCTCTCTCTCTCTCTAAATTTTTTTTTTTTAAATTTTTAAAATACTTCTCACTTCTGGCCTTTTTTTCCTCTTGCTAATTTCAGAAGCCATTTTAAATCTGAGGTGTGTCCTAGTGCATTCAGGGACCAAGACAACTGGAGCTATGCTCTAAACCCCATCTTCTAGACCCCCCAAAACACTGATACAGCAATGGTGACCTCTGTCCTCTCTCTGTTTCTGTCTGTCCTGTCCTGGCGTGTTCAGGGACCAAAGTGTGCTAGCATGCCACGTGGTTTTCATTTTGTACCTTTAAAAAATTTTTTTTCTCTTTTTTGGTTGTTTTTGTCTAGTATGTTTTTCTTTTCTTTTCCTTTTGCTTTTATTTACTTGTTTGTTTGTTTATTTTTAGCATTACTTTCCCACTCTGTTCTTCAGTCTCCACATGCCGAGTGTCTAAACAGGCCTAGGTGCACAGTAGCCAAGCATCTCAATACTTTTAGGGTCATTGAAACCCTCAATGCTTATTTAACCTCCTAGCTTAAGGAAGAAATTCCTTTTCTAAATCTGAACTCAAAATCTTTCTGTGGATACCATATTGCAAAACACAGTAGAGGAGAGATTTTGAATGACCAGAAACAACTGCAGATGCACAAGAAATATGGGAAACCAAGAAAATATTTCTCCCCTAAGGGAAAAGAACAACCAACTCCTCCTCATCCATAGACAGTACAGTGGAACTCATGGAAATGTCTGATAGAGAATTCAGAATATTCACAGTGACAAAACTAAACAAGATGCAAGAGAAAAGAGACAACGAGTTCTAGGAGGTGAGAACGTTCTTGCACTATCTGAAAGAGGAAATACACACCATAAAAAGGAATCAAATGGAAATGTTAGAGATGAAGGCTGCAATACAGGAAGTCAAAGCCTCCCTTGAAAGTATTAAAAGCAGATTAGTCCATGTAGAAGATCAAATCTCAGATGTTGAAGACAAAACCTCTGACCTAGAAAAAATAACAACAGCAACAAAAACCTGAGAAAATAACCCCAAAAATGAGAATACTATATTAACATGACAATACTAAATACCATTAAGCACCCAAACATCTGGATACTTGGTATCCCAGAAGGTAAAGAAACTAGTAAGGGCATTGATAATCTATTCCATGAAATCCTAGAAGAAAACTTTCTAAATCTAGAGAGGCATTCAAATATCCAGATGCAAGAAATACAAAGGACTCCTAATAGAATCAACCCAAGAAGATCTTCTCCAAGGCACATCATAGCCAGATTGGCCAAAACCACAGACACAAGATAAGATATTAAGATTGGCAAGAGAGACATGGCAGGTTACTTACAAAGATTATCCTGTCAGGCTAACATCAGACCTCTCATCAGAAACAATATGAGCAAGGAAATTATGGGGAAATATATTAAAAGGGTTAAGTGAAAAACAGTTTCAACCAAGAATACTAGACCCAACAAGATTATCCTTTATATGGGAAGAAAAGATAGAAAAAATTCTCAGATAAACAAAACCTGAAAGAATTTACCAATGCTAGCTCTTCAAGAAGTTCTGAAAGGAATGCATTACCAGGAAAACTAAAGACACACATACAGAAATAAGAGAACAAAAAGCAACCAAGAAAATTACCAACTTAATGCTGGGGATAAGAAATATCAATAATAATGTTGAATGTTAACTTCCAGGATTTAAACAGAAAGATCAGACCACAGTCACACTGCAGAAGAAAGATTGATTACTTAAGACTGAACTGGTGAAATAGAATTCTATTACTTTTGAGTAAAATATTACTGATTTTTTTACTGTGCTTTGTTTTCCCAATTTAAGAATTTTGCTTTCTTTTGAGCTGTTGATAGGTTTGGCAATTTGTTAAAATGCTTTTTCTTCTTGTTTGTTTGTTTCTTTAAATGAAAACATAAACTTTTCGCCCTTCATGACCCCTCTGGAATTGGAAAATATTTGGGAATATTCTTATTTGTGGCAGAATGGTTATTTGCAGAAGGTCAATAATACCTGTTGCCTTGAATCAGAAATTGGAAATACTCATTATTGGACAGGGCTTTGAGTGAAATGTCATATCTGAATATTAAACCAGAAAACTATGGAACTAAGGTAGATCTCTAGTAAGCCAACAGAAGCTCTTGGAAAGATGGCCTGGCACCATAACATTCTGGCTGGCAGAGAGGATTAGGGAAGTTATATGAAAGAATTAGTACTATAACATAACCTGGACTTTTCCAGCCCAGCATTGTAATTAGTAGAGATTGTAAAAGAGCAGCCACAACCAGAGGATTACGTTGAGGAAGACTTTGAAGGAAGAGAGACTGATCTTTGCTAGCAGATGGTATATCACAGAATACTAGGTAGGCAGGGCTGAACTGAGAAGGTTTATGTGTAAGTTGTGTGCTGGGTGTTTGCTTTGCAACAGTTTGAGTAATTGACATGTAAATATTTTCTCAAAAATATTTTAAAATATACCATTTCTGTTGTTATAGAGTCATAAACAAAATTATAACAAATATTTCAAACATTATCTTTAAAATTTAGTTGTTTGAAAATTTGAAAGTTGTTTATTAACTGTCAAGAACTATGGAGTATGAGCAAAAATTTTTTGACATACGAAGTAAATGTTTGTGGAAAAATGTAAAAATAAAGACACAAATAATTAATTTAAAAAAAGAAGAAGAAACAAAGTTGCCTTTAGTCACACAACTTTGAAGTGGCAGAACGGGAATCAAACTGAAGAACTCAACCTTGTATCCGCTGGGCCTCCAGGCAGGGCAAGGCAGACAACAGAGAGCAGAGGAGCTCCCACAGCATCTCTGTTCTTCACACCTTGGTCCCACTCTCCAGGCCCCTCTGTGTGACAAGGAGTTCTCCGGCTTCTCCAGATTGGCACACGCTGCTTCCCAGCCTGCCCTATCCTGCTTTGATGCCCCAAATGTGGTCCTTGATAAGTCCCAGGTCCCAGAGCACCTGACACTCTCCCAAGGTCCCTCACACTATTTTGTTTGTGGTAGTCTGAAGGTTTGTATCTGTCCAAAATTATACACAATGGCAATGTCCAATGCAATGGCATTTGGAGACGGTGTCTGTGTGTGTGTGTGTGTGTGGGGGGTGAGTAAATCATGAGGGATTAGTGCCACTATTAAAAACACAAAAGATCTCACTACTTTTCCTCCCTTCTCTCCTTCCTTCCCTCCCTCTCTCTCTCAGCCATGTGTGGATACGGAAGGCAGACAGTTACAAACCAGGAAGAAGGCCTTCGTCAGGAACCAACCGCACTGGCACCCTGATGGCAATCTTCCAGCCTCCAGAACTATAGGAAGTAAGTGTCTGTGTTTAAGCTTCCCAGTTTACTGTGGCATTTCCTCTTTTTTTCTAAAGGATTATTTATTATTATTATTATTATTATTATTTAATTTGGCCAATGAGAGAAAGAGTGAGGGAAAGTGAGAAAGCAAGCCGCAAGGTCCAGGACTTGAACCGCAGTCAGTCATGTGGGAGTTTAGCTCCTTAACTACCATACCATCTGCTGCCCCTACTGTGGCATTTTCTGTGGCAACCTGCACCAACTAAGACAGCATTTTACTCGCAATCTCAATACTATTATCAGTACCTCTTCTGCTGCCTTACATTTCGTCCTGTTGTCACAACCTGGCACTGCGTGCTTTCCAAAGTCACCTTTCTTCTCCACCTTCATATTAAACCTCTTTCTTCAGATCATATTCATTTATCTTGAGCTCAGGGCTGGCCTCGCTGACCCCTCGCTTCTCACATTATAAGAGCCTCCCTCCTACAAACCACTGCTTCTAGATCCCCTCTCCTCTACCCCGTGCCATCCGCCAGAACTGTCCACTGCCCTGACAAGCAGCCTTCCTCAAGGAGAGGATTTTCTCTGCCCTATCACCAGGCTGGAAGAGAAGGCCAGAGGCCCAGAGGAGGGCCCAGAGAATGATGGAGACTGAGGTGTTTTCACGAGGGGAGAGCGTGTGCTCCAGGGGGGCTATAAATTCCCTTCTAATTCCAAATAATTCCGATTACACGGATGAGTAGTTTTCAATCAGGAAGATAATCTCAGAGATAGATGGCAGGATAATTGTTCGTAGCGCCGACGTAAATATTGTGTCGTTTCTATTAATCTCCGCGAATCGGCTGTCAGAGGTGTCATTCATTCATCACGACAAATTAAAAATAAAATTTTAAGAGAGAAAGTCACGCCTGGGGGTGGGGTGGAAGAGGCTAGGGTTGCTTCGGGAACCGTGAATAAGAAGGGGAGGTGTCACTTGCAAGCTGTTGCCAGAAATAAATTTGGCTTACTGATTTAATATATTTATTTATGAAAGCAAATGATAACGAGAGCTGTAGATCTCTATTAACTTCCTTGTAGGAGTGTGCACACGTGTAAGCGTGTGCATGCTCGTGCATCGAGGCAGAGTACAGTATGGAGTCAAAAGGGGTGGTCTGCTGCCTGGCTAACAGTGCCCTGAGTTGCAGCATCTTCAGGCCCATCTTGCCTGGACGTGTGCATCCCAGAGGCAGATCAGCTGTATACCCCAGGCTCTCCTAGCCAGTGGAAGCAGGGGAAAGGGAGTCAGGCCTGGGCAGGGAGAGCCCACTTCATAGCAATAATTTGCCACTGAGGGAAGCAGTAACTGGACTCCCACTGGTTTCTCGAACCTGGCTGGCAATTTCCTGCAACATTGTGGTCTTAGAGGGTTACTCATGCACTAAGGAGCATAAATTCAGAACAAAGATTTCTTAGAGAGAAACCTCAATGGTAAGAGTAAGAGCTCATTCTATGATCTTTCTCTTTTTTTAAGGTTATTTATTTCCTCCAAGAGAAAGATAGAGAGACAGAGAGACAGCATCCCCAACAGGGTCTTGATACCGCTTCATCCATTCCTGGGTCATGGACACCTACATGCCCAGCACATTCAGGGAGGTCTCCAGACACGAACCTGGAACCTTCCCATGTGAGTCAGTTTTGCAGAGCACTTCATTTTACCACTGTACTGCCATCCAATCCCTTTCTTATTTCAGTTCTCTGAAGCATGACGTCTCTCCACAGAAAGACCTATATTTCCCAGAATCCTCACCTCCTCCCAGTGCACTCTCCATGTGTAACAACCCATGGTGACAAATGCAATAAGACCATTGGAATTTTGCCACCATAGAAGGCATATTCCAATACCATAGTGGAATCATCAGCCATGTTCTTTGTGTATGTGTTTATTTATAACAATCCTGCACCCATGTGTGCTTCCAGAGTGGACTACCAAAATGCATAGACTGCCCGTGTGTAAGGTCCTTGAGAGCTGGTCTCTGGTTCTCCACATTGGGCCTATTGTCTGGCACACAGATCTACCATGTTTGTTGAATGAATGTGAGAGTAAGTGGATCAATGGACGGTCATTAGGGTGAAACTAAAAAGAGGTGGCAGGGTAAAGTCAGCAATACATTGAGTGCCCAGAAGTACATAGAAGAATTTCTATACAACTGCTTGAAATAGGCAGGAAATTTGGAGTGAAGTTTCCTAGAGACAACATGAGAAGACAATTCTCCTCTATACAAGATTCACAGTGTTCTTAAGATTGTCTTCTTTGGCCATTCTACAGACGCACAACGAAGGTCTTGGAGCAATTCCTCCAGAGGCCTCATCAAGAGGGCACCATGCTGTAAACAGATGCCAAGTTCCTGTAGGCCTTTTCCCTTGTTCTGCTGGTTTTCTTAGAAGAATCTCCCTCTCTCCAATTTCAGTTATATAAAGCTAACTGCTAGAATTCTGGGGTCAAGTGGGGAAGGGGTAGAGGATACTAATTGTCAGTAGAAAATTTTCCTTAGCGCTCCCGTTTTCAGTATGAGAACACTCCCCTCAGCTGTGCCTATGAGCCCAGAGCCCTTCTGGCTCACTTTTTCCTACCACATAAACCTCTCTCCTTTTGCTGGAATGAGGGAGGGGAATTAGGTTACTCTTATGTGGGTGTGGGGAGTTGGGGAAGAGTATGGGGTTGTCTATTGGCTACTTTTCCAAATTTAAACTGGTCCTTATTCTAGTACCATTTATCCTTTATTTTCAAAGGGATGTGGTGCTCCAGTGGCCTTTCCGGCTCTAGAACCCTCGCCTGACCTACTTCTGGATTCCTCTCACATCCTCATACCCCTACCTCCTCCCCAACTCTTGATGTCAGCTTCAGCTTTCCCTGGTCCGCTGGGTCAATAACCACTTGCTTTCCAAGTTCCAATATTTAGTTGCTGTCATCTCCTTTTTATTTTCTTTATCCTTATGGGCCATACCTTTTGAAATCCATTTACCATCTTTTAGTAGGTTTGGGACAGGATGGTAATCAATGCATGTCTTTTAGTTTGCTATGCTTCATCTGGTATGTCCACAGCCTTCTTATGATAAATGTGTTCAGGTGTTCCCAGTGACCAACATGGCAGAGACGATGTTGCAGGTTTCCCATCTGGTTTTCTCTTCTTGGGCACTCAGGAAACTCCACTTCCCAGACTGTCTTCAGTTAGGCTGGGATCACGGAGCTGAATTCTCACACATGAATGTAAGTGTCAGCGAATTCCACTCATTTGCTCTTCGACACCCTCTCAGTTTTAAGAGTAATAGAAAAACTCAGAGGTAACTGAGGTGCCAAGAGGAAGCAGCCTGGATCCCTGAGTCCCTCCTGGAGGAGAACCTCCTGACCCATACTGAACAATGAGAGGAACACAAAGTCAACATTGACTGTGTTTAACCTCTGAGAATTGAGGGTATGCTTCTTGAATCATGGCCTAGAATTCCTGACTAATACAACTGCTTTTTTATATAATAGCATACTTCAATAAAAGTCAAGGGTATATTCTCAGAAGAAAATTGTAGGATGAAGTCAAAGTTATATAGTCGGAGTTGATTGTTCTCAGTGGTTCTAGCTTGACCCAGGAGCACATTCTGGAAAACCTAGAGAAACGGTCAGACTGTCAATGCTCCATAGAGTCCTCCATGGGAATTTGCAATCAAAAAATTTTATGAGTTGGGCAGTTAAACCTTTGGGGTTATATTCCTTAGCAAGAATTCATAATACAGATATTGTGTTTCCATTAAGTGTTGAAACATAAGCTTTGAAAATGAGCCAGATGAGAAATGGGATTAACATGCTCTTATGAAAATGAATCTGCTAACCAGCAGTCTGCTTGAATAGAAAGGTAATTTGGGGGCCTCTAGAAATGGTGGACTAAGGGAGTGCACTAAGCAGGGCCTTCCTCAAAATTCCTCTTGAATTCCTCCAAGGCTAGAGCAAAGACAGTGGCCATAGTAGACATCTGCCATTTACCTGTTCAGCGTTATTCCTTTAACTCCAGTAAAACGTCCTGATTTTCCTTTGAGGGACCTCCCCTATTTTGGTTTCTGTCGATATAGGCAAAGTGGAGCTGACTTCCCCCTACACAGGATACGTGACCCAGGTCCGGCCAATCAGCCTGCTGCATTCTCTAGACTGCAGGGGTTGGTTCAGGATGGTAATCAATGCATGAGCTCTAACTACACTTAATGAGAGTAATCCTGAGATTTTGCCAAAAAAGAAAAAATGTCCTTCAGGCTGTTAAACTGAATGAACCCGGGGCTGCTGGAAACCCCTTTGTCCCACAAGGGAGCAGTTCCCTGGAAATGATGCTCATCAGGAGAAAAGCAGACCCAAGAAGTAGAGGGAGTGCTTTAGCCCATCTGCGGCCCATTGTAAATTCTTAAGATATTTATAAATGTGTGAGTACAAATGAAGGGATGGACTAAGAAAGGAGAAACTAGACATACTAGAGGCCACTGGGACACCAAAGGGCTTTCTCACTTTCTCTTCAGCATAATTAAACTCCTCTTGGTATGAATATATATATATATATTATGTCTCTGACTGGCATGCAAGTTTGTTTGCTTTTTGTTTGTTCGCTCATTTTTTTTAACTAGACTCTTTGGCATTCAGAGAGAACATTCAGAAATGTATTATGGAGATAGACCATTAAAAACATCCACTTGGCACAGGGAGAGAAGACGAAGTCTCAAGAGCCCATAAACCCTGTAATTTTACTATTATCTGAGATTCTTGATCACACTCTCTTTTCCTTACATTCACCCCCAATAAAAGCACTTTTATTTAAAAACAAAAAGGTAGTAGCAACTATCAATTGTTGTCATTTATATTTATTTAATACTTTTGTAAATCAGGCTCCTAATTCTCACAATGGGTCTATGACATAAACATCATTATCCTCATTTTACACATGAAACAACAACTGTACAGTTAGCTAACTTTCTCCAAGTCTGTCAGGTAGTAGGTAGTATACTTGGGATTTTTATAGCTGCTTTATTGAGGTATAATTTACATACTACAATATTCACCCATTTTAAGTGTATGATCCAATTATTTTTTGGTAAGTTTACAAAGTTGTGCAACTCTCACTACATCCAGTTCCATCTCTTTCAAAAGATCACCCTCCAGGCCAGCAGGTGGCATGGTGGTTAAGGCACTGGTTCCCAAATGGCCAACTCTGTGGTTCAAGTCCCAGACCCGGCAGCTTGAAAATCACATCAGGTGTAGGTGTGTGTGTACCCCAAATCTCAAGACTGGAGGAGAAAGGTGGGGGGAGTGGGTGGGAGGTAGAGTGATGATTTATTTTCCCTCTTTCTCTGGTGAGTGCCTGTGCCCTACAGCAAAAACTGAAAAATGAAAAAAAGGGGGACTGGCAGGTGACATAGTGGTTAGAGTGCTGGACTCTCAGATGGCTGACCATGGTTTGAGTCCTAGAACTGGTGGCCTGATTTCTCACCTTCCCTCTCTCATTCTCTGATCAAATTAAAAAATAATAGGAACCAGCAGATGACATAATGGTTATGTCACTGGATTCCCACATAGTCAATTGCAGTTCAAGTCCCGGACCCATTCAAGTCCTGGACCCAGCAGCTTAAAATTCACGCCAGGCACATGTGCATGCATGTCCAAGATCCTGAGAGGAAAATAGAGGAAAAGGAAATGCAGTGTGGCCATCTCTCCTGGGGAGTGATTTCTTGCTTTCTGTCTTTCCAGTGAGCACACAACTTCATAGCAAAAAAAATCTCTCTAATAATAAATTATGTAAATAATCTTTAAAAAAATCCTCTGACTATTGTCGTCTCTCCCTGTCTTTTGTTCTCCAACCCCAGGCAGCCAGTATCTGCAGAGTTGCCTTTTCTGTACCTTTTATATAAATGGGATCATATAATATGTGATCTTTTGCTTCTGGCTCTTTTTGCTTAGCTTGATATCAAGTCATCAGAAAAGTCATATTTTTCTATGTTTTTCTACGCAAAAATTCATCCTGACTTTTCTGGTGACCCAATAGTTTCAAGCATCACCCATGCCGTAGCATGCATCAGAACTTCATACCTGTTTATGGTTAAAGAGTAGACCATTGTATGGACATACCACACTTAATTTATCCATTCATCAGTTGATAGACATTGAGATTGTTTCCACTTTTTGCCTACTATGAATAATGCTGCTCCGAATATCTGTGTGTCTTGTGTGGTTACACGGCTTCATTTCTCTTGGGTATACACTTAGCAATAGAATTGCTGGATCATTGTTAGAATTTGAACCCTGGTCTGACCTGAAAGCCTTAACCCTTTGTTTACTCCCTTCCTTGTCTCTTAAAATTCCGTTCTGACAGCTTGAACCCTTAACTAGGACATTCCCTTTTACTCATTTCTCTGTCCCTACATAGGGAAATGCTGAGACCTCTACTGGGGGAGACACTGAGAAGACATTCAAGTGATGGGTCCACAGAAGAAAACACTCTCTTCACTGCCACAGGCAGAGAAAAGAGGAGCTGCAGCTGAGACTCAGCTCGCTTCATCAGCAACTCCATGCCCCTGGGATGTTCTGCACAGATGCCATTTGTCATCTGGCCATGCCCAACCCCCACCTGCGGTCAACAGTTAAGAGTGATGACCAGTTCCTCTCAACGCCTGGCTTCCTCCAGGCCTTCCAAATGGAAGTGATACTTTGAGGATGGCAAAAAGCTTTGCAGGGAGAGAGAAGAACGGGGTCTGGGGCTGACAGATACCTGCTGTCAAGGACTGTCAAAATGACACTGACAATAGCTATCTTCCTTAGGTAAGGTTCAGGACTGACACTATTACTTTCTGCACAGAGTGGCCGGCTCTCAATGGAGTCTTTGTTAAGCAGCTCAGTACTTGTCATCATGGGATCTGGACTGCAGGGAGAATCCAGGGGCACAAACACTGGGAGACAATAGGTAATGGGTGGGACAAGGAAGAAGCTAGGAGAGAATGGGCTGTCTTCCCCACCACCTACAATCCTTGAGGACAGTGACTAGGTATGCTTGCCACACCTATGGAAGTGCACAGTGCCTGGTAAATTGTATAGCAGGATGTTTAGTAAATATTTGTGGGGCAAACGAGTGGGTGAGGTAATGAGTGATTATTTGGATAGTTTTAGCAGAGGCAATTTCAAGGAAATTTGACAGAGGAGGTGGTTAAAAAATCAGATAACCATGACCATCTTCCCCATAGCTGAGGATGTCCTAAACTCAGGTGTTTCTTTGGATCGTACAACCATGGGGAGAATGTAGGAGAAAGAGCAACTCTTTCCACTCACAATCTCGAAGGTGAAAATGGAGTGCAACTCGGGCACCACCAAAATCTAGGCCTCTCTGCTCTTCCTGTCATTAGCCTTTTGCTTCACAACAGAGGCCTAGGAGGCTGAGTACCTGCCAGTGCTTGTGTTTCCGCATTCTATCTCCTCTGCCACTTCTTGGCTCACAACAGCTGGGCATTCAGTGCAGGAGCAAGCAGACATCAGTGTGGGAGAGGAGACTCCGTGCCCACTCCTGCCATTAGGGAAGAACTGCCTTTGGAGCCTGCTGACTGAGGGCTACTGGGACATGCTAATGACCATGAAGAGTCATCCAAATGCAGAGATGATGAGAATCTCTTATCCTTTGGCTGCCATTGTATTTGAAATACCATTTCCATCCCTGAGTCTAGTTCTAAAATGTGTGGCTGTGTTCTAGGACTTCCTTTAGGTTCTCTAGCCACACACCTTCCATCTGAATCAGACCCTGATACAATTTACCTGGCCTCTTTGAGCCTCAATTTCTTCATACATATAAGGAAGAATAATAATACCTACTATACTCAGTTGTTGGGACATTTCAATGAGTTGACACAAGCGACATGCCAGACAAAATGCCAATCATATGAAGACTGTCTGTCCCTCCCCCAGGCTGACCTTTCTTCAGAAACTGAGACCATGATAATCACTCTCTAATCATTCTTCCTCTCCACCACATCCTTATCCCAATGTAGAACCTATAACCCTTCTGGACATCTGCCCCTTCAAAAACGCAGACATCCTTGGATAGTAATGTCTTTGTCTTAACTGATATGCATGGTAATCATGCTGGAAAAAGAAATGTTATACACTGTAAAGATAGATGTGATTAAATATAAAAAAAAGAAAAACAAACAAAGCAGACATCTTGTGTCCTTTGCATGGTGCTCTTGTTTTCTTTCTGGAACCCCACCGCTACCCTGTGGTTAGCATCAGGTGCTGGTGTGGCTTACATTAGTGCTGGCAACTCCTCCATGCTGAAGCTGTAAATCTAAATTTCAGCTCTTTCCAAGAGCATCCTGCGATCAGCCTTGCCCACCTCCATGATCACTACGATTTCCATAGTTTCTCAGGCGCGTTTCACTCTGCTCTAATAGCCATTCATGTGAGAAATAAATCTTCAAATTGGCAGGCAACTCTCCTAGAACTCAAATGGTATCTCTTCAGGTGATTCTGCATTTCTTTGCTGATAACAGTGAATAAGTATTTTTCCAAATATCAAAGTGGAAAAGACAAAGGCATTGTGCCCTGCTCTAAGAGTCTTTGTCCCTCCATTAGCCTAAGAGAAGACTTGGCTTAATAGGTCTTGCATTTTTGAGGCTTGGTTTACAAAGTGATGAGTGCTTCTGGCAATAAGTTAGAACATCCTCCATTACTCAGAACTGCCCTAAGCAGTGGATTTGCCACTTTTTTGACTCTCTAACATATGATCCCCATTTGTTACCATCCCAAATAGAAATCCTGCTGGGTAGCAACCTGAGGACAAAGAGTGCCTGTTTATCATTAAGAAAGTGAAAGAATGGGCCAGCAGTTGGCATTATGGTTAAAGTACTGGACTCCCACATGGCCAACTGTGATTTGAATCCCAGACCTTGCTCCTCACTCCCCCCACCCCATCTCTGTTCAAATTTAAAAATAATAATAATAAATAAAATTAAATAATTTTTTTCAAGAAAAGCAGTTTTAACTTTAACAAATCAAAGAAATGCTAAGGAACTTTGCTTAAAACTTAAAGCCAGAAAACAGGATTCTGTTCAAATAATAGGTGCATAAATCTATCAACAGCTCAAGACAGGACAGAAATCCTTAAAACCAGAAAACAAAGCCTAGAAGAAAATCAGCAATGTTTTAGGCATAAGTCATAAAATGCTATTTCACCAGTTCAGTCTCATGTACTTAATCTATCTTCTGTTGTGGTTTGATCTTCCCGATTAAATTCTTCAATATAATATTCAACTCTAGACTTGTCCCTATGATTAAGTTGGCCATTTTCTTAGCTTTTGAACTCATATTTTTGTGTGTCTGTATTTAATTTTCCTGGTACAGCACTTCCTTGAGAACTTCTTAGAGATCTGGTCTGGTAGTGGTAAATTCTTTCAGGTTTTGTTTATCTGAGAATGTTCTTGTCTTTTCTTCCCATATGAAGGATAATCTTGCTGGGTACAGTATTCTTGGTTGACATCGCTTTTTCCTTAACTCTTTGAATATAACTTCCCATTCTTTTCTTGCTCATATTGTTTCCGATGAGAGGTCTGCTGTCAGCCTGATGGGATATCCTTTGTAGGTAACTTGCCATTTCTCTCTTGCCAATCTTTTTTTTTTTTTTTGGAGAGGTTTTTGCTATAGGGCGTGTGCATTCACCAGAAAGACAGAGAGAAACAGAGGCTAACTGCTGGTTCCCAAGATCTTCTTAGGTTGATTCTATTTGGGGTCCTTTGTCTTTCTTGGGACTGGATCTTTGAGTGCCTCTCTAGGTTTGGAAAATTTTCTTGCAGGATTTCATGGAATATATTATCAATGCCCTTATGAATCTCTTTGCCTTCTGGGATACCAATTATACAGATGTTTGGATGTTTGATGGTATCTAGTATTTCTGGTATATTATTCTCATTTTGGGAGGGCAATTTTCTCCGTCTTTGTGGTGGATTTTTCTAGATCAGCAATTTTCTCTTCTATGTCTGAGATTCTATTTTGTGTATGATCTAGTCTTCTTTTAATACTTTCAAGGGAGATTTTGACTTCCTGTATTAAAATCTTCATCTCTAACAGGACCATTTGATTATTTTTTTAAGTGTGTAATTCCTCTTTTAGATCTTGCAAGAATATCCTTACATCCTGAAACTCGTCAGCTCCTTTCTCCTGCCTCTTCCACAGAGTTCACTGTCTTTCTTCTCTTCCATCTCTGTTAGGTTCGTTATTATGAATATCCTAAATTATTTATCAGACATTAACATGATTTTCACTGAACTGTCTGGGGATGAAGAGGAGTTATTCTTTTCCCTTGGAGGAGAGGTATTTTCTTGCTTTCCCATATGTCTTGTGGCCCTGTGGTGATTTCTAGTCATCTGATGGATGGTGTGTTTCTTCCCAATTCTTGAAGTTCAAGCTGAGCATTCAGGAGTGTGCAGAAGGAAGTGATCTGGAATCTCTTTGATGTTCCATTTTTATCCCTTTGTGCAACAGAGTCAGTGGATATTGAGGAATATGTTAACCCTAATAGTATTTGGATGTTTGGCTATGGTTCCCTTAGATCCATCTAGAAACACCGTGAATGAAGAATGAGAAGAGTGATGAGATAAAAGAAAAAGAGAAGGAAAGAGAGAGAGAGAAACAGATTAAAAGAAGGAAAAAAAAACACAACCAAAAAAATGCAAAAAATAAAACTTAAAAAACTGAAATCACTAGTTCTCAGGAGCCATGGAAGAGTCTTCTTCTGAAGGCCTGTCCCTTGCCTCTCCTGAATGGAAGGAAGGAAGGAAAGGGGATTATTAGCAAGATAAAGGCAGGGCTGAAAGCCAAGAGAATACTTTACCTTAAAAATTTTTAAAAAGGAAAAATTACCAAAAAATGAGAAGACAGAGGCAGAGAGAGACAGCAGCAGAGAGAAGGCTGGGGGGCTCCCTACCACTCGAGTTTGGGGACTGGAGGCTGAATTATCAGTAGAAATATCTTCATTTCTCTCTTTTCCCTGAAATCACTAGTTCTCAAGAGCCATGGAGGAGTCTTCTTCTCAAATCATTATTTTTTTAAAAAAAGAAAAAAGAAAGCCAAGGAATCTGCAGGCTCATTTCTAAGAGTAGGCAGGAACATGACTCCAAAAATGGCCAATCAGACACTCTCCTTATGGGCAAGTGAGACAGGCAAATGGGACATATTTATCTTAGCATTGCTGTAGGGCACATATCAGCCAGGTTCTTCTTAAGTGGCTTGGTTGAAGCTCCTGTACCTCAATCCTCAAAAGAGTTTGAAATTCCCAAGCTTGGACCTCCTGCCTCCTAGAAATCTATAAGCCCTTGTTATCCCTTTGGAAAATTCTCTTTTATCCAAACAGAGCCCAAGCCAATTTCTGTTGCTTGCAACCAAGAATGTTGTCTGATATAATTTGCATTATAATGCTACCATTAAAAAAGTACTTCCTGGGGCTGGCTTTCTTGGCACAATAGTAATGTGCTTCTCAAAATAAGCTAGATCACACATAGAACAGCAGTTCAAATTCCTGTCCCCATCTGCCTAAAACATGTGGAACATGTGTGGGAGTACTCAAGATCTAATGGGTGGAATGATGGAAGGCAATTACTGTGTGACCAGACCCTGTGGAGAGTCTCTCTGTCCCCCCTCCCTCCCTCTCTCTCTTTCTCATGCACATGCATTCAATCATGAATAAAGAAACATAAATAAAAAGTGCTTTCTAAATGTGAGATATTGTACATCTCATGGTACAACTACAACTGCCTTTATAGGAAGTACAAAAAGACTTCCCCCTTGTGTGGAAAGATTTTTAAAAAGATTCGTCCTCTGACAAACAAATGATAGTGACTGCTCCTCTCTCCCAGCTGACACAACCCCAGAGGGGAACAGGGCTCAGTCACAGAGCATGCGCTGTGCACACTGGGTACCTTTGGGCATAAGCAACCTGGACGGCCATAGCTGGTAGCCCTCATGTAATTCCTACAACTACTCTTCAAGGTAGTTGTTCTCAGCAGTTTACAGGAAAGCAACCCTTAAAGACATGAAGATTCAGATAACTCAGCTCATAGGGGACAGAGACAAGAGACAACTCAATCCACCTGACGCAAAGCCACTAATTATCTAACACCTCCTTTCTGCAGCAAGAGGACAGGGCACCTGGAGGTGGACCGAACTGTGGGAGTCAGAAAACTAAGGATGGACAAAGGAATGAAGCCGAGGAAAGATGATTTTAGAGTCACAAGAACCAGCCCTTCTAGGGACCAGCAGTTAGCGTAATGGCTATGTCGCTGGACTCCCATGTAGTCGATCGAGGTTCACATCCCGGACCCGGTGGCTTAAAACTCACGCCGGGCGCGTGTGCATGCGTGCCCAAGATCCCGAGAGGAGAAGGGAGGAGAAGGGATTGCGGCGTGGCCATCCCCCCCCAGGGGGGGATCTCTTGCTTTCTGTCTATCTCTGTCTGTCTGGCGAGCGCACGCACCCTATAGCAAAAACCTCTCCAAAAAAAAGAACCAGCCCTTCAAGTCATGAGCACCCGGCTAACCAATGTCCACTAGCATTCGTTCAGGGCTGTCTGATCACCCCATGGGGGTCGCCTTGGACACAAATGCCCTGTACTCTGTGGAGTTTCTCATGTAAGACAGTAAAGCCACGCACAGAGGTGGCTCCATCTCTGTGGCTTCTCTTTCCCACATAAACTAGCATAAAGGTACATGCAATACAACTCCCTACAACTCAGCAGCCACTCCTAAGAATTTACCCAAGAGAAATGAAAACACATGTCTACAAAAAGGCTTTGACACAAATATTCATAGCAGCCCCGAGCCAAACACTACACCAAATGTCCACCATCTAAGACCTGAGAGATAAACAAATTTCCATGCAATGTAATTCTATGAGGGGACTTCAGAAGGAGAAATGTAAGTAAAGTGCAAGTTTATTTGGGTGCAAAAAGTTTGAAATCCATACATAGTCTTTTTTAGAATACATATTTTCCATGGGCTTTTCAAAGATCTCTCATCTTCAGCAATAAAAAGGAACAAAAGTACTGACACACGCAGCAAATTGGATGAATCTCATAAACATTAGGTGAATGACAGAAGCCAGACCCCAAAAATAAATACTGTAGGATTCTATTTATATGAAACTCAAGGCCAGACAAAACTAACCTGTGGTGATAGAAATCAGACCATTGACTCTCTATGGTGGGGTGGGGAAGAGGAGTGACTGGAAGGGGGAACAACAGAACCTTCTGGAATGATGGAAATGTTCCATATGTTGTTTGGGGTGGCAGTTTCCTGGGTGTATACATTGCCATAATCCATTGATCTGCACTTGAGACCTGTGCATTTTACTGTATATACAGTGGTTAACAATGCGGATACACTGGGCTAGTTTGTCCTTATGTAAACACCACCTATAGTCCATATTATTGGGTTGTCGGAAAAGTCATGATGTGTTTTTCTATGCAAAAATGCATCATGACTTTTCCAATAACCCAATAGTAGATTTTGCATGCTTAGGGGCCATGATGAACAAAATAACACAACATTAAATCAAGCACAAGAGAAAATGGTGCAGTCAAGAGACATGGTTAGCCTAAAATGTATGAGGCTTCTGGGGGGTAACGTAGCACGCTGTTTTACAGTAAATTTTTGCTATAGAAGTAGGCGTATACTCTAAAATGATTGAAAGGATAGCACAGCAAACACATAAACCAGTAACGCAGTCATTCACTCTCATGATCAAGTTTTAAGTGCTGTATGTAACTGCATGCGCTGTACACTGTCCACGACTGGCAGTGCAGAGCTGTTTACACCAGCAACACCACGAACTCATGAGAAATGTGTTGCACTAGAATGTTACAATAGCTACAACTCTCTGGGTGATAGGACTTTTTTAGCTCGACTATAATTTGATGAGACCACTGTGCTATGTGCATTTCAATGTCGATCAAAACATTGTTGGGAACCAGCAGTTGGCATAATGGCTATGTCGCTGGACTCCCACGTAGTCGACCGCGGTTTGCGTCCCAGACCCGGTGGCTTAAAACTCACGCCGGGCGCGTGTGCGTGCGTGCCCAAGATCCCGAGAGGAGAATGGAGGAGAAGGGATTGCGGCGTGACCATCCCCCCTGGGGGGTGATTTCTCGCTTTCTGTCTCTAATGTCTCTCTCTGTCTGTCTGGCGAGTGCACGCGCCCTATAGTGAAAATCTCTCCAAAAAAACCCAAAAAAACAAAAAACAAACAAACAAAAAAAACATTGTTATGTGCATGTGACTGTAATTCTACCTGAGCTTTTTCTAAATGTCTGCTTAAAATTTAAAAAGGCAAAAACAAAAGAGAGCCAGCCAGTAGTGTGGTGGTTAAGGTAGCTGGGTCCCACATGGTTGACTGTGTAGTTCAAGTCCCAGATCAGGCTGGGTGCATGTGTATACCTGCCCAAGATGCCAGAGGAGAGTGGAGGAGAAGGAATTGCAGCACAAATACTCCCCCTAGGAAGCACTTTCTCACTTATCTCTCTCTGACTCTCTTCTATGATTACATGCACCCTATAGTAAAATTTGAGGGGGGAAAAGAAGAAAACAAAAAAAGCAAGAAAAAAGACAGGAAGAACAGGAAAGGAAAAAGGCTGTTCTTCTCTGGGGCTTAGAATGCTGCCATGACTCTGTGTGCCCCCAGCAGGTGGGGCAGCTCAAGAGATGACACCTGGCAGTCCCTGAGCTGCTCTCTGCCCTCAGGCAGTCCTTGAGCCCTCCATGGCCAGCCTTTTCACCCCTTCCCCAGTGATACAATGATCTCTGCAGGCTTCTAGCTGGGCAGAAAGGGACTCAAGAGACCTCGCCTGTCTGGAGGAAGCCTGGTTTTGGTTACCTACACTCTGTTTAAGCAGCCCTTGTCAGGACTGTGCACTGACAGATGCAGCCCCTGGGGTGCAGTGGGAGCTCAGGTCTTCTGGTCCAGCACCCTTCTGCAAAAGAGAAAGACCCATTTGTCTTGGCCTACACTGAAGAAAGCAGCTGAAATTCCAACCACCTACAGAGAAGCACTCGATGAAGCATTTGGAATTTAAAGGGGAGGGGGAGGCAGATAGGGGTGAAGCTGCAGGATTTTTTCCTAAAAGCTTTGCAGTGTGTGAAAGAAAGAACACAGCTTTGAGGCAGACACCTAGTTAAGACTCTCAGCAGTGCCACTTAACCAGGTGTGTGACTAGGAGCAGAGGGTAGCTTCTCTGAGCACTTCCTCATCTACCAGCTGAAGTGGGGGTGGGGGAGAAGGACTGGTGAAAACAGTATATAGAGTTAGAGCTACCCCTGTACCCCACCCTGAACTAACCAGACCCTATGCTAAGGATCCTTGCAAACGGTGTGCTGTTTCACAGCAAAATGACTCGAATCATCTTCTTCCCAGTGATGGGGCCTCCCCAGCTAACCAGACCCTATGCTAAGGATCCTTGCAAACGGTGTGCTGTTTCACAGCAAAATGACTCGAATCATCTTCTTCCCAGTGATGGGGCCTCCCCAGCTAACCAGACCCTATGCTAAGGATCCTTGCAAACGGTGTGCTGTTTCACAGCAAAATGACTCGAATCATCTTCTTCCCAGTGATGGGGCCTCCCCAGCTAACCAGACCCTATGCTAAGGATCCTTGCAAACGGTGTGCTGTTTCACAGCAAAATGACTCGAATCATCTTCTTCCCAGTGATGGGGCCTCCCCAGCTAACCAGACCCTATGCTAAGGATCCTTGCAAACGGTGTGCTGTTTCACAGCAAAATGACTCGAATCATCTTCTTCCCAGTGATGGGGCCTCCCCAGCTAACCAGACCCTATGCTAAGGATCCTTGCAAACGGTGTGCTGTTTCACAGCAAAATGACTCGAATCATCTTCTTCCCAGTGATGGGGCCTCCCCAGCTAACCAGACCCTATGCTAAGGATCCTTGCAAACGGTGTGCTGTTTCACAGCAAAATGACTCGAATCATCTTCTTCCCAGTGATGGGGCCTCCCCAGCTAACCAGACCCTATGCTAAGGATCCTTGCAAACGGTGTGCTGTTTCACAGCAAAATGACTCGAATCATCTTCTTCCCAGTGATGGGGCCTCCCCAGCTAACCAGACCCTATGCTAAGGATCCTTGCAAACGGTGTGCTGTTTCACAGCAAAATGACTCGAATCATCTTCTTCCCAGTGATGGGGCCTCCCCAGCTAACCAGACCCTATGCTAAGGATCCTTGCAAACGGTGTGCTGTTTCACAGCAAAATGACTCGAATCATCTTCTTCCCAGTGATGGGGCCTCCCCAGCTAACCAGACCCTATGCTAAGGATCCTTGCAAACGGTGTGCTGTTTCACAGCAAAATGACTCGAATCATCTTCTTCCCAGTGATGGGGCCTCCCCAGCTAACCAGACCCTATGCTAAGGATCCTTGCAAACGGTGTGCTGTTTCACAGCAAAATGACTCGAATCATCTTCTTCCCAGTGATGGGGCCTCCCCAGCTAACCAGACCCTATGCTAAGGATCCTTGCAAACGGTGTGCTGTTTCACAGCAAAATGACTCGAATCATCTTCTTCCCAGTGATGGGGCCTCCCCAGATCTCAGAGTCTGAAATGTGGGGAAACTTGGTGTAGATAGTGCCATAGAGCTAAAGATAGGAAACATTTCCGCACAAAAACGTGGACTCATAGAAATGACCAGTAAAGGAGACCCACAGAACTTTATTCCTGGTTGGAATTCAGCAATAAACCAGCATATAACAAAAGCATTATTTTTCATTCAAATAACCTGTATCTATAAGTGGCACATACCTGGAACAGAACATATGCTTTTTTCTTCTAAAAACTCAATAAACCATTTCTGATATCTTTAATGGAGAGGAAATTAAATTAATACTATCAGTTTTTATATTTTTATGCAGTTCACATTTTCAACATTTATTTTAAAGTAGTTCAAGGTCTGTAAAATCCAGTGTTTTGAAATAGTCTGGGGTTTCAGGGTTAATTTCCATATTAATTTGAGCTATAAACATGATTAGGAAGTAAATCTGCTGCCAACAATATGTACAAATGCATTCTGAAATCAAAGGCACATTTGGGATTATCAGTGGATATAGACTTCATGCCAAAGGAGCCCTCAATTAATATGAGGGGATGTAAAATTACTCCATTTCTATTAAATTTTTATGGAGGTCAGCTTTTGAAGTTTCATGCCACCCTGGTAAGCAGACCTTCCCTTTCTTAAAATCATTCCACATGACTCACTTCTGAGAAACCTATTCTCAGCCCTCTTCAAGGAAAGCAAACTCAGATGTAACTCTTGACCTACCTGTTCCATGAACTCTCATCCCCAGGACACTGTAACTCTGAGTCAAGTATGTGGAACATCCCTGAAGCAACCAAAGCTCGCCTCTCCTCACCGGGGTCTTTGCTCTAGGCTGGGCAGCCCTGGTCCAGTCAAGTTTCTCAGTCTTGAATCCGTTAATGCCTGACATTTTCATTTCTGAGCATATGGAGTGTGTAGGGCACAGTCCTGAAAACTTTTAGTACATTACCTCAGCTTTTAGAGGTCCATCTCTGCTTATCCCCGCCTTACACATAATGAAACTAAAACACAGAACGGTTAAAGAACTTGCCCAAGATGACACAGCAGCGAAGTGGCAGAGTCCGGCAGACCACCTCTAGCCCGCTCTCTTAATCACTCCACTCTATTGTAAAGAGCTGAACAATCTCTGTACGTAATGTTCTAGGGTTTGGAAGTCTGGAAAATATTTGCAAAGGAGAGAACAAAAAGGATCTGAAGGACCCAGGCAGACTGCCTTCACTCACACAGCAAGTCTTGGAGGAAAAAAAAAAAAAAGACAGATAGCAGGAGAATCCCCCAGGAGAGCCACATAGGCCCGAGGCAAAGTGGTGGGAAGTAAACTGCACCTGCCACAACAGCCCGACCACCTCCCCACCCTCTTTGTTGTCTCACCCCAGAACCCCTGTTGCCACACCCTCTGCTCCCAGCCCGGAGCCTTACCTGCTCCCTCCACAGCATCCGAGGTTTCCTGCACCTCGCAGCATATCCGAAAGATAGCCAAGACTTTTAGCCTCTCTTACTCATTAAGGTCCTGTGATTTCCTACAGCTGAGCCAGTGGTTGAGGAAGCAAGGGGCTAGATCCGTAAGTGGCAAAAGCTGAGAAAGAAAAAGCAGAGGAAAGGATGTTGGTGTTGGAGTCAAATCAGTACCTGAGTCCAGATCTCAATTCACCAACTATTTGACTTGAGACTTACGCTCCCTAAGATTCTTCTTTATTGTGAAAAGGAGAATCATAAAACCTACCTTTGGGGGTTAATGTGTGGACTGACACATGATCAATAGAAGGCAGCTGGCATGGATATTTCCTGTCTTCCTGGCTCTGCATCCTGTTCCCCTCCTTCTACAATAATACCTTGGTGTTTCTGGAGGGAATTCTACCCCCCTCTATGTGGTTTGATTGAGCTGACCCTACCTTTTCTTTGCAGTGGTAGGGTGGAAATGCCAATGAGAATTGGCCCCAGGATTTTTCCTGGTACCATTGAGTTAGACGCTTTTCGTTCTCTGTAGTTGCCGAATCAGTAGACTATAAGCCAAGAGTTGTAGCAACCACCTTGCCACAATGGAAGGGAAGCTTGCTTGAGAATAACTTCAACACAGAAGTTGCAGATAAAGAATGGAGAAAGCAAGGTTTTGGACAACTGGAGATACGTAATTTCAGCTGTAGCAATTTGATCAACCCCAACTTTTCAGATACTAGAGGTGATAAATTACGTCTATGCCTTTCTCCACTGAGTTGACTGTTGTCCTCGGTTGAAATGTATCCCCTAAAATTCATATAATGAAACCCTAACTCCTAGTACCTGAATGTGACTGTATTTGAAGATAAGACCCTTAAAGACGGCCTTAAGTTAAGATAAAGTTGTTCAGGGTGGGTCCTAACCCAATCTGAGTGGTATCCTATAAGAAGAGGGAACTGGAGGAACCAGCAGTTAGCGTAATGGCTATGTCGCTGGACTCCCACGTAGTCGACCGCGGCTCGCGTCCCGGACCCAGTGGCTTAAAACTCACGCCGGGCACGTGTGCGTGCGTGCCCAAGATCCCGAGAGGAGAATGGAGGAGAAGGGATTGTGGTGTGCCCATCCCCTCTGGGGGGGATGATTTCTCGCTTTCTGTCTCTATGTCTCTCTCTGTCTGTCTGGCGAGCGCACGTGCCCTATAGCGAAAACCTCTCAAAAAAAAAAGAAGAAGAGGGAACTGGATACAAGGGACGGCAAGGAACTGCTCAGAGGGAAAACCAGGTTGAGGACACAGTAAGGAGGCAGCCCACCTGTAAGCTAAGGAGGCCTCAGAAGAAATCACAACTGCCAACACCTTGAGCTTGCAATTTCAGCCTCCAGAACTATGAAAAAATAAATTTCTGTTGCTTAAGCCAGTCTGGTATTTTTTAATAACAGTCATAGCAAACAAACACAGCTATCACAAGAATCTTAACTAATGCCTAATGCATATTTCTTTTTTTATTTTTTATTTTGGAGAGGTTTGTGCTATAGGGTGTATGCGCTCACCAGAAAGTCAGAGAGAGACAGAGAGACAGAAAGCGAGAAATCACCTCCTAGGGGGATGGCCACACGGCAATCCCTTCTCCTCCATTCTCCTCTAGGGATCTTGGGCACACACGCACATGCGCCCAGCATGAGTTTAAGCCACCAGGTCCAGGACTCGAACCGTGGTCGGCTACATGGGAGTTCAGTGACATAGCCATTATGCTGACTGCTGGTCCCATAATGCATATTTCTTTTCTTGTGACCTATGGGGAGAACTATAAATGGCATCTTACAAATATATCAACAATTTTGAAATGGGAGAGAATAGGGTGTTGAAGTAGTCAGAAAGGGCTTGGAGAGGGTTTAAAGTGGGGGAGATAAAACATAGATTGGGCTTTAAAGACTCAGTAGACTAGAATAAAGGAGAGGAAAAAGGTATCTAAATTGAAAGGATGACTCAGCCAGACCTAAGCACAAGACTTGATAACTAAGTAAACCAATCTAACCAGAGAGTGGTTGGGAGAAAAGCAAAACAAAACAAAACACAAACTGGAATAAAACCAAAGGACTAGATTATGGACGGTCTTAAAAGTCCAAACTGTAGAGTTTGAAATACACATTGTTAGTGATAAGAACCCATTGTTGGTCTTGGGGTAGCTGAGTGGCAGGTTGAAGGGGTGTTTGAGGAAGCTTGGCTGCCAACAAAGACAGAGAGAGACCAAAGTCAGGGAAGCTGTCATCCCTGAATATGGATCACTGTCAGATTCCATTGGGAGATGAGGAGGGAAGGAGGTGACTCACCAGTCTGTTTGCAACAAAGTCTCCATTCCAAGCAAAAGAGTCATCTCAGGGGGAGTGGGGAGGCCAGTGGAGGGCGAGGATAGAGTCAGTGAGAATTTTAGGTTGCTCTTGTTCCTTGCACCTCCTACATGAGGTCTGCCCACCCTTGGAGGAGGAAAAGTACAGCTGGATGCCATTGTTGTCACCAAGGGCATCAAGCTAACCCACCACCATTTCTATCCCACATCTAGCATTCATCTTTGTCAGTTCCAGCTCCACTAACACCCATGGTTTTGGGAATATGCCCAGTGCAGACACTATGAAACACTCGTAGGTCCAAAACACTCTTGAAGTCCAACGTCCATCCTGAGAGAGGGGTAAAACCATAGAAATCAAAGCTAGAGGCCCTTTCATCTGCCATATATTTATTGAGCATCTGTTATGCGCCAAGGACAGTGATAGGCACTTGGGGTACAACAGCAGAATTAAGTAAGGTCCAGGTAGGAGTTCCTCAGCAATTAAGACAGTAGCGTATTTGTGCAAGGATAGGAAGGTGGACCAATGGAACACAACAGAATTCAGAAACAGACTCATACACATAGGGTCACTGGATTTACAACAAAAGCGACACTGCAAAGTAATGGGGAAAAGACCGTCTTTGGAATAAATGGTGCTGGATTCATTAAATAGCAACAGGAAAATAAAGAAAAAAAAGATGTCCTCGTCCTCATAACATACACGAAAATCATTTCCGACTGAACTATAGTCCAAAATCAAAGCAAAACAATAAAACTTCCAAAAGTGATTAAGATAAAAAGCACTATCCAGAAAGGAAGAAACTTGGGAGTTCGACTTCACTAAAATTAAGAAGTTCAGGGCCAGGTGTTGGTGCAGTGGTAACACAATCGGACTCACATAAGAAATGTCCAGGGCAACAGCATAAATGCTGATGGGGGCACCTATCTCTCTGTCTCTGTTTATTTGTCTCTGTGTCTCTCAGAAGAATAAAACTTTTTTAAAAAGTAAGAATTCAATCTATCAAAACACACCATTAAGTTAGTAAAAAGCAAGTATTCGCCAAACATGTAACTAGCCTAAGATCAGTATTCAGAATATCTAATTCTCAAAAATCAGCTTTAAATAAAAATAAACACAAAAATGAAAAACGGGCAAGAGACTCAAACCAACACTTCAAAAACAAAGATTGTGAACAACCAATGGACAGAAAATTCTGACTGCGTTACTAATTAGAAAGATACAAATGAAGGTTAGTATGAGTTACTGGAATCTGCTTTTAAAACCTGAAACTCTCCAGTGTAAGTGAGATGTGAAGCAATAGAGGCCCTCTGTATTGCTGGTGGGAGGGCGAATCTGTAAAACCAAAGTTGAGCATAGAAATATACTTTGACCCAGAAAATCCACTCCTGGGTTACACCGAAGGGGGCTACGGTACAAGAACATCAAGAGACATGAACAACAGCGGTTCTCGTAGTACCCATGACGATGTTCAAAAGCTGGAAACCACCCAACTATCCATCAACAATGGACTAGATAAATAAAGTGTAGTGAGTTTCCACAATGGAGTAGGAATTACCAAAATGAACTTCCCTATCCTAATCCTACTTCTTGGTATCTACCCAAAGGATAAGAAAACAGTCGGAAAGACATCTGCACTTCCATGTTTACTGAAGCCTTACTTATAATTGCAAAAATATGGAACCAACCTAAGGGTCCAGAAACTGATGATTGGGTTGAAAAGCTGTGGCACATATATACAATGGAATATTACACAGCTATAAGAAACAATGGTATCTTATCATTCCATTCAAAATGTATGAAAATGGAAGACTTAATATTGAGCAAAGTAAGCCAGACTTTCGAAGATACATACTGTATATCCCCACTCAATTTGTACTGAGTATCTGCATTTTATGGTAGAAGTTGAGAGATAGGAAGATGTTATGGTGAAGAGGGTGGGTATAGATGCTAGAGACCACAAGGGGAGAAAGTGGTTGGTGGAGAGTGGGTAGTGGATGGTGGATATGAGAAAAAAAATTTAGGATACTGTTATCTGTTCAGCTAGTCTGCAGATTGTTTCATGAATGCTTCGTCAAATAATGAAAGTTAAAGTGCAAACATTTTTGAAAATTATAAATGATAAACTTATGTTTACAAGAAAAATAAAAAAAATAGTTCACTCTAGTGAACTGTTTCTTTAGTATCTGTTAGTTTACTTGTCACCAAAAGAGCACTTTGCCTAAAAGAAAGTGTGCAAAATGCTTACAATCTTCTGTGAAGTTGTAGTTTATCATTAGTTTATATCTGTAAGTTATTGTTATAAATATTGCCTGTACTTTTGGTATATATGACTTTATACTTTGAAGCTTGTATCCGTAAATTTGCAACTGAAATTTATTTTGCCAGTGTTTTCTGAATGAACTGAAAAAGCTTCAGTTGTGTGTGTGTGGGGGGGAAACAGGAATTAGCAAAATGAAAGTAAGTGAATTATAGCTACATGTCACAACATGGATAAATCTCACAAAAGTAAGGTCAAATGAAAGAGACCAGATGCAGAGGAGAATCTACATCATGAACCCATGTAGTTCTAGTTCAGAAATAGACAAAGCCAACTGTAGTGCACTAGAGGTCATGGGAGTTGTTTTTTGGGGAGAAGGGTAAGAACTGAAAAGGGTCTAGGGTATATTTTGGGGGTGCAGTCAATGTCGGGGCAGTGAATATACAGCTGTTTGTTGTATAATAATTTATTGTACTTTATGCTTTATGTTTTGTGTAGTTTTCTGTATTCGTGCTATACTTTGTAATACAAAATGTTAAAAATCATATGGTCCACGCCACCACCCAGCTCACAGCCAAGTTTGGGAGACAGAAGAGTAAACAGGTGTTGATGGCATGCGTGTGAAATCAGTGCTTTGATGACCAGACTGCCTGGCTTCCCGTCCCAGCCCTGCCACCACCTAGTCAAGTGATGGCAAATGACGTTAACTCTCTTGGCTTTCTTTCTTCTTGTGTGGATGGTCTTTTGAATAAATAGTGCTGGATCATAAAATGAAAATGATAACCATACCTGCCTCACGGGGTTGTTGTGATAATTAAGTGAGTAAGTAGAGGTCATACTGCTAAAATATACCTTGTGTCGAGTAACTGACCAAAACCCTTGTAAGCCATTATTATCAGCAGCACTAGCACTATTACTATTAATACCACTTCCACTGCTGCCACCACTACTTTAACAACCACTGTTACTAGCCAGTGAAGTCTGGTTGCTTCTTCTCATGGTTAGGGAAACGAGAGGCAGAGCTGGAGCAGAAGGGACTTTCTTTCTGTAACCGGCTATAGGGAGACATACTCAAACTGTCTTGAAAAGTACAATATATTATATATATTTTTTTTGGGGGGGGGAGGTTTTCGCTATAGGGTGCGTGTGCTCACCAGACAGAGAGAAACAGAGAGACAGAAAGTGAGAAATCACCCCCCAGGGGGGATGGTCACGCTGCAGTCCCTTCTCCATTCTCCTCTCGGGATCTTGGGCATGCACGCACACTCACCAGGCATGAGTTTTAAGCCACCAGGTCCAGGACGCAAACCGCAGTCGACTATGTGGGAGTCCAGCTACATAGCCAATACGCTAACTGCTGGTCCCACAATATGTTCTTGATACTTATAGGTAAAATGTACAAGAATGTACGAATCATTCCTCACTACAATCAATCAATTGCTTTCCCCTGAGTAATTACTTTGATTCCTTCAAACATTCATTCCCAGTTTCTCATCTGACCATTCTTCCAACTGACTCCCTATGACTCAGCATGAAGTCAGACTGTTCTCCTTAGAGGCCTTTTTAAATTTCAAAATGGCAGCAGTCCTGCTAAGTCTTAAATGGGCCTGCTTCACCACTACTAGTACCCCCTACACTAGTACTGCCACCACTGGTATCACCTCCACTACAACTATCATAGAAGCTCAGGGAGGATCACAAAACACATACAAGAAACAATAGAGTTTTCTGCTCTAGGTGCTCTTTGTCACTCTCCAGCCAACTGGTATACCTGGGGAGCCGGAAGAAGCCATTAGGTTATTGTTTCTTCTCTTCTCCAGGGTCCTGCCATGAACAATTTATTCTCAACTACACTTCTCTCAGAACTGGACAAAGGAAACATCAAAGGAACCATTACTACTTTGCAACTTGTCTCACCGTGCCTGTGCCCTGTACACAGCAGGTGCTCAATAAATGCTTCTCAGGTGAGTCTAAATTAAATGAGAAAGTAAGTGCAGAGCCAACAGAAAAACAGGTAGGAAATCCATGGGTTACCAACAACTCTAAAGAGACACTCAGACACTAGTCCTTTAGCCTTCCCTTTTTTCTCCCATGACCAGTATCTTGATTCTGCCCTGTCCTCATTCTGCTCAAACCTGCTGCTGACCCAGACTAGAGGTCGCACTGTGATCTGCTGAGCCACCTGCTCCTTAGGTGACCATGTGAGCGAGTCCCTATTTATCTTTGTTACTGCTGCAAGTGTTTGAAAAAAAAAAAAAAAAAAACAGTTTCAAAGATGTCTGTTGGGATAACCTATTGATTTGTGTCACATTTCTCCCAATCCCCATTTTATTGTTGTTCAAGACGGGGTCAGAATAGGTCAAAAATAACTCTTTCCATTGGAGGCAACAGACTGAGGAATTCTAGCAGGAATTCTCAATTCTCTCTGAGGCACAGGCTTGGGAAGAAATGGAAGAAAGACTGAGATGTCCCAAAACCAAACTGGACACTGTGGAGATAAAGGGTCAGGGTGAGGTCTGTGACATCCAAGCTTAGGAAGAAAAGAAAAAATTAATGAAGAAGATAAAGTGAAGATACAGATTATAATTTAGGATCAACACCTAGTACATACTTTTAGAAGATTTTTTAAATTAATTTTTTATATTGGCTGAACTAGTTTGCTGAATATGACCTAAGTGTTAGCCAACTATTTCATGATCAATGAAAAAATGCAGGCACTTCATATTTATGGGTCATTTACCAGACACTTTATCTATAGTTATCTGTGACTAAATACAACTACTGGTTGTTTTTATAAATAAAGTTTTATTGGGACACTGTTGTGCCCACTTGTTATGTATTTGTCTATGGCTACATTGCTCCAACAGTATAGGTAAATAACAATGAGAGACCGTATCATTCACAAAGCCTTAAATATGTACTATCTGGCCTGGTATAGAAAGTTGGCTGACCCATGACCTATAAGATCTTAGTTAATTCTCACACCCCCACCTTATAACTCATACGGGTTAAATACCTTCCTCAGGATCAGATTCAAGGACAAGCGATTTGAACTCAGATTTGCTTAACACAAAAAAATTCCCCCCGAATGTGCTACTTTTCAAAGAAGATACTGTGATCATTCTTAATAACATTACTTGTATAAGTCAAACATCTATAGAAATCATACCTCTATCTCTATTCACATATCTTATAAGTCAAATTTGACATAAGGGCTGCTCAAACCCCACTGTTTTACTAGAATGTCATTCAGTTGTGTACTTTTATGTTAATGCAAGATATCTCTTTAGGTTTTAAAATCTTTGATTCTACTGAGATTTCAGAGGCATGCCACTGTCACAGAGTTAGCTTATGATCCATGTCATCTTGAGAGGTCCTACTCTCACTTTAGTCTTGGCCAACACTGACTGGATTTATGGGGGACAAATATGAATCCTCTCTTACCAGAGGCCAAGAAGAGGCATGAAAAGGCAGTGCCAAGGTATAATCTCCAGTGGTATGGGGATGAAACTCAAGTATTTTATGTCTTTCTCTCTTCCATTTTCACTTCCCTCCCTGTAATAGAGTTATTTCCTAAGACTCTAGGCACGGCTGGAACAATATTCAGGTTGAGGGAAATGGGAAGTTACGAGAAAACTCAGAATGCAATGCTTTCCAAAGAATCTCTGGTTTTCTATATTACTCAAGAAAAAAAAACAAAACAAAATAAAACAAAAAACCTGCTATGGTCAGAGTAGAAAAAAGAAGTATGCTACTGCTTGATTTCAGGAGAAAATATTGGGTCACCAGGAAAGTCATGACGCATTTTTGCATAGAAAAATACCTCAGGGAACCAGCAGTTAGCGTAATGGCTATGTCGCTGGACTCCCACGTAGTCGACCGTGGTTCGCGTCCCGGACCCAGTGGCTTAAAACTCACGCTGGGCGCATGTGCGTGCGTGCCCAAGATCCCAAGAGGAGAATGGAGGAGAAGGGATTGCGGCGTGACCATCCCCCTGGGGGAGTGATTTCTCGCTTTCTGTTTCTATGTCTCTCTCTGTCTGCCTGGCGAGCGCACGCACCCTATAGTGAAAAAACCTCTCCAAAAAAAAAAGTTTAGAATTAAAAAAAAAAAAAAATACCTCATGACTTTGCCAATGACCTAATAGTTACTACATGGAATTGGGAAGGGGAGGTAAATACAGAGGGACTTGAAGGACAGAACGTTACATCAACATCTTGAGAGAGATTCGTTAAGAATAATTCGAAGGATAATTCACAGAAATGTGACTTTTGAATAGCAACTAACTTCAAAGGATCTCAGTGTAAGACGCTGGTCATGTGCTTTGTAACTCTGGATGTGGGAGCCATGTTGTTCCACCTTGTGAGCAGCGTGATCATGGAGCTTGGAAATCCGGTGCCTGGGAAATACAGAAAGATCTCAAAATACAAAGAAAAGGCAACCATGAGGATATTTCACAGGGCAAAGTGGATTAAGATCCATCAAAGCAAATGGTGGTCAAGCCCTGACCACCACCAACACTAACAATGAAGCAAAATAACTTCGGGAATGTGACTGTTCAGAGTGATCCTGGGGACCCCAAGAGACACCTTTCTTTGGTAGAGGACGCCCAGGTTAAATCAGCTCTCTTTCAGCTATCCCAGACTTCCTGGCTTTCTTCACACGGTGTGAGCCCTCCCTTGTCTAATCCTGAAATAGGCTTCTCTTCCCATCTTTTGACAAGCTTGGAGGCATGGGATGTGACCTTGGGCACACTCCATGCTTTTCATACAGATACCCCCTCCACACACACACAGCTGGCCGAAGAGCTCGTCTGCAGACCCCAGGCCACTTCCTGGGTCTACCCCACCCCCAGTGAGATCCCAGAGAATGTTCAGTTACTACAATAGGAAAACCAGAAAGGTCTAAGCGTGGACAAAGCCCTGACACAGATATACACACACAAGAAACTCAAAGGGATGGGCAGATGAAACTACCACTGAAAAAAAATCTCAATTTACTTCATTTCTTTGAACTTCCAACCCGACTACTAAAAGGGAAATGAGAAAAAAAAAAATCACTAAACCAAAATCATTTTTTAAAGTGATACGTGTCAGGACCAGCAGGTGGTATGGTGACTGAGGGCACTGGACTCCCACATGGCCGGCCACGGGTCAAGTCCCAGACCTGGAGGCTTACTTTCCACGTTCCCTCTCTCTCTCTCTCTCTCTCTCTCTCTCTCTCTCTCTCCCGCTTGTTCTCTCACTCTGTTACTCTCTGGTCAAATAAAAATAAAGTTAAAATAATAAAAAATCATTATTAAAAAATATGTGTCTTTATTTTAGAGAGAGAGAGAGAGCTTGTTTGTTTGTTTGTTTTTGTTTTGTTTTTGTTTTTGATTTTGCTACAGGGTATGTGCCCTTGCCAGAAAGACAGAGAGAGAAAGAAAGTGAGATATCACCCCCCCCATGGGGTTATGCTGCAATCCCTTCTCTTCCATTCTCCTCTCAGGATTTTGGGCACACACGCACACACGCCCAGTGTGTTTTAAGTCGCCAGGTCTGGGACTTGAACTACAGTCAACTACATGGGAAATCCAGTGATGTAATCATTATGCCATCTGCTGGTCCCATATGTGTCTTTAATACCAAACCTAACCTTGGTTTCCCTCCCCTTCCAAACAACCATTTCTTATAGGAGAAATTAAGCACTTTGCGTCTCCGAATGCTGCTGGGATGTGCACATTCAGGTCAGAAGCAGTTCTGGTCCCGGCAGAGGCACCTCAGGAGTTAACCAGGGGTATTTATTTACAGGTTAAAGAGGCAAGCTCCAGAGAAGGCTGTGCTGAGGCGACGCTGAGCGTGAGCTAACAAGACGCGCTCTCCAGCGGCACTCTGGGCGATTACTCCGGAGCACCCAGCCATACCAAAATCAATAAACAATTTCAGCGCAGCCCAGGGAACTTTGCCACACTTAATAAAAGTCTCCAGCTGCAGTTATGGCTTCATTTCACCTTAACGTCTTCTTTAACTGTCCCTTCTTTTCAAGATCAATTAGAAGTACATGCAAAGAGAATAAAGAAATACTCACGTGCAAATACACACATACAGACACACACACCAGAAGCAAACAAGGTCAAAACTAGTTATGTGTAGGCCGGGCTCTCCCTCCCCATTCGTAATTTCACTTTCAGACGACCAACAGTGAATAAGCCGAGGATAGGATGAAGGGAGTGGAGCTGGGTTTTAGTGGGCAAGGGAGAAAGGGGTGGGGGGGTGAGGAATTGACCCCATTTCCTAAGTACACATGAGGTCTTCAAAAAAGTTCATAAAAATTGCACAGTAGGAAAAAACTATGTGTAAATGAAACCTCCAAAATTGCACCAAATAAACTTATACATCAATTCCATTTTCCCATAAACTTTGTAGAGTGTCCTCCTATAACTAATCTCATCATGAGTCACACTCTTTTTCTGTTAAAGATGCTCAAAATCTCTTCCCCTCTGAAAATTACCCATGATATTTTGCTTTCGACTCTTTTCTTACTCCCCAGAATATTCATTGAAGAATGGATAGGAAGGGGCCGGCAGGTAGCGTGGTGATTAAGGCACTGGATTCCCACATGGCTTGACTGCAGTTTGTGTCCTGGACCTGGTGGCTTGTTTTTTCTCTCTCTCTCTCTGGTAAAATTGAATAATAATAATAATAATAATAAATTTAATTTAATTTAATTTAAAAGGGAGATGAAATGAGGCCAAAATGTGTTCATGTTATTGTTGGTGCCTCCTGTTGAAGAGGTGAGAAGCATTGCCTGGGGTATGCATGACAGAAGGAGGAAGAAGTGAAAACAGCTAAAATGTCAGCTAAAATGTGTGTTGTTGGATCCCATGTGCGTTTAATTCCTCATATGCCTTAGAAGCCCACCAGATCCCTGGTCCTGGTACTGGGACTAGAGCTTGCCTAATTCACTAGTCTCAATAGCCATTTTCCAGGCCTGATTGGATGGATATGTGACAAAACGAAACGAAAATCTGTTTAATTTTTTAAAAATGGCCTCAGCGTGTGTTACATTCTATACATTTGGAAATTCATCACATATTCACATCTCTAGGTGCACAAACCCTACCCTTTTATTCTAGAAAATTAACTGGACTCTGTGAGATGAACTGCTCACCCTTTCCGGAAGTCAATAACACTAATTAATTCATCATCTTGGATTCTTGGCCACTCAAGTGCAGTCAGAAACAGAAAGCTTCATCTGCAAGAAGTACAGAGAAAAAGACTTTCCGTGAACAAACACATTTTACATAAGTGAGAGGAGTCACTCAGATGATGGGAATAGAGAAGGTTAGGCCATTCTGGGTGGCTATGGAAATGGTGACAGCCCTTCCCCTTCCTTTCCTTTTTCCCAGCTGAAGCCAACTCTAGAACAGTCATCTTCCTTCAGGTAGGCAGAGCCTTTTGGAAGAGGAGACGGTGGCTCTGACTGTTTCATCGTTGGTCTCTGCTTTCCCTGGACTGCAAAGGGATCCTTGCCGCCGGGCATGTGAAGTGCGCACACGTAGAGGAAGGGAAAGGTTTCTCATTCCCAGTCCCAGGAATCTATCTTCCTCAAGGTGTGCGTCTCAGGACATCGGAGCTGACTCTGAGCTACAACCCTCCCTCAGTTTTCCAAGGATCTGACTCTGTCATTGTGGCAGCTGCATTTCTCTACTGAACTCTTCACCTTCTTTCTCCAAATCTAAACATTTCCATTCCCACCAGCCCTTCCCACTAGACTCACACTTCACCAAGTATATCTTTCAGTCAAGCTTGGGGGGGCTCCAGGGCATTTGGAAGGGAAGAAGATACTAGAGCAGTAATTATAGTGACGTTCACATTTCTCCCTGCAAGTTGGGAAAATAGCTCTGTTTAAAACTTCCATTTATATGGAGTAGACAGAACACCTGTGAGGTATTTGGCAACCTCAAATGTCATTACAACAGGTTGCAATGCTAACAACTGGAGTTTTATAGGACTTTTTTTTTTTGGCATTTTAGAGTAAAGAATAAAGGCATACCAATCACAGAAATAAATTTCTGAATTTGTCCGTGTTTGTTCCAAGACCAAACTAGATATGTCAACAAGTTAGTCATGGCTTGTCTTTTCTTTCTTCCCCCTCTGTATAATTGAATAATAATAATAATAATAATAAATTTAATTTAATTTAATTTAAAAGGGAGATGAAATGAGGCCAAAATGTGTTCATGTTATTGTTGGTGCCTCCTGTTGAAGAGGTGAGAAGCATTGCCTGGGGTATGCATGACAGAAGGAGGAAGAAGTGAAAACAGCTAAAATGTCAGCTAAAATGTGTGTTGTTGGATCCCATGTGCGTTTAATTCCTCATATGCCTTAGAAGCCCACCAGATCCCTGGTCCTGGTACTGGGACTAGAGCTTGCCTAATTCACTAGTCTCAATAGCCATTTTCCAGGCCTGATTGGATGGATATGTGACAAAACGAAACGAAAATCTGTTTAATTTTTTAAAAATGGCCTCAGCGTGTGTTACATTCTATACATTTGGAAATTCATCACATATTCACATCTCTAGGTGCACAAACCCTACCCTTTTATTCTAGAAAATTAACTGGACTCTGTGAGATGAACTGCTCACCCTTTCCGGAAGTCAATAACACTAATTAATTCATCATCTTGGATTCTTGGCCACTCAAGTGCAGTCAGAAACAGAAAGCTTCATCTGCAAGAAGTACAGAGAAAAAGACTTTCCGTGAACAAACACATTTTACATAAGTGAGAGGAGTCACTCAGATGATGGGAATAGAGAAGGTTAGGCCATTCTGGGTGGCTATGGAAATGGTGACAGCCCTTCCCCTTCCTTTCCTTTTTCCCAGCTGAAGCCAACTCTAGAACAGTCATCTTCCTTCAGGTAGGCAGAGCCTTTTGGAAGAGGAGACGGTGGCTCTGACTGTTTCATCGTTGGTCTCTGCTTTCCCTGGACTGCAAAGGGATCCTTGCCGCCGGGCATGTGAAGTGCGCACACGTAGAGGAAGGGAAAGGTTTCTCATTCCCAGTCCCAGGAATCTATCTTCCTCAAGGTGTGCGTCTCAGGACATCGGAGCTGACTCTGAGCTACAACCCTCCCTCAGTTTTCCAAGGATCTGACTCTGTCATTGTGGCAGCTGCATTTCTCTACTGAACTCTTCACCTTCTTTCTCCAAATCTAAACATTTCCATTCCCACCAGCCCTTCCCACTAGACTCACACTTCACCAAGTATATCTTTCAGTCAAGCTTGGGGGGGCTCCAGGGCATTTGGAAGGGAAGAAGATACTAGAGCAGTAATTATAGTGACGTTCACATTTCTCCCTGCAAGTTGGGAAAATAGCTCTGTTTAAAACTTCCATTTATATGGAGTAGACAGAACACCTGTGAGGTATTTGGCAACCTCAAATGTCATTACAACAGGTTGCAATGCTAACAACTGGAGTTTTATAGGACTTTTTTTTTTTGGCATTTTAGAGTAAAGAATAAAGGCATACCAATCACAGAAATAAATTTCTGAATTTGTCCGTGTTTGTTCCAAGACCAAACTAGATATGTCAACAAGTTAGTCATAGAGCTGTCATGCAATAGGCATTTCCTCGGGTTCTGGTGGCTTTCTAATGCTTACTAGATGAGACAAGTTCGTGACACCAAGTTCATGCATTAGGCAGGAAATCCTAAACCTACTGGTAGCTAACACAGAATAAGCCACAGGTGCACCTGTATTTCTAAAACTCAGTCAATAAACACATTTGTAAAAATATTTCACAAAATGAAGACCAAGCTGCAGGTTCCAGTGGAAAAACACAACTACAAAGGTATGTGTTCTTATCCCCTCCTCATGCCTCCATCCTATTTAATATTTTCATGGTGGGCACAGAGGGGGAGGCTCATGTCTAATTCTGTCTTTTGATAGCCTGCAGGAGCTCAGGATGTGCAGCTATCTTCATAAGCAACCTTCACAAGCAGAGAAACACTCCTTTAAAAAATAATCAACTGGGAATCTGGTTAGAGTAATGCCTAGTTATAGAGGACTAAGAAAGGCAAAGTGGGGATTGATACAAAATATATTAGGTAGCTGAAAAGGAGAAGCAATTGGACACCTGGGTGTCTGAAGATCTTTATTTTGAGAACGAATGTAAGACTTGTAGGACAACAAACCTTCAAGTGGTGATCAAATGGCATCATTCACCAAATTCACAAATGACAAGCTCTGTTCTTTGTGTGTTATCTGATCTCTCTAGGGTTCTATAAAGCATGCAGAGCTTTGAAATATATATTTGGAACCAAGCCACATACATAGAAACTGACATCAGCTATAAATCAACTCCTGGCTTTCTGATTACTTTTTTAGGAAATTACCTGAAAATTAAATATTTTCAATAAGAGAGTATCGAAAATAGTTCTGAAGTAAAAGAAAAGACTAGAAATAATCAGACCACGTTCTGGCCTTACCTCTCAAGCCAGGCCATCTCCAATACCCATCCTCACCCCCTCCACAACATACATGGTAGTTAGTGACCTTTCACAGCCCAGTCTCAACTGAAGTCACTCAACTGCTAACACTCTGGGCTCTGCATAGCCAAGACTAGTACTTTACTCTCTGGTTACTCCCTCCGGCCATGCCCTTTAACTCATCCCACGTAATACAAGTGCTGTTGGAGGATTTAGACGTTCGTGCAAAGTGCATTAGGACCTCTCCTCCTGGGGCCAGCAGGTGGTGTAGTGGTTAAGGCGCTGGACCCACATGGCCGACCTTGGTTCAAGTCCCAGACTCAGCAACATGAAACTCAGGCCAGACGCATGTGCATTGTACCTTAAATCCCAGGAGGAGAATAGAGAAGGGATTGCAGCATGGCCATGCCCCTGGGGGAGATTTTGCACTTTTTGTCTCTCTGTCTCTCTTGTGAGAGCACACACCCTCTGGTAAAAATCTCTCTAAAAAAAACAAACCTCTCTTCCTATTTTTATTCCTCTATTATTGTAGGACTCTGATTCTCAGTACCCTAACCCTGAACTGTGCAGGGTTCCCTGCTGGACCAAGAACTAGCAGGCTTCTTCTCTTGGTACTTTGGGGCAAGTGATAAGCAGCTACAAAGACTTTTTTTTTTTTTTCATATGACTAAGGACACAGAGGTCACTACACTAGTAACCTCCTGAGAAAGTTCAGAATGACTGACATTTCATATTCATAAGCTTACCTTAGTCCATTCCAGGGGCCACTGGGTTCTTCCAGGCCAGGGTCAGCTAAGCCACCAGGCACCGTGCAGTCCTTGGCCACACTGCATAGCAACTCCTGAGCACACTGCACAGTCCAGATTCTGACAGCTTTCAAAAGAGACAGTTTATGGGAACCAGCAATTAGCGTAATGGCTATGTCGCTGGACTCCCACGTAGTCGACCGCGGTTCACGTCCTGGACCCGGTGGCTTAAAACTCACGCTGGGCGCGTGTGCGTGCATGCCCAAGATCCCAAGAGGAGAATGGAGGAGAAGGGATTGCGGCGTGACCATCCCCCCTGGAGAGTGATTTCTCGCTTTCTGTCTCTATGTCTCTCTCTGTCTGTCTGGCGAGCACACGCGCCCTATAGCGAAAACCTCTCCAAAAAAAAAAAAGAAAAAAAAAAAAAAAAGAGACAGTTTATGACCAGGGCAACATCAGTCATCAGTGCTGTCTGGAATCAGTCAGGGTTTTCAATAGCTGTCATTTTTTCCCTTTAAATTATTAATTATTGTTGGTTTGGCTTCAAAAATATCAATCTATTAACAGTTCAGTCGTGTGATGCAGGTAACGCAAGTCTTCGTGGTGCTGGGACCACTTGGGAAGGTCCTGGATTCATGTCACGAGGTCTGCCTGTGTGTGCAGACATGCATGTGCATGTCTGTGATCCTGGCTGGCTGAGGCCGGATGTGGACCATGGTGTGAAAGCCGTATTGGGGTTGCCTTTTCTCTCTCTCTGAAGTGATATATAAAAACATGTCGACTTAGTTCATTATGAAGCCTGTAGGATTTTCTGATGTGTATGTGCATTCTACTTAAAATCTGTAGTTTTTTCTCCATTGTTTGATTTACAAACCTATATTTTTGCCATTCAAATGGTAATCATCCATACCCTTCGTGGTAAAAAACAAATTCATGACATCATCCCTTAACCCTCCCATCACGCGCGCGCGTGCACACACACACACACACACACACACACACACATCCCTTGTAGAGATTCTAGGTTGCAAATGACTGAATTCTTTCCTTCCATTTGAAACTGGGAACAGGCAGGTGATTAACCAAAGTCACAGATCCTAGACCTTTCCATGAGCACATGGGGTTCCTGGATATTAATGGTCTAATATGAAGGAATTAACATCTGTGAGAATTAACGTCATCAAATTTTCCCATGAGGCTAATCAGGATCGGCGCAAATTATAGCATTATAGTGCAGAGTTCGGCTTTTAAAACGCAAACAAATAACCAACACCGCAATGATTTCTTTTATAGAAATTCTGAAAGTCATTCCTAGTCTTGTGCGATTAGTTCTTCACAGAAGAACTATGTTAATACCACTTTGCAATCCAAGTTCTGTATAAAGGTTGAATGAGGAAAAGGCATGCAGGAAAATGGTAGTTTGTTGAGAACAAAAATGATTCTAAGAAAATCAATATCACATCTAAGAGCCTTGGCCAGGCAGCTTTTACTGGACTGTTCTCACCCCCAAAATCTAGTTCTCTGCTCCAAACATCCTAACATGGCTGTCCCTTCACCCATTCCAGCACTACAGAAGGATAGCCCCTCTCTTCATTAGCACTCCTTTACAAAGGCTTCCTTCCATTTGGTCAACTACAAGAAAGACATTAAGTTGTAGCAACTCCCAGAATTCAGACCAACAGAAATCCCCTAGCGGATGAATCCATTATTGAACCAAATCTCAGACAATACCCCAGCCAACTTCATACTTTTTATGACCACAGCAAAATCTCGTTGACAAGAAGAGAACTATTCAACACAATGCCTTTTATGACTTCCCTGCAGAAGTGATCGAGTTTCAGTTAAAATATTACTTCTGTCATGTTCTGTTCATTATCAGAGAGCCACTCGGTAGGACCTGCACCCATGTTTCACCTCCCAAAGGGAGGAATATCAAAGAATGTGTGAACATATTTTTAATTTCCAACTCTGCCCTCCTGCCCCATCCCTATAACCTCCACTCTACTCACTGTTTCCATGAGATTACTCGTGTATTCCACACATGAATGAGAGCACTCAGAATTTCTCTTTCTGCACCTGGCTTATTTGACTTAACATAAAGTCTTCCAGGTTCTTCTATGGTGTCACAAATGACAGAATTTTCATCTTTTGTATGGATAAATAGTATTCCATTGTGCATGTGTCACATTTTCTTTATCCCCTCAACCTCCAAGGGACACTTAGGTTGATCTTGTATTTGGCTATTGTGAATAATGCTGCAATAAACATGGGAGTGTGAATATCTCATCAGCATATTGATATCATTTACTCTGAATATATATCCAGTATTAGGATGGCCATCTGGTAAGTTTTGTTTTTATATTTTTCTCTCTGTGTACCCCTGTATGGTTTTTGTATTTTTTTTTAATACAATGTCTCACTATGTTGTGACCCTCCTGGCTCAGGCTCCTGAGTAGCTGGATACTACAGGTAAGTACCACCACATCTGTTTATTTTATTTATTTTTTTTTTAGAGGTTTTCGCTATAGGGCGTGTGCGCTCACCAGACAGACAGAGAGAGACAGAGAGACAGAAAGCGAGAAATCACCCCCAGAGGGGGATGGTCACGCCGCAATCCCCTCGCCTCCATTCTCCTCTTGGGATCTTGGGCACGCACACACACGTGTCCGGCATGAGTTTTAAGCCACCGGGTCCGGGACGCGAACCGCGGTCGACTACGTGGGAGTCCAGCAACATAGCCATTACGCTAACTGCTGGTTCCCCACATCTGGCTTTTTAAAGCTGGCCAGATCTCCCATGTGACCTCAGTCTTCTGAGCAGCAGCATCCAGCACATGCTACCGTGTTTGGGTCAGTAGTTCTAGTTTTCATTTTTTGAGGAATCTTCATACTGTTTTCCATAATGGCTGTCCTAATTTACAATGATGTGCAAGAGTTCCCTTTTCTGCATATCCTTGCCAACACTTATCCTTTGTCTTTTTGATAGCAGCCCTTTCATCAGGTGCATAGTGAACTCTAATTGTGTTTTTAATTCATGTGAACATATTTTTAAGCCATAAACTGTAGATACTGTTTTCCTGCCTTCAACTGGCTTATGCACTGGAGCCACAGAAAACACGTCAACAAAGATGGCAAGGCTGTCCTGGGAGTGCCGTGTGTCCTCTAGCTATGGTTTTTGTTGTGGTTTTGTCGTCGTTGTTTTTTGTAGAGAGATTTTTGCTATAGGACGCATGTGCTTTCTGGAGAGAGAGAGGCAGAGAGCCAGAAAGCAAGAAATCAGCTGCCCAGGGGGCGATGGCCACACCACAATCCCTTTCCTCTATTCTCCTCTCAGGATTTTGGAAGCGCTTGCACACATACCCAGAGTAAGTTTCAAGACGCTGGGTCTGGGACTCAAACCACAGTCAACTATGTGGGAGTCAAACAACATAACCATTACACCATCTGCTGGTACCATCTGTGAAATCTTCTCCCTCCTTGTTCCTTATTCTCCCTAAACCCTCTTTGATTTGTGATAGTGGCCAAACTCTGGACAACATGGATGCTCACTAGCAAGAACTTTGAGTTTCAGGTGACAGAATTGGGAAAGGAGCCTTGATCCAGCAAATTAGATCTTTAGCCTGCCTGTATTGACATCCCTCTAGCTGCCACACACAGGTAATGTTTATCTTCCTAATTTTCAGAACATTATCAAGCATTTGGAGGCACTACATGTTTGATTGTGATAAATACATGTATTATATAGTTTATATATATAAATTAATATATATTTATATAAATACATATTTTATATATATATTATTTTATTTTATTTGTTATTATGTTTTAATTTTCTATAAAGCATATGACCTCACCAGAGTGAGAGAAACAGGGAGAGCATGAGAGAGAGAGAGAGAGCGGGAAAGAAAGAAAATGAGAAACCAAGCCACCAGATCTGGGACTCAAACCACAGTCATCCATGTGAGAGTCCAGTGCCTTAACCACCATGCGACTTGCTGGCCCCAACAACACATAGTAGTCTTGCCCAAATGAGAACTGTGGAAAAATACAATACTAATTATAAAATTCACATGCTAATCCAATCCCATACGCTAGTGGTTAAGGAAGCCAGACACCACATGGCCAAGAGCTGTTCAAATCCCAGCCTCGGTAGCTTAAAAAACATGAAGGGAATGTGTGTGTCCTCAAATCCCAAAAGGGTGGGAAATGGAGGAGCAGGGATTGCTGCATGACCATGCCCCATGGAGGGGTGCTTTCTTGCTCTCCCTGTTTCTGTCTTTCTCTGATGAGTACGCAGGCCTTCTGGCAATATTTAAAAATGCACATGTTCACAAAATCTAAATATTTGCTTCCTTGTGACCCCAATAGGAGGTGCTCTAAAAATTTCCCAGACAGATTTCTGGTTTGGATTCAGAATAAAGACAAAAGACAACGCCATTTCTTGTCTGGCTCTGGATGAAAAAAATGAAATGGGAACTCCCAACTGAATTACAACTGCTTATCTAGTCTAGGATGGCATATGAGAACGGAAAGGAGGTTTCTTTAAAACAGTGGTTCTCAAAGCATAACCCAGAGACCATTAGTCATGTAGCACTTCCTTGTTCCTTAAAAAGTAGATTCTCAGGCCTACCGCAGACCTACCAAGTCAGAAACTTGGAGGTGGGATCCAGCAATCTGTGTTGAATAATTTATTTTTTGTTGTTTTTAAATTGTTTTTAAATGTGCTCTTGGCCAAGAGAGACAGAGAGGGAGAAAGAGAGATTCTCTCAATAGGTACAGTCACATTGCAATTCCTTCTTCATTCCTCCATCCTGTTGGAATTTGGGACACACACACACACACACACACACACACACACGCCCAGTGTGTTTTTAAAGCCATCGAACCTTGATGGGCCATGTAGAATCTGGCTCCTTTAATCACAGGGTCAGCCCAAACCACTTTTTAAGAAATTCTGCTAAAAGCTCAAGTTTGAGAACCATGGCTTTAGAAAAACTTGATAATTATATTTTTGTTCATGCGCAAATACACCATGAAAGGAATTGCAGAGAGGTCAGAGCATGGGACATACACCTCACAGTGACACCCATAACTGCTTACAGATCCTCACTAGAGCCCAACTTCCCAGGTTCCTAAAAGTAGAAGATGTCCTTTCAAAACGAAAGATGAGGAAGAGAAGGGGAGGGTTGTACAAGGAGGAGAAGGAGGTGGAGGAGGAGAAAAAAAAAGATTAAAAGTAGTGTATTTTCAAACTTGATTTCATTAGACATCGATTCTTTCTAAAGACTATCACAGAATTCAGACACCAAGTGATCTTCACAGCAGCCTTAATAAGAAAGTTAAAATTTTTAAATAATTTTATGACCCCCAAATCTCATCATTATTGAGGGTGTCGCTCACATCTTTAAAAGAACAAACATCCCACCAGAGATGTGTCTGGAACGTCAGAACTTTCTCAGAAACAACTAGTTTGCTTTCATCTCGTGGACACTGTGAAGGGAATTGTCGATTATGTTTCCTTCTCTCTGCGAAGTCAGAACCAAATTAGCAAGTGAACATCAGTCAGTCTTTGCTATCAGAGTCTCTTGCGGCTTTGTCTCAATTTTCCTCCCTTATTTCCCCCACCTCGTTCTCCTCCCTTACCATCTACCTTGCTGTACTGTTTGTATTTTTGTCAGATATTTCAGGTCCTTTCAGGAAGAAGATTGGTAATAAATAAATACTTTTTTTTAAAAGAGATTTTTTTGCTACAGGGCGCCTGTGCTCACCAGAGAGATGGAGAGCGACAGAGAGACAGAAAATGAGAAATCACCCCCCGGGGGGTATGGCCACGCCACAGTTCCTTTTCTTTTGTTCTCCTCTTGGGATTTTGGGCACACACGCACACATGCCCAGCATGAGTTTTAAGCCACCAGGTCCAGAACTTGAATGCAGTACGTGGGAGTACTGTCATATAATCATTACACCATCTGCTGGTCCCAGAAAATGCTTTTTTTTTCTTTTTTTTTTTTTTTTTTAGGGAAACGTGTTTTTTTGCCGGAGTAAACTGAAGACCTGAGAGGAAAGACAGAGTGACAGCTATTGGTCCAACAGCGGGAGGAGCCCTACGGTGCGGGGTTGGGGAGTCCCTGAAACTGGAGGTGCTGCCGTCAGAGCCAGCTTCTCTGCTGCTGATGGAGGGCAGGCCGGGGAGCCCAAAGTCAGGAGCAGGGAGAACAGCTGTGAGCGGCAGAAAAGCCCTTCGTGTGAGTCATTTCCTGGAGTTAGAAAGAGAGGCCAGCAGGTGGCATAGAGGGTAAGGTGCTGGATCCCACATGGTCAACCATGGTTCTAGTGCTGGACCTGGCTGCTGGAAAATCATGCCAAGTGCATGTGCATGCGTGCTCAACATCCCAGGAGGAGAATGGAGAAGGGACTGTGGCATGACTATCCTCCTGAGGCTAAGTTCTCACTTTCCCTCTCTCTCTCTGTGTCTCTCTCCCGCAAGTGCACATGCCCAATGTTTTTATTTTACAAACCTTACAAAAGAAAAAGAAGAAAAAGGAGTAGGAAGAAGAAAGTGCAGCTGGCTTTTATGTCTGCAGAGTTGGAGCCACTCCGTCCTCCTCGTCTTCTCACTTTGGGACTAAATCAGCACCCATGCAGGACCGCCAGACCTGAGGCAGGCAATGGGTGCTGGCATTTCTCTTGTGATGGGCGAGCCACAGAACCAGCCCACCCTGATCCCACTATGCTCAGAGTTCCTGGGCAGGTGAGCCTGTGGCCTTTCAACAGACTGACAGCACCTGGCTCAGGCTCATTGCAAAGCTGAGACAATGCTTGTCTCGATCTCCTCTATCTAGTTGAGAACAAGCATGAAGGTATTCTCCTTGGGTGGCTACCTCAGTGTGACCTATCTCAGGTCCAAGATAGTCTGATTGGGAAGCAACTGGGAGTCAGTCACAGAGCAGGAGCTGCCTGGAGCTGCCCTCTCCACTCGCCAGGCAAATCCCCACACACAGCTGTCAGGACTGCAGCGTCAACCTTGACCAGTCACTTCTGAGCCCAGTTCCATCCACAATGACACCTCTCCACCGTCCCCTCCCCAATGCCTAGAGCATGACGGATGATGGGCTTCATGGAACAGGTCTCCAAGCTGTGATGGGAATCCGTCTCGCTCTGTTGCAAAAAATATATATATCCCTGAACAGCTGTGAAAAATTCTTTCATTATTCATCCACAATCTTACCGCTAGTGCTCGCTCCCACTTTTTACAATAAAAAAATGAAAACAGATTAAATGGCATATTCTGACAATGATTGTTTTTAAAACAGCCAGGCTGGAATGTGGGAGCTGGCAGAGAGCATTCTAGAGGCGGCCCAGAGGGTTTGCGCAGCCTCGGGCCATGGAAACAAAGAGAAGCACAGCCCCTGCAGGGTGGGAGGGCGAGGAAGCTTCCCAGGGTGGCCTGATCTGCACAGTGACCACAGAGGGTCAGCTCAAGGCTGGAGGCTTCTGTTCAAAGACTTTTCATTGGGAGCAATTTATGACCAACCAGAACTCAGGCTGGGGAAGCTGTGTGGGGAGGAGAAGGTAAATTATACCGAAGGCAGAAATAGTCACAGGGCAAAGAAAGTGCAGATAGAGGCCGCATGCTCAGTGCTGTTCACATAGAGAGGAAACTGCAGGTCTATTGAGAAGGTACAAACCCTTTGGCAGGGCTCTTGTGAAGGTGCCTGTCTCTCCAGGAATTCATCCTAAGGTCAATGTGGGCTGACCAAGGGGAGATCATAGCAGAGAGGGAGAGGGGATGAAGCAACTCCATAATATACTACAGTCAGCCTGGCTGGAAGGAGGGCCTAACGGCTTCAGTCAGTGTTGATGTGGGTTACAAAACCACCTCAGAAAGCAACGGCTCGTGGAGTGCAACCATGTGGTCAATGGCCGGAAGACTCATTCAGCTAAAGGCAGTGTCTAAGTGGTTTCTAACTAGCTTTCTTACTTACTCATTCAATCAATTCTGCATTTGTTTTCTGTGCTGCTCCACCAACTATAAACTTAACAGCTTTAAACAATATATACCTATTATCTGTAGTTTCTGCAGCTCAGAAGGCTACACAGTGTAGCTGGCTTCTCTCTATAAGGGTCTCACCAGACCATAATCTAGGTGTCAGCTGGGGCTCATCTCATCCGAGGCTGGACTGAGGAAAGATCTGCTTCCACACTCCCTCAGGCTGTGGGCGGAGTTTTCAGACAGAGTTTCCATTTGTTGCAGGAGTCTACCCTCAGCTCCTTGAGAGGGCTCACAGTTCCTTCCCATATGAGCTTCTCCAGCATGGCCATTGACTTCAGGACAGCTTGTTCCTTCAAAGCCAGCAACAGAGAGAGGGAAGAGAGAGAGAGAGAGAGAGAAGCTGCTAGCAAGATGGAATCTTATATAACCATAGGTGTAACATCTCATCATTTTTGTTATATTCTATTGGTTAGAAACAAGCTAAAGTCAAGGGGTGGGTATTACACGAAGTTGTAAACACCAAGAGGCAGGGGTCATAGAGACATCTTAGTCTGTCTACTGTTTCAGGCACTCAGGCCACAGAAGTGAACATTAAATTATGTTTTAGAGGGAAGCAGCTGGAAGGAGAACAAATCCATAGATTAGATTAGAGGATATCTGTTAAATTAACTATGTATTTATGAATATCAACAAATCTCAATATCTGATCCTCATCTGGATCCTGATTGTGTTCTGAATGAAAAAAAAATTGAATACCAACTGGATATATGCTGACATTTAAAAATGACTTGCTGATTTTTAAAGTATGATAATTGTATTTGTGGGCTTTTGATAAAAAGTCTCTTTAGAAATCCATACTGAAATAGTAAAGATAAAGTGGTATGTTCAGATTTTCTTCAAAAAACTTTGAGAGTGGGAGAAGATGGGGCTATGGATGCCGTTAGATCCCTGGGGCGGTGTCAGTCATTGTAGAATTGAAATAGTGGCCATGTGGAAATCCATTAAGCTCTTTTGTCAATTTTTGTGGGTGTTCAAAAGTATTCCATTTTTAAAAATGGACAAGCATTTTCCCTTATTAGTAATCAGCCATGCAAATGAAATGAAATTATTTGAAACCACTTTGTGTCTATCAAATTACCAGAAATTTTTATAAATGACAATAGCCAATCACATGTGACAGTGTGGTATAAGAGATACTCTGATACCTTGATGGGGGATGGGGTGGAAAACAAATTAGTATACTCCTTGGAAAGCATTTTGTATTAAGAATCTTAAATATATTTAGAAATATTGGTTCAGTAATTCCACTTTCAGAAACGTATCCTCAAAATGGGCAGTACTTATGCATACAGATGTTTATTACAAGGTATGTGCTGAAGAATTTTTCTTACTCGAAGAGCAATCCAGCTTTTGCTCTCAGCTACGGGGAGGTAATCTTTAGGTCATTGGACTGTCCTGCCTGATAAGAGTGTCTTTGTTCTCCTGGGACCTTGGCTACTGGACGATTTAACACTTTGATTTATGATAGGAGTTTTGGGCCATGTGATATCTGCTTTACCTCTGAAGAGGCTGGAGACTAAAGTTCAGTTGCATAAGCGGTCAACCATGGATCCCAAATAAAAACTCTGGACACCAAGGCTGGAATGAACGTCCCTAGCTGGCAATACTCTGTGCGTATTGTCACAGATAAGCACCAGGAAAATAACTGTCCATGACTCCATGGATAAAGGAGTAGAGGTTCCAAGTCTGGTCTTTCCTAGACTCTGGTCCATGCATCTCTTCCCTTGACTGATTTTGATCTGTGTCCTTTAGTTGTAATAAAGCATAACTGTAAGTATCAATGTGGGCTTTGGCCTAGTAAACCCTTTGGATCACTTCCTGGTTAATGCCAATGGCCAGGATTTCATTCCTTGATTGAGGCAAGGGGACTTTGAATTGATACTGTGCTCAAAACACTTACCTAAATTTTGCCTGTACTCTCATGGGCATCTGTTACTTAGAATCTTGGCACAATGTAATGTAAATAAAACCTTTAATAAACAAGATGGTGGGGGTGCAGCCCAGATGGCTGGCTACAGGTTCTGGTCCCCAGATGACCTGGAACATGCTTGGCATGCTTGATCCAGAGGAGATCCAGAGGAGCTAGAAGACTGAGGGTAGGGGGTCAAAGTGTAATGAAACCCTGTAAAGGGTCTCTCTCTCTCTCTCTCTCTCTTTCTCTCTCTCTCTCCCCCAGACACACACACACACACACACACACGCATGTACCTGTATCATGAGTAAAGTAAATAAAGTTAAAAAAAAAAGATTTTTGTTAAAGAGTGGCAGAAGCTAGCAATGAGTTCAGGCTTGCCAAAAAGAACTCAGGGCATCAAAAATAGCTTCTGTTTCTAAAGTTAAGTTTAGGTCAAGTGAAAGAAAAGATGACCAGGCCATTGTTTACGAACAGAAGTGATTTTATCGGGGGGTGGGGGAGGGGGGGAGGAAGAACTTCTGCACTCTTAATTTACTTCCATCTTCTCTGTCAAATAAAACCTTTTACCATGAAATGGGGTAACACGAACGTTGATAAGAGGGAATTAAAGCTCCAAGCAAAGAGATTATAAAAAGTGCACCTGTCCTCTGGCTACACTAATGAATTAAAGTCACTTTCCTCGATGAATGACTTTCCAAGATGCTGATAACCCTTGCAAATGGGATTGCTAAATTGTTGTCAGAGATCTTAGAGGCAACCAGGAGAACAGAAGATTCTAAAAGATGAGGATTGGTGCTTTTATAACAAACTACCTGCTAAATATAATGCATTATATTTCACACTCTATTTGGTTAGAGAGCTGATGTCTAGATCTCCTGGACTCCATTCTCATTTTTGTCAGTGATCAAAACCAAGATGGAAGAGGTATGCAGATGAACTAAAGCTGAGAAAGAGAGTGCTTTCAATGGCAGAATCTGATGGGAAAAAATGAGCTCCAAAAGTTAAGAGCAACAAACGAATCTAACAAGATAAAATGTAATGGCAATAATTGTATGGTTCTTCAAATAGGTTCAAATAAAACTAAAGCAGGTGCCAGCAGGAGGCATGGTAGTTAAGGGCACTGGACTCCCATGGTTAACTGCAGTTCGAGTCCCAGATCTGGCAACTTGCTTTCTCACTTTCTCTCTCTCTTTCTCACTCTGTCTCTCTCTGATCAAATTAAAATAAATAAATGAAGTTTTAAAATTTTTTTAAAAAAACTAAATCATAAGTATAGGGTGGAAACATATGACTTTAACTGAAGCACACATAAAAAATATAAAGAGATTTCAGGTTAGAGACAGAGAGCAAGAAATCACCCTCCAGGGTGGATGGCCATGCTGCAATCTTTTCTCCTCCATTCTCTTCTCGGGATTTTGGGCACGCATGCACACGTGCCCTGCGTGAGTTTAAGCCACCGGGTCCGGGACTCAAACCGCAGTCGACCACATGGGAGTCCAGCAATATAGCCCTTATGCCAACTGCTGGTCCTGAGCTTTCTTTTTTAAGAATTATTTCATTTAATTTTATTTATTTTTTCATTTTTTAAAAAAATTTAACCAGAGCAAGACACCGAGAGAGAGAGAGAGAAAGTGAAAAGCAAGCCACCAGGTCTAGGACTCAAACCATGGTCAGCCATGTGGGAGTGTCTAGCACCTTAGCTACCACACCACCTGCTGGTCCCCAGAGATTACAGGTTAGAGCTTTCTTACCAGTCCGACGGGTATTTTCCAAAGCCAGCTATGTGAGTCTTCAGCTAAGTGACACAAACACAGAAAATGGAAGGGGAAGCTTCTCTCTGACCTCTGAGCTGAAGATTGGGGGATTAGGCAGGAATGAGAAGGCTACCCAAGGAGTCTGAAAGGCGAAGAGCCTCTGGAATGCTCCCACACCAGAGGTTCTAATGGATGACCACATAAAAGGGATATATCCGAAGAGGCTTAACAAAAGTGTGAACGGGGAAGAGTCAGTTCCAAGAAGGTACTGGATCTAAGCGGAAGAGATGGGAGTATATGGCGAGGTCACTACAAGTAACAGCCATGAGCACCAAAAAAGAAAAATTTGGTAAAGTATAAGAAAATACTTTCTAAGAGTTAAGATTTCTGACAATAGGTGAAAACAATAGGAGACCGTAGTGATGTTCAGACAACCCTATATTACTGAAAAAAACACTGTAGCGAACGCACTTATCATGTGGAGAGTGAGACTGGACCTCAGATTTAAAGTCCTGTCAATTCAGAATTTCTGTGATTATTATGAAACAGTGAACACATGGCCTTGTTTCTACCATAAGCACAGCATTGGGCATATTACAGAATGTCAGTCTATTCTGAAATCCAGAAATTAAAGTTCACTAAAGCCATTCCCGAGCTGCCATATTTGATAGTTAGCCAAGCTCCTGACACAAGAGCTCAAAGAAATGAAGTCTTGTTTTTCTTGACGCTCATGGAGAGTTTGCCATCACCTGGCTGTGGGCTGAGCCCTCTGGGTGGAAAGCATGCCTGAGTTAGTGACTCTGTCAGGAGACAGATGGAAGCGGCCACATGACCCCTGGTCCCACATCCATTCCACCAAATGGAGAGACATGACAAGCCTTTTATTTTCAGGACAGAGCTTCATTGATTATTCCCTGTTAATGCTTCCCTGTCGATGGCAGGCAGAGACTAGAGGGAAATGGAAGGATGTGATATCCGGGCCCCCCAAAGGGAAAATCAATATGATATGGTTTGATATTTCATCCTAGGATAACCTCTTTCTCTGCGTTCCAACCCACAGGCCACTGTTTCCCTCTCCACCAACTCCACCAGACGTTGTCACATCCTTTCACGCTCACCAAAGGACAGCGAGGGAGGAGACAGAAGGAATGGCTACCAGAAATGATTAAACTCTGCTTTCGTTTTCTTTTAGGAATTTACAGCAACTGAATAGTCTACAGGTACACTGAGACTTCTCAGCAGTTTCAGATCAGAGGGGGAGAGAAGTCAGCCGAGGAAACCCTTGTCTGACTTATTACAGATGCATCCAGCAATCGGCTCATCTCAAAGGATGACCTTGGAAAACCGACAGCCTAGAAACTGCATGCCCCCTGGCACAATGCTGAAAGTTACAAGTTCAGAGCAAGAGGCAAAGACTTGACATGCAGGGAGGTGAGAGGAAAGAAGCAACCTCTTTCTTTGTGTACACACACACACACACACACACACACACATACACACATCAAACACCAAAAGTATTTATGTTCCTCCCTCCCCTAAAGGAACCCAACACTCAAAACAAAACTCCTGAGAATCTTGGATGTGGCAGAAAGGTGAATTTTTGTTCCTTCTGGCGTTTCAGGATGAAGAGGAAGCAACACTACTTTATTACCTTTTAAGTGAGGAGGCAAAATAGTAACATCCAGATGCTTAAAGCCATACTCGCTCTTTGGTGCCAGACAAGCTTGTTACTAGCACTAAACTTCCTCAGTGCTACAGCCACATAGACCCATAAAGTAGTGTTGCTTCTAGAAAGTCCCAGAACTGTCTATTGCTATTTGCTTTTCATGTAGGAGTTGCCTCCAGAGAGCAAGTAGGTAGTTTCCATATTTTCTTTTCTCCTGGAGCCAGGACTCAGCTAGTGAGCCCTCTCCTTGTCTGACTTATTACAGATGCATCCAGCAATCGGCTCATCTCAAAGGATGACCTTGGAAAACCGACAGCCTAGAAACTGCATGCCCCCTGGCACAATGCTGAAAGTTACAAGTTCAGAGCAAGAGGCAAAGACTTGACATGCAGGGAGGTGAGAGGAAAGAAGCAACCTCTTTCTTTGTGTACACACACACACACACACACACACACACATACACACATCAAACACCAAAAGTATTTATGTTCCTCCCTCCCCTAAAGGAACCCAACACTCAAAACAAAACTCCTGAGAATCTTGGATGTGGCAGAAAGGTGAATTTTTGTTCCTTCTGGCGTTTCAGGATGAAGAGGAAGCAACACTACTTTATTACCTTTTAAGTGAGGAGGCAAAATAGTAACATCCAGATGCTTAAAGCCATACTCGCTCTTTGGTGCCAGACAAGCTTGTTACTAGCACTAAACTTCCTCAGTGCTACAGCCACATAGACCCATAAAGTAGTGTTGCTTCTAGAAAGTCCCAGAACTGTCTATTGCTATTTGCTTTTCATGTAGGAGTTGCCTCCAGAGAGCAAGTAGGTAGTTTCCATATTTTCTTTTCTCCTGGAGCCAGGACTCAGCTAGTGAGCCCTCTGTCCAGGAGAGGCTGGACTGCGTGACCTCTCATGGGCTTTCCCACTCTCGGACTGTGTATAAGGTTCCTGTAGTAGAGGTACAAGTGGCTGACCTCCGGGGGCTGTTTTCTGCTTGTTGTGATACATACCTACGCAGTGCTAGTTACAATTCTACTAGAGTTCTTACAAGTAGTACTTCACCAACACATTTCTAAATGTATAGGATGGTATCTGTTACAAACATGAGTTTTCTTTTTTTAATTACTTATTTGATTTTGTTTATTTATTATTATTATTTAATGTGACCAGAGAGAGACAGAAAGAGAGAGATGGAGTGTGAGAATGTAAGCTGCCAGGTCTGGGACTCAACCCACAGTTAGTTATATCCAGTGCCTTAACACCATGCCACCCATCAGCTCCCATGAGTTACCTTTTAATATCTTAAAATAAAGCATATGTCATAGCAGGAACATGATTCATTTTATGTTACTCGGTTCAGAATTGACCTGCAAAGATGCTGTCACTGAGGTAGTGGAAAGTAAACATCCTAGACGGTGTCTCTACACATCCCTGGATTCATTACCCTTTAGGGGATAACTTCAGGCCTTATGTTTCAACCCATCAGCTGGTCATGGTCCTTTCCACCTGAATCCCTCTCCCTGGACTCTGAGACTTCACTGGTCTCACTTCCTTGCAGCTGGGCTCTTTCCTCTACTCCACACTGGCCAGACAGGTGCTCAGACTTTGTGAGGTTAGGGGGAGAACGGCTTCAAAGACATCAGTGGGCAGCTGCTTAGTCCCACACCAGGGATACTGTAAGTCCAGGAGGGCAATTATCCTAATCAGAACATATGCTCACCAGAAGACCCAGGGTCAGAACTCCAGCATGTCCTTTGCTGTGAAATTCCTTTTCAAATAATGTGAAGAATTATATATGGCCTGACAGCTTATTCCAAAGAAAATGCCAGAGGCCCTGTAGGATCCTCAAACTGAAGGGTGAACAGACTCCTGGAACAGTCCAGGATGGAGGGCCTTTGTCCAGTACTTCCCCAGAGTCTAGACTTGAAGGGTTGGTGGGCCTGTAGATGTCCAGCCCTCAGCTTTCAGATATCCCCCTACACTCAAAAACACTGGGACCAGCAGTTAGTGTAATGGCTATGTCGCTGGACTCCCACGTAGCCGACCATGGTTTGTGTCCCGGACCCGGCGGCTTAAACTCATGCTGGGCGCATGTGCATGCATGCCCAAGATCCCGAGAGGAGGATGGAGGAGAAGGGATTGCGGTGTGGCCATCCCCCCTGGGGGGCGATTTCTCGCTTTCTGTCTCTCTGTCTCTCTCTGTCTGGCGAGCGCATGTGCCCTATAGCAAAAACCTCTCAAAAACAAAACAAAAAAACACTTACCCATGCTCACACACATTTTCCATAAGATTTTTTGCCTTGTTTTTATTCAATGCAACACACATCCACAAAAATTCACAATCACAATCGCATACTAGTTACTTTTGTGCTGCTATAACAGAATACTAGAACTGGGTAATTTATAACAAACAGAACAGTTCTGGAGGTTGGAAGTCCAAAATCAAGGCACTGGCAACTAATGAGAGGCTCCTTGCTGTATCACCACATGACTAAAGACAGAAGGGAGTGAACCCACTCCCACAAGTCCTGTTTCTAATGGCATTAATCCATTAATGCTCTGTCTTTGTGACCCAATTACCTCCCATTCGGCTCCATGTCCTAGGATTGTTGTATTGGGAATTAAATTCCCAACACATGAATTTGGGAAACACAGTCACACCATAGCAAGACACACTCCCTAGACAAAGGCATGAACATTACCACAATTTTAAGAGACTCTTTGCCTCTTTCCAGCTGCTATACCTACAAGCAGGATCTGGATTTATAACAGCAAAGATCAGTTTTGCCTCTTCTTAAACTTATATAAATGGGATCATACAATTTTTCTTATCTTTGGCTCCTTTTGCTTAATACTATATTTCTGAGATTCATCCATGTTGCTGTATGTAATTTGTTGATGCTTAATTATTTTTTTTTGGAGAGGGTTTTGCTATAGGACATATGTGCTCGCCAAAAAGAGAGAGAGACAGAGAGACAGAAAGCGAGAAATCATCCCCGGGCGGTGGGGGGTGGCAGGGATGGCCACACCACAATCTCTTCTCCTCCATTCTCCTCTCAGGATCTTGGGCACACATTCACACGCACCTGGCACAAGTTAAAGCCACCGGGTCTGAGACTCAAGCTGTGGTCAACTATATGGGAGTCCAGAGACACAGCCATTACACTCCAACTGCTGGTCCCTGTTGATACTCTTATAGTGTTCTATTGTATGAAAATAACCACAATTTATAACTAAATCACCCTATTGATGGGTACTGGTGTCATCCCTGGTTTGGGCTGTTACATGCAGTGCTGCTATGTACATGTGTTTTGTACATCTGTATTTCTAGTGGGTATATACTTAAGAGTGGAATTGCTAGTGTGCTGGGCTTATATGTCTTCAGCTTTAAAAGACATTGTCAAATGAGTTTCCAAAGTGGTTTTACCCATTTATACCCTGACTAGCAATTTATGGGAGTGTCTGTTCCTCCTGTGAGTACTTGCTGTTGTTGGCCTTTTTAAGTTTAGCCATCCTGTTGAATATGCAGTGGTATTGCATTGTGGTTTTAATTTGCATTTCATGGACAACTCATGCTGTTTAAGCACTTTTTCATACATTCATTAACTATATGGATCTTATCTTTATTTTTTTTGGATGTTTTAATGATAGAGTATATGCATGTGTATGTGAGAGTGAATTAGAGATACATATGCAGAGAGAGATGAGCATCCTCCCAAGGCTTTGGTCATAACACAATCCCCCTTCCCCCAGTCCTCTAGCACATTTGATCTTGGGCACTCACAGTTGTGCCTGGAGTGTTTCAGACTGACCAGGCCAGGAATTTGAACCTCAGTCCCCACATGGGATCTGGCTTCTCTTGAACAGCACATTACCACTGTATCACTGAACCAGCCCTAGATAATTTCTTTTGGATGCTTTGTTCAAGTAATTTTTCCATTATTCTGTAGGGTTACCTATTTGTTTTAACTAATTTATAGTTTTTAAAATAGATTCTGGGGACCAGAAGGTGGTGTGAAGGTTAAGGTGCTGGGCATGGCCAACAGAGGTTTGAGACCCAGACCTGGTGCCTTGAAACTCATGCCAGGCCTGTATGTAGGCATGCCCAAAATCTTGAGAGAAGAATGGAGGAGAAGGGATTGCATGGTGGCCAACCCCCCAGGGGTGATTTCTCACTCCCTCTCTCTGTATCTATCTGTCTCTTTCTTCAGTGAGTGTACATGCCCTATGGAAAACACCTAATAAAATAAATAAAATAGATTCTGGAGGGATCAGCAGGTGGCACAGTGGTTAAGGCACTTAACTCCCACATGGCTAACTGCAGTTGAAGTCCTGGACCTGGAAGTATGCTTTCTCACTTCCCCCACTCCCATCTCTCCAGTGAGTGCACATGCCTTATAGTAAATTAAATAATAATAAATACATTAAATAAAATAAATAATTCTTGAAAAAATATATTCCAGATATAAGTCCTTTGTCAGATATTTGTATTGCAGAAAAAAATCTCCTATTCTGTGGGTTTGCCTTTTTACCATTAATGGGATCTTTTTTTGAGAGAGAGAGAGATTTTTGCTATAGGGTACATGTTTTTGCTGGAGAGACAGACAGAAAGTGAGAAATCATCCCCCACGAGAGATGGCCACACCACAATCTCTTCTCCCCCATTCTCCTCTCAGGATTTTGGGCACTCATGCACATGTTCTTAGCATGCCAAGTCCAGTACTCAAACTGTGATCAACTACATGGAAGTCCAGAGACATAACCATTCTGCCATCTGCTGATCTCAATGGGATCTTTTGTTAAATAGAACATTTAAAAGATTTTTAATTGTGCCAGAGGTTGCATGTGCTTATTGTGAAGACACAGAGAGAGAGAAAGCAAGAAAGTACTCCACATAAGGCATGGTCATGCCACAGTCCCTTCTCTTCCATCTCTCCTTCCTTTCAGGATTCCGGTCATGCATGTACACAGGCCCAGCAGTTTCTCAAGCCACCACATCTGGAACTTGAACCATGCAGTCAATCACATGGGATCCAATTACCTTAATCACCAGGCCATGGGCTAGCCCCTAAATGTTAATACAATCTAGTGAATCAGTCTTTTTCTTTCTGGGTAGCAATTTTTTTTTTTGAGAGGTTTTTGCTATAGGGCTCGCCAGACAGAGACAGAGAGACAGAAAGCGAGAAATCACCCCCCAAGGGGATAGCCACGCCACAATCCCTTCTCCTCCATTCTCCTCTCGGGATCTTGGGCACGCATGCACACGCACCTGGCGTGAGTTTTAAGCCACCAGGTCCAGGACACGAACCGTGGTCAACTACGTGGGAGTCCAGCGACATAGCCATTACGCTAACTGCTGGTCCCTGGGTAGCAATTTTTGTATCTTAAGAAATTGTACCAGATCGGCTATGGTGGTACAGGTTATAGGAAGGCGCTGCATCATATCAGAGCCATATGAGAAGGCCCGGGGTTAGGAGCCTAAGTCAGCCTAAACACATTGGACATGGCCATGCACCTATGATCCTAGCTAGCAGGAAGACTGGTGATGGGGATCATGGTAATGGCAAGACCTTGTTAGCAGTCATTGTTTCCATTGTTTCTCTTTCTCTGTCTCTCTTTCATGAAATAAATAGAAAAAAAATAAAATGTTTTTCGGGACCAGCAGTTGGCATAATGGCTATGTCACTGCACTCCCATGTAGTTGACCATAGTCCGAGTCCCGGACGTGGTGGCTTAAACTCATGCTGGGCACCTGTGCGTGCATGCCCAAGATCCTGAGAGGAGAATGGAGGAGAAGGGATTGCAGTGTGGCCATCACTTCTGGGGGATGATCTCTCACTTTCTGTCTCTCTATGTCTTTTTGGCAAGCACACACACCCTATAGCAAAAACCTCTCCGAATAGATAAATAGATAAATAAATAAATAAATATTTTTCTGCATCAAGGTAGAGAAGATTTATTTTGTAATATGTTTTGATTTATACTTTCACTCTTACTATGCAATCTTTGTGGACTTGATAGATTTATATTACCTATGACTATCCAACTGAGTCAGACTGTTCATTGAAAAGGTATCTATTCTTCACTGCATTACATTGTCACCTTTGTCCTTAGTCAAGGGACTCGATTTGTGTGGTCAGTTTTTGGACTCTCTACTCCGTTCCACTGGTCTATTTCTCTATCCTTGCACTAATAACACATGCTATTAATTACTATAACTATATAAGAAACCTTGATACCTAGCAGTATTCCAATTATTTTCATTCAACATTTTTTCTCCATTCTTTTCTATAACATTTACATATAAATTTTGGAATCAGCTTGTTAATTTCTCCCAAGAAATCTACTGTGGTTTTGACTGAGTTTCCACTCTACAAACCAATTTGAAATAAATCAATGTGTTCACTGCAGTAAGTCCTTTAATTCATAAACTCAACGGACTTTTTATTTATTTTCTTTATTTTCTCTCTGTAATGCTTTCCATATAAAGAGATTTTTGTCTCACATTCTACATTAGATTTACTTCTAAAGATTTTGTCGTTGATGCTGTTGTAAATGGCATTATTTTTTCTTTTCTTTTCTTTTTCCTTTGTATAAATTTTGTCATAGGGTGCATGTGCTCACCAGAGAGAGACAGAGAGAGGAAAAGTGAGGAATCACTCCGCAGGGGAGATGGCCACACTGCAATCCCTTCTCCTCCATTATCCTCCCAGGATTTTGGGCCCACATGCACATGTGCCCAGCACATAGTTTATCTAACCACCAGGTCCAGGTTTCGAACTGCAGAGTCAGCCATGTGAGATCCAGCACTTTAATTAACCACCAAATCACCCACTGGCTCCATAAATAGTATTTTGAAATTTTATTTTTAACTGTTTATAGCAAATAGAAATAATATTAGTTTTAATAAAACTGGCCTTGAATTTAGTGATCTTGCTGAATTTACTTATTCCTAATGAGCCTAATTGGAGATTCTTTTGGATTTTTTACATAAATAATTGTATCCTTTCCAGTATATAACTATTTTTTCTTGCCTTATTGTAATGGTTAAGAGCCCTAGTACAATGTTTAATAGAAGTAATCCTAGGAGATATTCTTAATCTCATGAAGAAAACTTTCAATATTTCAATATTATATGACATTTTCTACAAGATTTTTTTTGATGATCTTTAGCAGCTTAAAGAAGTTTTCTTCTATTCCTAGTGTGAGAAGAGTATTTACTGTGAATAAATATTGGGTTGTCAGAAAAGTCATGATGTGTTTTTCTAAGCAAAGATGTACCATGACTTCCAACGCCCAATATTTGATTTTATAAACACTTTTTCTGCATCATTCTACTGATATTATCTTATTTTTCCTTTATAATACCAATTTAATAAAAAGCACTAATTTTAAATTAATATATAGCTCATATGTCTTTTTTGGGGGGGGGGAGATTTTTGCTATAGGGCACGTGTGCTCACTAGAAAGACAGAGAGAGACAGAGAGACAGAAAGTGAGAAATCACCCCCCAGGGGGGATGGCCACACCACAATCCCTTCTCCTCCATTCTCCTCTCGGGATCTTGGGCACGCACGCACATGCACCCAGCGTGAGTTCTAAGCCACTGGGTCCGGGACTCAAACCACAGTCAACTACATGGGAGTCCAGCGACATAGCCATTACAGTAACTGCTGGTCCCAACATTTATCCTTTTAAAGAATGCAATACAGTGGTTTTAGTATATTGACAAAGTTGTGCAACCATCACCACTATTAATTTTAGAACATTTTCATCATCCCAAAAAGAAATGCCATATCTATTAGCTGTCACTCTCTATTCCCACTTAACCCCTGCCCTTGGAAATTGCTAATTTATTTTTAGTCTTTATAAATGTGCTTATTCTAGACATTTCATATAAGTGGAATCATACAATATATGGCCTTTTATGTCTGGCCTCCTTTCACTTTGCATAATGTTCTAAAAGTTCATCCATGTTATAGCATAAATTGTACTTCATGACGTTTTATTGGCTAAATGGCGTTCTGTTCTATGGATACATTACATTTTTAAACCATTCATCAGTTAATAGACATTTGAGTTGTTTTTACTGTTTGGCTATTATGAACAATGCTGCTATGAAATTTGTGTACAAGTGTTTGGGGGAACATATGTTTTCAGTTCTCTTGGGTGTATATCTAGGAGTGGGTATGAAGTAGTATTTCATGGTTTTGAGTTTTATTTCCCTAATAACTAATGTTGAGCATCTTTTCATGTGCTTGTTGGACATTTCTCTGGAGAAATGTTTACTCAAGTCTTTTGTTCATTTTAAAACTGGGCTGTGGGACCAGCAGATGGCATAATGTTTGCATCACTGGACTCCCATGTAGTCAACTGTGGTTTGAGTCCTGAAACCGGTGGCTTGAAACTCACACTGGGAGCATCTGTGTGCAAACCCGAATCCCATGAGAAGAATGGAAGAAAAGAGATTGCCATGTGGCCATCCCCTGGGGAGTGATTTCTCACTTTCTGTCTCTCTGGCAAGCACAAGTACCGTATAGCAAAAATTTTGGGGGGGTGGGAGGGGAACTGGGCTGCTTAAATTTTAGTTGTTGAATTCTAAGAGTTCTTTATACATGGTAGATAGTAGATCATTTTCAGATTTATAGTTTTCTCCCACTCTGTGGGTTGTCTTTTTATTTTCTTGATAGTGTCTCTTTGAAGCACGAAAGTCTTAACTTTTGGTGAAATCCAATTTATCAATTTATTCTTCATCTGTTTGTACTTGTGGTGTCTTATCTAAAAAAACCATTGCCTAAAGTCATGAAGATTTACACCTATTTTTTTCTAAGAGTTTTTTGTTTTGTCTTTGTTCTATTGCAAGTTAATGTTGTGTATTGTATAAGGACGGATTCAACTTCATTATTCTGTGTGCAAATAGCCAAATTTTTCAAAGTTGATTTGTTGAAAACACTGCTGGATTTTGGAATGGAAAGTCAACCTTGCATTCTCAAAATAAATCAGATCACTGGACTCTACTTGCTGATATTTTCTTTAGGATATTCATAAGTGTATGCATAAAAGATATTTGGCTATATCTATATATGAAAATGTCATCGTCATTCTTTGGTATTAAAATTATGGTAGTCTCAAAGTAAGTTGGGAATCATTTTTCTGTTTCTATTATTTGGCAGAGCTCTTTTAATAAAACTAGTGTCATTCCTTTAAATTTTAAAAATAATTTACTAGTGAAGAAATCTGGACCAGGGCCAGCCCATAGCATGGTGGCCAAGGTGACTGGATCCCACATAGCCAACTGCACAGTTTAAGTTCTGGACCTGGAAACTTAAGAAACCCACTGGGCACAAACCTCTCAAAAAAAAAAAAAAAAACCAGAAACCCACTGGGCACATATGTGTGTATGCCCAAAATCCCAAAAAGAGGGAGAAAAGGAGAAGAGATTGTGGCATGACCATTCCCCATCATGGGGTACTTTCTCTTTCTTTCTCCCGTTCCAATGAGCACACACAACCTCTGACAAAAATAATAATAATAATAAAAAGAACATCTGGACTAGCCCTCCCCCTTCCAAGTGCTATTTTTCAGGGTTTTCTTGAGTTAGTCTTACCATTTATTCTTCCAAATAAGCTTTTTTTTTTTTTTATTTAGATACTGCCATAGGGTGCATGTGCTTGCAGGAGAGAGACAGAGAAAGAGAGAGAGAAATCACCCCCCCCAGAGAGGGTAGCCATGCCACAGTCCCTTCTCCTCCATTATCCTCTAGAGATTTTGGGAACACATATGTATGTGTCTGGCAGGAGTTTCAAGTCACCAGGTCCAAAACTTGAATCATGGTCAGCTATCAAGCACTCCAGCCAGCACCCTAACCACCACACCACCTGCTGGTCTCCTTCCAAATGAACTTTATAATCAACATGTCTAGCTCCATGAAAATAATTGATGGCTTTTGAGGATCACATAATATCTTTCTGCCAAGATCACACAGGCCCAGAATTTAAACTATTTACTAGATTTCTTTAATGTTATAGGATTTATCAACCTTTCTATTTCTTCTGATTAAGTTGCTTTGCTTTGCTTTGTTTTGTCTTGTTTTTAGAGAGATTTTTGCTATAGGGTATATGGGGGGTTTGGGGTGCAGGCATGAGTTTCAAGCTTTGGTATGGGATTCAAACTACAGTCAGCCATGTGGGAGTCTAGCACCTTAACCATTATACCACCTTCTGGGCTCCTCCTGATTGAGTTTTGGTAAATTACATTTTTCAAGGAATTTGTCTACCTTGTCTATGCCTTCAAATGTATTGGCTGAAGTTCTTCATCATATAATCATATTAACTTTTCAATCTCTGCTGTATTTATAATTATTTCCTCTTGGGTTTGAGGTTTTTAACTGTGAGCTACCCATATTTATAACCTTATCTGTGGGAATTCTTTCATATCTGGATTGAAGTTTCATTCCTCCAGTACCTATGGTTGCTTCTGGTAGGCACCTGGGGTTACTACTGTCCACCGTAAATTAAATTCCCACTTGTAGTATTTTGGGTCACACAAGTATAAATTTCAGTCATAATCCCCTCTAAGGGACAACTTGTTAAACATTTTCAGGTTAAAAAAAAAAGTCTAAAACTTTTCTTCCACTCAAGCCAAGAACAAGGCCAAGAAGATAAACTCCCTTGCCGTTATTGCTTCTTGGTGGTTCATTTAATATTTACCCCTTACACTGCAAGTGCAGCACTTTGAGGGGCCCTGCTTTGTGGGAGGACTAAAACTAAACTCATTGCCTTAAGCAGGCCCTGGCTTACCTTTTACATCCAATCTGGTCATCATGACAGAAGGTGAAGGTAATCAAGACTTAGCAGAGGGAACAGTAGGTGGTATAGTAGTTAAGGCACTGAATTCCCACACAGTCAACCACAGTTCAAGTCCATTCTTTTACTCCTATAGATTCCTTCATTTCTTGCCATTCCTCTGTGCATTTAGAAAAAAAAAGAATATATATGTATATATACATATATATAATCACAGTAATAATCAGTAGATTTAACGTTGGAGAAAACTTGCTTACTAGTAACAGAGTTTAAAGTACTTAGAGATAAACTTAACAAGTAATACACAAAACCTAAACAAGGAAAATGTTCAAAACACTCCTAAAAAGGCACAAAAATAGACTTGAATAAATCAAAATGCATCCCTGTTCTTGGATAGGATGAAATTAGTTAATAAATGTAATATGGTATCAATAAAAATACCAAGACACCTTTTTTTAGAAAATGGAGTTAGACAAGGACCAGCAGTTAGCATAATGACAATGTCACTGGGCTCCCATGTAGTTGACCGCAGTTTGAGTCCCGGACCCAGTGGCTTCCAGTAGACATGCGCTGGGCATGTATGTGTGCGTGCTCAAGATCCCAAGAGGAGAAAGGAGGAGAAGGGATTGTGACATGGCCATCCCCTCTGGGGGGTGGTGTCTTGCTTTCTATCCCTCTGTCTCTCTATATCCTTCTGGCGAGTGCATGCACCCTATAGTAAAAACTTATCCAAAAAAAATGGAGTTAGACAAATTGATACAAAAATCTATATGAAGAAACAAACAAGTAAGAATAGCCAGGTACACACTGAAAAATAAAAATTATAATGGGATCAGTCATTAAATATACAATATAAATATATTAATATATTAATACATTAACAGTGTATTTGTAATAAATTAATATATTAGTATATTGGTCTATTAATATACTAAATATTTTAAATATACTAAATCTCAGTCATTAAATATACTAAAAAGTCTTTAGAAGTAAAAGAGTGTCATATAAACAGACTAACAGAATTGAACAGAGGGACCAGCAGATGGCGTGTGTTCTTTTTTGGAGAGGTTTTTGCTATAGGGTGCATGCATTTGCCAGAAAGACAGAGAGAGACAGAGAGACAGAAAATGAGAAACCACCCCCAGGGGGGATGGCCACACCACAATCCCTTCTCCTCCATTCTCCTCTCGGGATCTTGGGCATGCACGCACACACACACACGCCCTGGCATGAGTTTAAGCCACCGGGTCCAGGACTTGAGCCTCGGCCATTACACCAAGTGCTGGTCCCTCTGGCAAAATTTTTGAAAATGCTTGTGCTTCCTTCAACCCAGTAATAGTTGAAGAGCTTAAAAATATATGGTATAGCAGGTGGGCATTACCTTCTGGTTTCATTTTATTGCATTTATATCAGCGAATGCATCTGTACTATTTCCCTATTTCAGAAGTTATGGCTGTCTTCTGTATTCTCTAATACACAGTCCATCAGGAGACTGTGATTTATACTGAAAATAAGCTGTAGTCACCATTTTTAGGGTAACATCTAGTATATATCTATACCTTATCTTACTTCAATCTTGCCACATTTTAATTTTTTATCTGGTTGAGCTATGATGAAGCAACAGAGTTGAATTAAAATCTCCAATTGAAATTGTGTTTGTCTCTTCTGTCTTCTATGGTTTCTAATATATCAGAGGCTATTCCACTATTTGGTGCACTGATATCTACACCTGCTACATCTCTATTGTGAGTTGCATCTTTAGCATTACAAGGTGCTTTCAATTCTTTTCTCTTGAGTTTAGTCTTGCCTGATATTAAGGTTACAACCCATTTTTTTGGTCTTATTTTCAGTTGATTTACCCTTGGTCAACATTTCTGAATCTTGCAATATTGAATTAGTGTTTGCCTGATGTTTTTGTTTTTTACTTATAGGCATGTTTACTTTTATATGACTGATACATTTGATTTGATTCTATAGCTCTGAATATCTTTCATTTTCATGGTTTGGTGGGGTGTATGTGTGCTTTTTCTTATAATTGACAATAAATGTTTCTTCTGCTGAAATTCTCTATTTTCATATAATCCCTTTAATCTTCTTATTTTTTAATCAATATAGTTTAGTTTCCTGCTAAGTAATGATGCAATTAGTATATTGTTCTCCCTACTATATATTTTAATATATTCTCCTTACTATAATATTTTAATAATGAGGGGCCGGTAGGTGGCATAGTGGTTAAGGCTGCTGGACTTCCCCCACATGGCCGATGGTGGTTTGAGTCCCAGACCTGGCAATTTGCTTTCTCACTTTCCCTCTCCCTCTCTCACTCTCTGGTCAAATTAAAATAAATTAATAAATAAATAAAGTTAAATAAAATAATTCTTTAAAAAATTTAATAATGAAACATAAAAGTCATTTTTTTCTATGTACAAAGCCAGACTAAATCTCCTAATTGAAAATGCTGGTAAGTCAAAAGATGCTCAGAAAAAATGCTGCCCAGAAACACAATTATTCTACTTTTACAGTTTCAAGTAGTCTAGCTAACTTTATTTACAGCAAGGTATTAATGAGATCAGAATCAGGGGATCAGAGTTTAGTGTGCACCAGTCACACGGGTTTTATCCTGTGGGTACTTTCTGTAGGCTTAAGACCGCAAAGTCTGCAAGGTGTGAATGGATTAACAAATTCATTGTGACTTCTAAGAAACAAAGACCAAAATCCTTAACCAGGTCATAGTAACAACTTTGTTACCAAAGGGCACTGAAGAGCTATACTAGGAACTAGGACCGTTACACTGTGCATTACATTCTACCAGGATACATAGGTGGTTCAAGAGGAATGACCTCAGGCTGGCGCCATGCCAGCACCTATAAGGGAGTCAGTCAGCCATAGGATAGTGTCATTTCCAGTCCAGTTTCAGCTACTCATAAGCATGTCTGTAGCTCCTACCAATAGGTGGGCCTGCTTATATTTCCTGGGGAAGGTGATCAAGGGAATGCAAACCTGTTGCGTTCTGTTCCAGCTTTGTTTGCACGTGGGTTAGTTGCAGTAAGGTCTCATACCACCCTGAGCTTACTGGAGGAATGCAACATTCTCCAAATCAACAAGCCAGCTGGTATGCACAGGGCCCTTTGCTTTCTGTCTCCTGACCCTCTGTCCCTGTCCTGTGTATGCTTTGTGTGTCAGTCATACCGAAATACTTGCAATGCTCTGAACAAACCATGCTCTTTGCCCTTGAAGGGCTTCATCGTCCCCGGGTCTTCGCTTCTGTTCATCCTTCAGGACTTGGTTCCTGAGTTTTGACTCCTTCATTTGCCCAGTGTGAGTTAAGGTGCTCTCCTGCTTGCTACCGAAATACCTTGATATCCTTATCTCAAAATATACCCCTCCACATTGTCATATTTGTTTCTCTTGCCTCTTCCTCAGAATGTGGACTTCATAAAAGCAGGGCTGCGCTCCCTCTCTGTATACCCAGCTCTTAGGGGAGTATCTGGCATAAAATGAGTTCCATGCACATCTGCTGAATGAAGGGGTATTTCTACAGCCAAGGCTGCTCAGACTACTATTTGCTCATGGTCAAAGAGACGTTTAGCAAGACTGAAACAATGCACCACTATTAACTCAAAACAGTCCTCCTGATTCAGCAATCCATTTTGCCTTGGTACACAAGGGACATGGGTTTAGAAGATTTTACTGACTTTTTGCTTGGTAACTTTCAAAATCAAAAACAGATTGGGGCCAGCAGGTGGTATAGTGGTTATGTCGCTGGATTCCTCTGTGGTTGACCACACTTCAAGTCCCTGACCTGGCGGCTTGAAACTCACACCAGGCACTGGCGCATGCCTGCTCAAAATCCTGAGAGGAGAATAGAGGAGGGATTGCAGTGTGGCCACCCCACCAGTGGGTGATTTCTTGCTTTCACTCTCTATATCTCTGTCTCTCTGGCAAGTGCACACACTGTATAGAAAAACAAAAACAAAAAAAATGGGTTGTTCTAAGAGGATATCATGAAAATTGGCTGTTTCCTCTCTATAATACAGGCACAGAGAAAGGATGAGCCTGTTCACAGTTGCATGGATAAAGAAGCAGCCCCAAGAGTAACAGGTCAACAGAGGAAGGGGTCTCGCCAGATGCCCAGTGGCCCACAGTTTATTTCTTATGTGCATAGCCTCCAAGGTTCATTTATATTGTGAAAAGAGGCAGGAGAGAAATTGGTCGGAAACAGGCACATCAAACTGACTTCTGTTGGAATCCTGGCTGATTTATTATCTATGTCTTTGAGCAAGTAAATCTATAACTGTAAACTTTAAAATGGAGATAAAAATACCTACCTTAGACTTCTAGAGCTATGGATATGATGCTGTTTGCAAATGCTGTAGAATAATCAACCAGTAAGTATTCACCATTATTATTATTAGGAACTCTGGATAGGCTGCTAGTGGTATCAAGGAAAGTACATCTAAGGGACCCAGGGATATCCTGCTTTAGGGCAGCCACCCTTTTCCCTAAAAGGTCCTGGAAGATGACTGGCTGGCAGTGTTTATTCAACGTTTGTTGGACCACTGACTAGGACAAGGCTCCAGTAGACCTGGGCCATTGCTATTGGCTGAAGTACTTCCATGTGAGGAACTCCCCGACCCTCAGCACAAGTGAACATTCTAGTTCCCCTCTCACTTCCTACAGCTAGGGCATGGAACCTGACCACCAACCAGATCCACCTAGCCCAGATTTCGAATCAGAAACCAATGACTCAAAGAAGCCAGTAACACACAGGGCCCCATCTGAAGATAGGACCCTCTACCCCCAGTTACAGGTCAGCATGCACCCATGGCAGTGGCACGGGGAATCGAGTTCCATTTCTTTTTTGGAAAGGTTTTTGCTATAGGGCACATGCACTCGCCAAAAAGAGAGACAGAGAGACAGAAAGCCTCTAACCAATGTGAGAAATCACCCCCTGGGGGGATGGCCACACTGCAATCCTTTCTCCTCCATTCTCCTCTCTGGATCTTTGGCACGCACACACATGTGCCTGGCATGAGGTTAAGCCACCAGGTCCGAGACTCAAACTGCAGTCGACTACATGGGAGTCCAGCGACATAGCCATTACGTCAACTGCTGGTCCCTCAAGTTCCGTTTTTTTAGTAGGGCTGAAGCCTAAACTCTCACTAGAAAGTTGTCCGATAAAGATTCAACACAGAGCTCATGGTCACAAAGGGGTAAAGAAGTAGGCCTATCTCATACCTAAGGGCAAACTAAAATCTTACCAGCAGCAGAAAGTCAAAGATGAAGAGAGTATTAAATTGGGGAAGGGGAGTAGGAAGAGCTCACTTAGTGTAGACAGGGAGCTGAGGCTTCCTTACCAGCAAAAACCCTGGACAGGAGAAAGCAGAGGGACCATCATCCAAACCTGACTTACTCCACCCACTAGTACACAGGGTGTTCGCCTCGGCCTCTAACCAATGTGAGTAGCAATTCTTCCTATCTCTGTGGCTTGGAGGATGAGGAACAAAGGTGGAAGGAAAAGCAAACCAAGACCTTAAGTATGCTTTTCAGTAGTGATTAGTGAGCCTAAATGTTTCACTCTAAGCCTGTGCTTTAAATTCCATAGCACATGGTTACTACATAGTATTAACTAAGTGATGGAATATGGTGGCAAGACAGGCATCCAGTCTGTGCTGGACTGACCTCCCAAAATATCTGTCTGATTGTGAAAACTGAGAAAGGGCAAAGCAGGAGAAAAGTCAGAACAGGGTCAGGAAAGGAGAATTACAAAAAAAGAGAAAGTGGTTATACAGTGGCAATATCAGGTAGATCAACTTAAGGACTTATCTTTGGCAGCTAGAAGTCACTGGAGAATCCAGGAAGAATAACGTTAGTGGTGGCTAGGGTAGCTATCAGGTGGTCTCAGCTCCAGCTGCATGTTTTTAAAGAACTGAAGCCTTTCCCACCTCCCATTCTGATGTAATTTGTCTGTGGTCCATTTAGAGAATTGGAATTTATTTTTTTTTTGGAGAGATTTTCACTGTACTTTCCCACCTCCCATTCTGATGTAATTTGTCTGTGGTCCATTTAGAGAATTGGAATTTATTTTTTTTTGGAGAGATTTTCACTGTAGGGTGCGTGCGCTCGCCAGACAGCCAGAGAGAGACATAGAGACAGAAAGCGAGAAATCACCCCCCAGGGGGGATGGTCACGCCACAATCCCTTCTCCTCCATTCTCCTCTCGGGATCTTGGGCACGCACGCACGCACATGCGCCTGGCGTGAGTTTTAAGCCACCGGGTCCGGGACACGAACCACGGTTGACTATGTGGGAGTCCAGCGACATAGCCATTACGCTAACTGTTGGTTCCCAGAGAATTGGAATTTTTTCAAGTTCCCCAAGGGGTCCTAATGAGCAACCAGGGATAAAACCACTGCCTCAGTGGGTAATGGAATTAATGGGCAGATTACTCAGGTGAGGGCAGTATACTTCAGTGACAGTCAGGGGTTCCAGGGATTAGGAAGGGTACCTTTGTTTGAAGAAGGCATCTTTAAACTTATTTAAATGCAAAGCTGCACGTGCCAGGAGTGAGAGGCTGTAGGTAGATCGGGCAAGGCATCTTAAGTAAGGGAGAGGGCCTAGGGCACAGGAGGAGTTGATCTTGGGCAGGACACTCAGAAAGGAGAGGCGAGCAAGGGTGTGTTAAGGTCCATGGAGGCTCTATTTCTGGTAGGACAGGGGTGAGATAGATGGAAGTTGTGAGCAGGTGGAGGTAGAAAGGGTTTAGAATGGTCAGTCTGTAATCACTGCTGTCAACAGGAGGGGGCTGAGATAAGTATTAAATGCAATGAAACCTGTCACCATGACCTTGGGATGGCATCAGTTTGCATGGCCATAAGACTGTCTTAACGGACCACTGGGAGAAACAAGGCAGAATCTACACAGAGTGAAATGGGCTAATTTCAAATCAAAGCCATTAAACAACTCTGACATTTGCTTTACCTTCTCAATTACAAACATTTGAATGAGGGGGTCTGTCAGGGTCAAAACTTTTACAGAAAGAAAACAGTAATTGACAGAATTTACATCTTCAAAAGCTTTTCATATTCCCACACTTCCATACATCTAGTGACATTAATATTTTCGATCAGAGTCAGTTTTAACTGATCTTCAAGATGGAAAAGTTGTAGTGTTTGAAAAGACCGTGAAAACTGAAATGAGAGCTGAATAGTTGCATGCAGGCAGCCGGGGAACTGCCACCAGGGAACCCCTAGAATAGCTCTTTGCAAGCACAGCGAGCTCTCAGCCACACATATCCCTCAAAGTCAGAACTGGGGCTCACAGACTTGAGCACAAGTTAGGGCCCAGCCCAATTTATAAAGAACAGCCCAATTTATAGAGAGAAAATGCAAAGCATTAAGATTAGTGTACCATATTCTCAAACTCTGCATTCATGAGTCAGACAACAAAATAACATATTGCTATTGGTTCCCAACCCCCGAAGAATTGCACAGTAACGTGTGATTAAGTGGGATCAAGGAAAACTGACTGTTATCACACGTAAGTACTGAGATTAAGTCCTAGCAAAGGATTACCAGTAACTCGAGTATTTATTACAAATCTGTTAAGTATCCAATATAGGGTTTTTTTTTCCATTTTTATGAGACAAAACTTAAAAGATTCATCATTATAATACTGGAAAATTCATGATATTTTCCCTTAAAACTAAGTTCTAATGAACAAATGTGGTGAACTCATGGTTGACAATATTTTAATACAAATAATGTTTTCACTGTCAATTGTTTTAAAAAAACTTATCATCAAAGACTAAATATTGTTATATTTTTATCCAATTCTAGAAGGTAATTTCCATCCCCCTAAACATGGTCTCACTGGTATTCCCTCCACATCACCGTTGCTCGGTATTTCAAAGGGCTCTTTCAGGTGCTTTTGGTGAGGTGAGGGGTTGGGGAGAAGATATGGCAAATACATTAATGGTTTCTGCAAAGCATCACACACTTCCTTACATATGGAGAGAAAGAGCACCTCAGAGATTAGGATACTAGTGCGTTCAAACATTTTCTTTTAACTGTGGCAAAGCCTGAACGCATTGGTGTGGACCAGAAACCCTTGGAGGCCTTGTTAACTGACTCCTGGGCCTCACTCACTATGTTCCTGATTCTGGTGTTGAAAAAAATGTGCTGATGCCGCTGGTCCTGGACTTGGGGGGTGGGGGATTGCCCTCTGAGAAGCCCTGCCCCAGCTCCCCCTGGTTTCCCACTTCCCCACTTTGCCAAGATTACTTTCCTTGCTGAACATCTTCAGGATCCATCCCAGTCTTCAGTTAGTGAACCTGAAAATTTTCTATTCCCCACATCCGACAGTTTTACCGAGCGTTTATTGTATCTCTTTTCAGCTGAGGAAAATGTCTTCTTTGGGCCATCAGTTGGTTTTCGTGGGCTTGTTAAAAACCATAATCCACATTCCTTAGCGATAACTGCTTATCTTCATTTCTTTTGATGTTGCGATTTCCAGGCATTTGATGTTCATCTTTTCTGGATCTTAACATAGGAGAAAGCACCTCTGTGCCATGTGCGTTTTGTGCTTGGTGGTGGAACCAACATTTTCCTCATTGTTTCCTTCTGTTCCCGATTTCCGATGGGGTAGGGCCCCACCTTGGTCATTGCTGGTTAGTTACGTCCACTACCTCTCACAGCAGGAGTGGGAGACAGGGACACACTGATAAGCAAAGCTGGTAGCTCAAGCACTAGCGAAAGCAGTAGCTGACAAAAGCCAACTGCTCCTCCTCTCCCTTCCACTTCCTGACTACGACACACCTCCAACCAGATTGCATCCAAGCAGGGAGAGGAAGCCACTCGGCTCTCACGCCAGCTAAGACTCACAGGACACTGGGCACAGCTTCTACAGCTGAGATTTTGTACACAGCCTTCTCCCTGGGGAGAAAGAGCATGTGGATGAGAATCACAGTAACAAGGCCAAAATGAAATGAATCGTCCATTGCCAGAAGCCTTTGCCTGGAGCCGAAGTGGAGAAGCTACCACAGCAGCAGTGACTGTACCAACCTGGCTTGTCTCGATCCTATAACTTTGCAACCCCAAGTGCCTTCTGTGAGAACTCTGCGGCATCAGAGCTTCGAGGCTGTGGTGCTGACGGAGAGGCAGAGTGTCTAATTTTAAAGCGCTTGCACAGCCCAATCACATGAGTGTATGTGGATCCTTAATTCCTTTTCTAGGTCTTGCTTTTTACTTAGCAAACGATGCCATAAGCACCACAATTAAGTTTTATTTCAGGGACCAGCAGATGGCAGAATGGTTGTCACTGGACTCCCACGTAGTTGACTGTGGTTGGAATCCTGGGCCCAGCGGCTTAAAACTCCCACTGGTGGGTACCAGCAGTTGGTGTAATGGCTATGTAGCTGGATTCCCACGTAGTTGACCGCAGTTCGTGTCCCGGACCCCGTGGCTTAGAACCCACGCGGGGCGCGTGTGCGTGCATGCCCAAGATCCCAAGAGGAGAATGGAGGAGAAGGGACTGCGGCGTGACCATCCCCCCTGGCGGGTGATTTCTCGCTTTCTGTCTCTGTCTGGCAAGTGCACGCGCCCTATAGCGAAAACATCTCAAAAAAAAAAAAAAAAGAAAAACTCCCACTGGTGCGTGTGTGTGTGTGTGTGTGTGTCTGAAATCCTGAGAGGAGAATGGAGGAAAAAGGATTGTGGCATGGCCATCCCCCAGGGGGTGATTTCTTGCTTTCTGTCTCTGTTTCTCCGGTGAGTGCACATGCCCTACATATAAAACAAAGTTTTATTTCCGTTTTTGGTCATTTTGCTGTGAAATGGCCTTGTCTGCAGCCTATCACATACCAGCAAAACAATGTCCTCTAAATTTTCAATTGCATTTCATTTCTAGAGAATCCAAGGCTTAAATGTGATCTATTTTCCAACTTCATATGGACTCGGTAAAACTTATACTCTGCCCCCTTCAAATTTGGCATCATGTAAATAGTTACTAATTTCTTCTCATCAGTTATCAAAAAGCCACACAAAGCAGCTCTGTGGGGCAGCAATAATATGTTATTCAAGAGAAAACGGATCCCACATGGCGCATGGTTCAAATCCCCAGCCCTGTCAGTCTGAAACAGATTGGATACACACGTTAAGTGCCCGCGATCCAATGGGCTGAGAGACTGGGAGGATAATGGCATAACCAGACTCTGGAAGGTGCTCCTATCTCCCTTTTCAGGTATTCTAATATGAACAAAGAAAAAAATAGTTTTTAAGCAACAGAAGAGTTTTGATACAAATGAAGTAGCTTCTTTAAAATACTGCATCTGAAATATAATCTCAAATTTCCTTAAACTGATAAGTAAAACTTTTTATGAATGATCCTCATACACGTAGATAATGTCTTGACTTTTGCCCGATGTGGATAACGCACAAGACTGAGATTCAGATCCGCAATTTGTGTAGCCAACTGAGATAATTCAGAATCCTGGAATAAATATAATCTGTGGAATTTGGCTTTAGTTATTACTTTTGAGCTGATCAAACATGTGAGTTTAAGGATCATCCTCAAAGCCAAGTCATGCTGTCAGCTTTTTCAACACTGATTATGAAACCTGATTTTGAAACTATATCTTTTCTTCAAAGGTAACAGATTGTTCTTAATGTATGACATTAAACACTGTACCATATAAAAAGAAAATTAAAAATTTAAGATTCAAAATACATCCAATTCTAAGGCTAGCCTCAGAAATTGGTTAATACATAAAACAAGCAAAATAAATTAATTTCTTAAGCATGCACATTTAGCACCTTAAAATGAGGCCGCGATTTACAACCTATGTTGGAAAGTATCTGTGTGCTTAACATTGTCTCCTCAGCAATCTACGTTCTTCCCATTTATTACAGAGATGCTGCATTGGCGGGGGATGCCTGTCAGAAGTCCTCAAAACGTGAAGAGCACAACCCAAAAGGTAACACACAGTCATGGCACCTTGTTTCATCAATATTGGTCTCAGACTGACTCAGCCTATCACTGAAAAACAACAGGTTATAACCCAGGGCAAAGTCTGAACGTCCAGAATTTTAGTCCTGGCTTAGTTATGTGATTTTGGGCAAGTCACTCAACTGTGAGACCGTTACATCTTTGTCAAATGGCATGGCTTCAAGAGTTATTTTAAATGTAATTAAAGTTGTATGTACAGATCATCTTGAATCTTAGGTAGATAGGACTAGTAAGTGACGTGCCATGAAGGTACTTGAACACCTTTGCCACTTCAACAGCAGACAACTAAAGGAGCCGTGATCGTAGGACCAATCTCTGCCTGAGCCACAGAGCTTGGCAAAAAGAGGGGGGAGAAAACCGTGTGTGTATCTCCACTAACTTCTCCCTTAAGTCCAACCAAGTAAGTTAGAAATATAGTACATGCCACAGGTCATTATGGAATCTGGGGGAGCACATGACAACAAAGCCTACCTTCACCAGTAAAATGAGAGTAGTAGTATTTTTTACACATCTACGGATGCAGCCCACAGGCAAGGAAGTTGCAGGTTTGAGACTCCTAGTAAGCACACTCACATTTCATGAGAACCAGGAGTGATCCTGAGGGATGCAGGGGTGGTTTGGCACTACCTCCCCGACATTCCACATCCACCCGCCTCTCCCCCACCATATGGCACTCCCTTACAAAAAGTGCCCGGTAGAGGGACCAGCAGTTACCATAATGGCTATGTCGCTGGACTCCCACGTAGTCGACCGCGGTTCGAGTCCCGGACCCAGTGGCTTAAACTCATGCCGGGTGCGTGTGCGTGCGTGCCCAGGATGCTGAGAGGAGAAGAGAGGAGAAGAGATTGCGGCGTGGCCATCCCCCCTTGGGGGTGATTTCTCGCTTTCTGTCTCTCTGTCTCTGTCTGTCTGGTGAGCGCATGCACCCTATAGCAAAAACCTCTCCAAAAAAAAGAAAAAAAAAAAAGTGCCAGGTAGACTTCGTTCCAAATCTCTCTTGCAACCAGATTCGTCCTGTTTCATTGATAAAGAAATTCTGGAGCATCCATTGATAAGGACCATCATTTTTAAAAAGAACACAATGAAGTAGCCCAGTACCACATTCTACACGGGAAAAAGGGACCATCGCACTTTGGGAAAAGGAGGCGCTGCCACACCGAGCACCTATTTAACACAGAAAGCGATCAGGGGCAGGAGTGGGACATGTAACCAGAGCAGCAAGCCCTCAGGAACAGCTTCGGAAGTCTTTCAGAGTAAAAGCACTCAATTTGCACAAAAGAGCCCTTTGTCATCCAGGCCCCTTTAAGACACTCTTGATAATACTTTTTAGAAAGCACAGCTTTTCTCCAGCAGCGCCAGGCGTCACTTATTCCTCATTTTGACAAAGTGGCATCCAACTTCAGGCATGACTGTATATATAACTCGACGTGCAGCTGAGCCGTCATAAACACGCCGAGTATAAAGGCATGTCAAAAAGACAGTTTTCCTCCCCGAAGCATGGCCCCAAGAAGCCATTATTATAATAGAGTAGGAATTCCTGCTACAGGTTATAGATCTATAATACTGACAATAAAGTCCCACTTAGGACATGAAGGCTAACACTGGGACATGATATAGTTAAGACAGTCCACTATTTTAGATTGGCTGTACACCTATTCTTCACCAATTTGTGTGCGTGCATGTGTGTGTGTGTGTGTGTGTGTGTGTCTCCTTGCAGTAAAGCACAAACTTCGGAGATGAGATAAAGTACAACGTGGCTGCTGGTGAACCCCATTAGACCATCTGCAGAAAAACGGGAAGCGTCCCCAAAGCCCATGCTGCTGGTGTCTCTTTGGAGGCCCCCCGCTGAGAACTTGGTTGGTTTCTCTTATTGGCACTCTGAGTGAATCAAGACCAGGCTTGAAGGCAAGCCTTATCTCCTACAAACACAATTCCACACAGGACTTAACACAGTACTTTAACTTGTTTAGAACTGGATGCAAAGCTGGAACTTCCTCAAAGGCAAAAACTCTGCACAAAAAGTATGCAAAAGCAACTACTAGTTTTCCAAGGACAAAGACACACCTGCAGAAAAGCAACAGCTCTGTAAATGGAGCAGGAGGTAAATGATGGGACAGCAATAAGAATGTAACGAATATGGCATAGGATGACCTTGGAAAAAAAAATGCTGCCTCAATACTTTACTAATTAAAAATAAAACCCCACAACACGATGTTTTAAGAGAAAGAGTCCATTGCTATGTTTGAAGAAGAGTCCGTCCAGGGAGTGAAGGGAGTGGGCACGGCCATTAAGATATACAAGACTATGTAAGTCTAACATTTGTTTTCAACAAATCGACAGTCAGCGCCTGGCAGGTAAAGTGGTGCTCTCTAGCTGTGTCCAGGGCTCTTTTCTTGTGGCATTTTAAAAAACGTGGTTGGAGCAGAGTCAGCGGCTTTATCTGCTGCAGAGGTCCTGATCGACCACTCAGAGTTTGGAGATTTCGGGGCTTGTGACGCTGGTGTGGTGGGCTCTGTCGCATCCATGTGAACTGTAAGGTTGTTACAATAAAAATGAGAAAAAAAAATCAAGAGACAAATTAAATCAGACACCTAGAAACAAAATTTTCTTCATCTTTACATTTCATGTCCTATTAACCCAGGTGGCCGTGTAAAGTTTCTCTTTTTTCTTTATAAAATAATAAAGTCTTAATTTAAATAAGGTATTTCTCCACCTGAGAAAATGGCTTTACCTGAACAAATGAGTAAATTCAGTAACACAAATCCATGCTGTAGTAAAAAGTAATTTATTTAAGCACTTAAACACTGCATACTCTTGATATTATTTCTTTTTAAAAAATGTTTACCAGGGGGCACATGTGCTCACCAGAGAAAGACGAGAGAAAAAGTGAGAAAGCACCCCCGTGGGGCAGATTCACATTGTGAGCCCCTCTCCTCCATTTCCTCCTCTTTTAAGGATTTTGGGTACACACACGATATATGCCCAGCATATTTTTAAATCTGCTGGGTCTGGGATGTGAACTGCACGGTTGGTCATGTGGAATATAGCCACCTTAGCCACCATGCCATGAGTATGACGGTTCATATTTCTTTTCTTTTCTTTTTTTTTTTTTGAGAGGGTTTTGCCATAGGGTGTGTGCGCTCGCCAGACAGAGAGAGACTGAGAGACAGAAAGTGAGAAATCATCCCCCCAGGGGGGATGGCCATACCACAATCCCTTCTCCTCCATTCTCCTCTTGGGATCTCGGGCACACATGCACATGCGCCCGGCATGAGTTTAAGCCACTAGGTCCAGGACTCAAACCACAGTTGACTACATGGGAGACCAGCGACATAGCCATTATGCCAGCTGCTGGTCCCCCCGATGGTTAATATTTCTAACCACGGGTATGATGGTTAGTATTTCTACTATTTCTTAATGACACCCTTAGAAGTAAATGTTACCTCCATTTTCTGAATCAAAAAACAGAGAGATTAGATGTTATTCAAGGGTACAACAGAGCTAGTTAAGAAGCAAGATTCAAACTCAGGCGCAGCCCCAGGGGTGCAGCAGCAGCGCAATGCTCCACAGTGCTGTTAGTCATATGAAAGACTGGAGTTGAGTTCCCTGGTGGACCTTTACACACCAGGCAGGCACATGTGTGACATGATCCTGGCTGGCTAGGAAGGATGGGGGAGGATCATGGCATGAGACCCTGTTGAGGATGCTTGTCTCTCTCACTCTTGCTGTCTATCTTTATTTAAAGAAATAAATTTAAAATATTCAAACTCAGATACTGGGCCCTAAGCCCTGTACTCTTTCTGCCATACCCTATGCTTACAATATGACAGTGTCACCAATAAATACCATACAACAGGGACCAGCAGATGGCATAAGGGCTGTGTCGCTAGACTCTCACGTAGTAGACTGTGGCTCAAGTCCCGGATTTGGTAGCTTAAACTCACGCTGGGCACATATGTGCACGTGCCCAAGATCCCAAGGGGAGAATGGAGGAAAAGGGATTGTGGCATGGCCATCCTCCCTGGGGGGTGATTTCTCGCTTTCTGTCTCTCTGTCTCTCTCTGTCTTTTGCATCCTATAGCAACAAAATAAAAAAAGATACCATACAACAAGGAAAATGGTAGTAAAATAACACAATCAGGCCCAGTATTTTTCAACAGGGTCATAAAAGACATTCTGGCCAGGATAAGCAATGCCTGTGCAGAGCCGTCCTGTCCATGTTAGAGCCCTGACCACTGGGGATCCACTCATTGCAGGCCAATAGCATTCCCGAAGCACCGTGACAACTGGTCTCTTCACACTTTCAAACACTCCTGAACAAAGGAGTACGAACCACTATCACTACCTCCTACTCTGTATTTTATATACACTAAAATACAGTAAAATCTAATAATAAAGTTTAGACTTTACTCTGTCACCCAAAAACTCCACTCCCAGGAATGTATCCTAGAACAGTAATTTTCAAATTATGGATCACAAATCTATTTAGTGGGTCATGACCAATACTTTTTTTTCCTCAATGAAAAGAAAAATTAGAAACTTATCCGAATGCGCCCAGGGTTTATTGCATATTTACATATACACCCATATACATATTTGAGCATGAGCTTCTTACTATGGGCTCATGTTTAAAAATCTTGAAAGCTATCACTCCATAGCACGTACGTAAGAGTTTTCGGAGGGCAATAGCTTTCCAGTGGTTTCAAACTTCAACCACATCAGTAAGAAATGTACCTAACAACTCAAATCTCCCTCCCCTGCCCACCTTCTTTCTCAATTACACACTCACACAAACGTACACAAATACTCACATCTGATAATAAATTTTACAAAACAATATCCATCCTTGCTACATGGTGACCAACTACAATTTAAAAAAACCCAACCCTAGAAATACTTTCTTTTTTTGCTGCTAATTTTTAAAATTTTGTTAATTATTATTACCATTTTAATTTGCTATAGGGCACATGCACTCACCAGAGAGAGAGGGAGAGAATGCAAGCTGCCAGGTCTAAGACTTGAACTGCAGCTGACCACGTAGGAATCCAGTGTCTTAATCATCATGCTACCTACTGGCCCCTTGTTGCTAGTTTTTAAAGAACTTTCCTAGAGGGTGCATGTAGTCACTGGAGAGAAGAAGAGCGAGAGAGAGAGGAAGAGAGGGAGAGAGCGAGAGAGAAAAATAGAGGTAAGAGAAACAAAGAGAGGGGAAGTGAGAAAGCACCTTTGGGGCATGGTCACACCTCAATTCCCTCTCCTTTCTCCCCCACCCTCCTCGGC
>NW_006160041.1:924999-935538 GCF_000334495.1 Tupaia belangeri chinensis | reverse complement strand
CATTCTGAGCACTAACAAAGGCATACACCTGGCATGTTTTTCAAGTAGCTGGGTCTGGGATTTGAACTGTGCAGTTGGCCATATGTTGGCCCTGCTATTTTTTTCACTGTATCAATAGTAAAATGAAACTTACTCTTTTAATCATTTATAAGGGTATAGTTCAGCAGCACTAAGGATGTTCACACCACTGTATAACTGTCCTCACTACACTAGCTATCACCAGAACTTTTCATCACTTGAAATGGAAACAGCACAGTAAACACTAACTCCCGACTCCTCTTTCCCCAGGCCCAGGCAGTTGCCATTCTACTTTCTGTTTCTATAAATCTGACCTTTCCTGGCGGCTCATAAAAGTGAAATCACACAGTATCTGTCCTCTTATGACTGGCTTTTTCACTTAGCACAGTACCTTCGTCAATGTTACAACATGTATCAGAATTTCATTCTGAATGACAAAGGTTTTCAGGCTGAACAATATTCCATTGTATGTATATATCACATTTTATTTATCCATTCATCTGGTAATGGGAATCAGGGTTATTTCCATCTGTTGGCTATCATGAATAATGCTGCTGTGAATATAAATATACAAAAAACTATTTGAGTCTCTTTTTAATTCTTCTAATATACCCAGAAGCCGAACTGCTAGATCAGATGGTAGCTTACAGTTAATTTCTTTTTAAGTTTACTTATTTATTCAATGAGTAAGAAAGACGGAGAGATACAGAGAAAGATAGCACCCCTGACAGGGTCTCAGTACTGTAACCCATCCCCAGTCTCAGCCTCAGTCAGCCCCAGTCACTGGGGTTCATACTCAGAAAGGTCTCCCGTGCTAATCCAGAACTTTCCTATGTGGGTCGGCCTTGCAGAGCATCGTGTTTTACCACTGTGCCACTGACGGCCCTCTGTGTTTAATTCTTTTTTGAGGAACCATTTTCCACAGTGATGCACCATTTTACCTTCCTATCAACAATTCACAGGGCTCTGCTTTCTCCACAGTCTTGCCAACACCTGGTGATCTGTTTTATTGACAGAGTCAAGTGAAAAATGAGTGTGGGATAGTCCACGGGAACACATGTACTTCATCCTCTCGGAGAACAATGCAAATACTTTTCACAATAGCATTAAAGAGGATACAATCTATATGACCATCAAAGATGTTTAATTGTAGTATATTCATCATATTCATACATGGGGATACCATGTATATGGCAGTTTACAACAAATGGATTTTGACAGATAAAATATGAGGACTCTCAAGAACAAAACTGGATGGGACTTATAACTCAAAGTATGACATGGTTTACACAACGTTCAGAAACACAGACCTAGACAATATGTTTCTTAGAGACATATGTCTGTTAAAACTATCTGGGAAAAAAAAAAGAATGATTAAAAAATGAATATTGGGACCAGCAGTTGTCGTAATGGCTATGTCGCTGGACTCCCATGTAGTCACCCGCAGTTCTAGTCCTGGATCCAGTGACTTAAACTCATGCCAGGTGCGTGTGCTTTCGTGCCAAGATCCTGAGAGGAGAATGGAGGAGAAGGGATTGTGGTGTGGCCATCCTATCTGGGGAGTGATTTCTCGCTTTCTGTCTCTCTGTCTTGCTGTCTTTCTGGCAAGTACACACGCCTCATAGCAAAAACCTCTCACTGCACCCCCCCCCCAAAAAAAAAGCTTAACTGTTAACTAAGTGGAGAGCAGAAAGAACATTTTACAGTTAAAGTGGTTGGTGGGTTCATGGACATTTCCTATACATTTCTTTACATCTTACATATCCTCCTATAAATGTTCTTGTACAGTCATTTGATATTTACCCCCAAAAATTTAATTTTAAGAAACATTTACATTTTAAAAAGGTATAGTGGGCAATAAGAACTTGCCCTATAATTTCTGAGATAAGTCACATTCTAAAATGAATTATGGAATCTAATCATAGTGGTTAGAATAACACCAACAATTCTGTTCCAACTTTAAGATTCTATTAATTTTTTTTCTTTTTCATTTTTTGAGAGTTTTTTGTTTGTTTGTTTGTTTGTTTTGCTATAGGGTGCATGTGCTTTCCAGAGAGACAGAGAAAGACAGAAACAGAAAGCAAGAAATCACCCTGCAATCCCTTCTCCTCCGTTCTCCTCTTGGTATCCTGCATATGCGCCTGGCGTGAGTCTAAGCCACTGGGCCCGGGACTTGAACCATGGTTGACTACACGGGAGTCCAACGACATAGCCATTACACCAGCGGCTGGTCCCAAGATTTTATTCATTTATTTGGAGGTATTTCAAACATAGATAGTGAGTTTGTTTGATGTACTTGGTATTCTTTTAGATGCTGGGGTACAGCACTGAGCAAACCAGATGCAAATTCCTGCCCTTGTGGATTTAGCTCTAGCATCACTGGCCTGGAACTGGGAATCTGATATAGCTAATTAACAATTAACTGTTAGGTATCCTCCCAAATGATGCTCTAAGGACCCATATCCTACCCAAGGGAGCGGAAGGTCAGAAAAGGCTTTTCTAATAATCAAATTAGTCTGGGCTTGGGACCAGCAGTTAGCGTAATGGCTATGTCACTGGACTCCCACATAGTCGACTGTGGTTCGCACCCCGGACCCAGTGGCTTAAAACTCACACCGGACGCGTGTGCGTGCGTGCCCAAAATCCCGAGAGGAGTATGGAGGAAAAGGGATTGCGGCGTGGCCATTCCCCCGGGGGGTGATTTCTCGCTTTCTGTCTCTCTGTCTCTGTCTGGCGAGCGTACACGAACCGTAGCAAAAAAAACCTCTCAAAAAAAGAAAAATTAGTCTGGGCTCTGAATAGAATCTCTGATCAACTTAATTCTCCTTTATCAAACCATGCATTTACTTTATGAAGAACTAGAATTTGCATGCCAACAGCTTTGATCTACACTGTGAACATCATTTCACGGAAATGAAGTCTGGTTTTCATCTCAGTTCCTTCTATTTCATATGACTGCTCAGTCTCAGGTTTTGAAGGAAATAATCAAGTTTTTCTTTCCTAAGTGCTTTCTGTAAGGGCATATATAGCTGGTGCACTCATCGTGAGGCCAAGACTTGCTGAGAACTCCCTGACGGGGTGGATGAGCCTGCCTAGAAGCAGGTTTGCACACCTGCTCACTAAGACCATAGTGTGGCTCTGGGCACAGACAGGGCTCCATATCCGTCTGAGGTTTACTCTTTATTTAGCTATCAAGTGCTCTGTGTGTTTTGTAACCCTGAGATGAGGTGAGTGGAGAGAAAAAGAAAATAAAGGTGCTACACTTTTAAGAAAAGTCTACTGACCAGCCCTATGAAAAGATCTTTTTCCCTGGCCTTTGTTACTATTCGTACAAGAAGACAAGGAAAACAAGCTGCTCCTTCTTCCTCTTCAGCTCTCTAGCCTTATTAATATCTTCAAATTCAGTCAATTTCAACTCAAAACTTCCTACCAGTGGGGGAGGGGAAAGAAGGGAAAGATTTGTGGCTGCATGTTTAAGAAAGAAGCTGAATTCATCACAGTGACAGGGGAGAGTGTTGGCAGAGATCTGAGCTATTTATTCTTTTAGGAAAATCCTATAAAGAATGACACAAGGAAGCCTCTATCTGCAGTCTTGTTCATCACACTGGTGAAGAGTCCGATAACAGATGTATGCAGTAGCGTGATTTAGTGCCAGGAGCTGGCCCCTGATGTGTATTAATACAGCGGCAAAGCGGAACGCACCTCTCTTCATCACTCATTTCTATAAAAGAGGTGGAATCCGAGATGGCCCGATGTTAGGCAGAGCAAGCCCATTTGTTCTACTGACTGATGGCGCAGGCTCGGGCTATGTCCTTCACCTCCATGGGGCACTCAGGTTGTGGGCAGGAAAAAAATGCTCGGTTGAAGCAGGGCTTAGTCAACAAGTGAGAGGAGAGTTGTGCTGAGCGGGGGAAATGTTTAATGTTCAACTTTTGTTTAATACCTCCCAGTACATTTCCTAATTTGAATATGGAGTAAGGATTTTAAATTCTTCCCAATGGTTCTTCTCCTATAAAGAAAAGCTAAAAATTAAAGTTAGATATTGGGGAGAAAAAAAAAAGACCAAAAAGAAAAAAGAGGAAAGATTTTGTTTTACTGCTTCAAATATAGACTGGATGAGAATCTGAGTTTGATGTGAGTTTGTAGTTTGGAATCAATCCTACTGCATATAAAATGTCAGAACACACACGGTGTTTAAGAGTGTAGCTCTAGCGTCATGGGCAAAGGTCTCATTCTGGCTCTGAAATTTCTCAACCATGTGACCTTGGGGAAGTGATTTAAGCCTCAATTTCCTCACGCAGAAGTTGAGAATAAATACAGCATCTATCTTATAAAGCTACTGCAAAAGTAAGTGAAATAATGCAGGCAAAGTGTTCCGCTCAGAGTCTGGCCATGTGGAACCACTAAGGAAATTTACTACACCTGTAATTAAGGTTGTCCAGTATGAACCACCATCAAGAAGGCATTCCAGGGACCAGCAGTTAGCGTAATGGCTATGTCGCTGGACTCCCAAGTAGTTGACCGCGGTTCGCGTCCCGGACTCGGTGGCTTAAATCTCACGCCGGGCACGTGTGTGCGTGCCCAGGATCCCAAGAGGAGAAGGGATTGCAGCGTGACCCTAGGGGTCACCCCTGGGGGGTGATTTCTCGCTTTCTGTCTCTATGTCTCTGTCTGTCTGGAGAGCGCACACACCCTATAGCAAAAAAAAAAAAAAAAAAAGGCATTCCAAACAGAAGTTCAAAGAAGACAATTTCGGAGTACACCAAAATTAAGTAGAGGTATGTGGTGGATCTCCAGGATCCTTTTTTGCACTGAAGGATAAACGCAACAATGTACATAAATTGTTAGATACAGCTCAGGAATCTTTACAAATGTAAACACCCATGTAACTCCTACCTAGCTCAGGCTAAGGAGCCTGTCCAGCAACCCCAGCTCTCTTGTGCCCTTCATCGAAAGTAACTACTACTTTACTATTACCAGCTAGTACTAACTTTGCATTGAAAACCACAAGGTTTTCAATAGAAAATTGTTTTTAATTAAGGCATTTCATGACTGGCAAAGAATCAGCATTCTACCACACATAAAAGCAGTGAGAATGTACTGTTCTGTACATTGAAATACAAAAATAAGTAAATCCAGGAACCAGCAGATAGTATGGTGGTTAAGGCACTGGACACTCCCACATGGCCAACTACAGTTCGAGTCCCAGACTTGGTGACTTACTTTCTCACTTTCTCTCTTGCTCTCTCTCTCTCTTGCTCTCTCTCTCTCTCTCTCTCTATATATATATATATATACATATACATACACACACACACACACACACACACAAATTAAATAAATAATTCTTTTAAAAAAATAAGTAGACCCATGTGATTCCTTGACTACTAACTGCCACACAACTGGATTTTCATTAACATAGACTTAACGTCTTGTGTGTGCTAGAACAAAAGCTCAGATGACTATACATTGCTGATAGTACAAAACTCTAGAAAGCCATGTGACAGCATGAAAAGCATAGATTTCACAGTCTGACAAAACAGGGTAAATTATTTCTCACGGTCAGTTTTCCCATGTAAAATGGGAATAAAACTACCTACCTTATCATCGAGATTGTATGAACAGCATATAAAACACACAACTTAGTGCCTGACACATAGCAAGTGCCCCATAAATGGTAACTGCCTGGAATCACCTGCACTGGGACTGGACAGAGACGCTGTGGCCACAGGTTTCCGTTTCCTCTTGATGTCACGTGAACATGGCGGTCCCCAGTGAATGTTGGCCTGTCTGAGATAAAAGAAAAAGCATGTTCTGGATGTGCTATACAGCAAGGCGGGGTTCATTTCCTGCCTTCCCCCTCATTCTCTTACTCCAAGTACCCAGCTTCCTTTTCATTTTCCCCAGGCTTGGTCTGGGTTCTCTTCCTTCTTTGTCCTCCAAGGCTCTTCCCAAACAGATGGAGCCCTCATATGGAAAAACAGATTTTCCCTCTGCAGGTGCTACAGAGGTTTAAGTGGCTGGATTCCACATGGCCTACTGTGCAACTGGAATCCTGAACGCGGTGGCGTGTGTGTGCATGCCCAAAAATCCCGAGAGGAGAATGGAGAAGGGAACATGGGTAACCATCCTCCCTGAGGGTGATTTTTCACTTTCCCTCTTTATCACTCACTTTCTCTCTGTTCTCTTCAGCAAGCACACATGCCCTATAGGAAACTAAATTAATAATTAATAGCTTATTTTAAAAAAGAATAATAGATTTTTTTCCAAGTTACAAGCTCTATCAGTAGTTGTCCACTTAAAACAAAAGTGTCTATTGTTCTTTATCATAGTTTAACTGTTTTTCTTCTTCCCTTTCCAAAAATGTGACCTAGAAAGGGACATAGTGAGAAAGTATCCCTGTGTATTCAGCCCTAAGACATAATGTTATTCTATTGATCTCTCTTATGAAACAGCTTTTCAACCCAGAAACAGGTCATAAGAGAAATAATTTGAGAAGGAGGGAGTATTGAAATCATTTTTGGATGAACATGCTCTCTTTTTAGGGCTACCTCTGCTTCTCTGTGATGTTCTATAACCGGAAAAGCTGTGCTTATTTAAAATAAATAGCAGCTGCAAACGGGACTAGGTTACAAGGTCCATCAAGGCAGAGACTGTTCATCACTGAACCTCGCGTGCGGCATAACGCAAGGCACACAGTAGGTGCTCACTAAATTAAGGAGAAAAACTAGAAAGGCAAGACATTTCTGGGACACAGAAATGGACTGCTGTCTCTTGATGATTACGTGTAGAGTATCCGTAACTGGGCTGGTGTGAGGTGTATTCATGCTGGGTAAATTCACTTCACGAGCTAAGTGATGCATAGTGATTGAATGTGTAAAATAAAATTAACAAAAAAAAAAAACTTAGTGAACAATGAAAGACACAAAAGCCCTGCTGAATAGAAAGAAAAACGTTCACACAGAAATACATACTTTGTCAACATGAGGTTATTACCTAACAAGTTTGTTACTTGAATGTGATCTAATTCAATCATGTTTGTCGTCAAATATTTCAGAAAGAGAAACAGTTTATATTCACGCTCTTTCTGCCTTACCTTAAGCTCATTACTAGAATCTTCAATACTTTTCAGAAAAAATGTTAACACTTCTGCTTCAAAGCTCAACTCTGTTATTAGACATCAGGAGAGCAGTGCGCTCGGGCCATGGGGGTGTGAAGGGGAGGGACAGAACCTTATTTGTGGATAAGACAGAAGCCCCATCGTGTACACTCTGTTTTGTTGAACAAAAGTTTGCAGTCACTTTCTTTTCTGCCTGTGTCTTAGCTTCACAGGGTATTACACCGCTCCATGCAGACTGAAGTCTCGTCTATTTTTAGTGTTTTATCATGTGTGTTAATTTATTTTATTTCCACAATTGACATAAGGTATAAAATATACACTGTTCCCCACTTTATACATTTACTCAGAAATAACTATTTGGATTTTCACAATTACCTATTCACAGGTTATTTAACTTGAAGTTAACTTTTTTCTGCAACAGGAGACAGTATCAACAAAAGATGACTGGGATAGAATTTTCTAAACCTCTGGTTTTGTACCAAAAATCTCAGCCTGCAGTCCTTTACACTCTATAAAGAAATTCTTTGGATTCCCATCAAATTTTTCTATTTTCCAGTTTATAAGTGAAATTGGTCTTATGTTCTTGCTATGTGGAGAAACGTATGTGTGAGTTTCAGCATGCACACATGTGTGCTTTTAAACTGTACAAATCGTCAGATTGGGGATCCTCTGAATAGAAAATTCTGTCCATTTGGCTGTCTTGTTTCTTTGCTAATTAGGTTCTCTTAGGTTTGTCTGAGGTTCCAATTTCAAGAATATTTATTAAGGGGACCAGCAGTTAGCGTAATGGCTATGTCGCTGGACTCCCATGTAGTCAACCGCGGTTCATGTCCTGGACCCGGTGGCTTAAAACTCACGCCGGGCGCGCGTGTGCGTGCGTGCCCAAGATCCCGAGAGGAGAATGGAGGAGAAGGGATTGCGGCGTAGCCATCCCCCCTGGGGGGTGATTTCTCACTTTCTGTCTCTCTGTCTCTGTCTGTCTGTCTGGCGAGCGCACGCACCCTATAGCAAAAACCTCTCCAAAAAAAGAAAAAAAAAAACCCAGCACGTAGTGAAACACCTATTTACTGACATTAATCTTGAATGTCTACTTCTCTGAGATTAGATAAAAAGTTTAGAATGAGCGTGTGTTGTGGGTAAAGAGTAAGTTGTGATTATTTACTGAATAAGCATCAGAGTTTAATGGCAAAAGATGCCCATCTTTTAGGACAAGGAGATTCCAATTCGTGGAAAGTATAGAATTAAAATACACGCTACTGTAGTCCAAAAAGAAATTGACATCCATGAGTATTTTTCATAATATGCATTTTCCATGAACTTTTGTGCTTGTCAGAGACCGAGAGAAAATGGGAGAAAGCATCCCACAATGGGACATGGTCACACCACAATCCCTTCTCCATTTTCCCATTCTGTCAGGATTTGAGCACGCACTCACATGGCTGGTATGTTTTTCAAGTCATCTGGGGCTGGGCTTAGAACTGCAGTAAGGGACCAGCAGATGGCATAATGGTTACATCACTGGACTCCTACATGGCCAACCACAGTTCGAGTCCTGGACCCAGTGGCTTAAAACTCACACAGGGTGTGTGTGCTTGCATGCCCAAGATCCTAAGAAGAGAATGGAGAATAGTGGCATGGCCATCCCCACTGGAGGGTGACTTATCACTTTCTGCCTTTTTGTCTCTCTGGCCAGCATTCATGCCCTATAGCAAAAAACAAACAAACAAACAAACAAAAAAAAACAAAAAAACCTCTCTTTTAAAAACAAAGACAAAAAAGAACTGCAGTCAGCTATGTGAGATCTGGCTCCCTCAACCACTACACCACAGGGCTAGCTCCCCTAAAACCTCTTCTTCAAGAACAGCATATATAACATCATGACCTGAAAAGTCATGATCCATTTTTGAATAGAAAAACATGGAAAAATATGTCATGACTTTCCTGATGATCCAGTAGTTGTCCTTGAGTTGCTAACCATGTACTATGTGTTAAAGAAGGACCTTTCAGGTATTCAGGGCACAAAAATGGCTATACAAATTAAGTACGAATAAAGCTAAAATCTATACCGAGTTAAAACTTCATTTTCTATTACAGTATCAAGTGGTTTATTGGAATCATGTAAGGAGCTTGTACAAAATATGCACACTCCCACCAAGATTTTAATTTAGTACACTGGTCTGACCAAGATTTTAATTTAGTACACTGGTCTGAAGTCAGAAAAGAATCAGTAAGATGTTTATTTTTAAATTCTTCCCCAGGTAATTCTGAGAAGCACCTACCTACCGTGAAGATTACTGAGTTAAAAAAAAAAAAAAATCTGCCAAATTCCCACAGCTAACCCAGCCAATAAAAGAGATCTAAATAGTTAATCTAAAGAATAGGATGATTAAATGAATATAAATTGAAATAAAAATACCTTCCCTCCCATACAAGCAATTAGCCTAAAGAAAAGATAGGAGATCTTTGTTTCATCTGGTCAAGGCCTCAGGATGATGTTCACTGAGGCCAGGAAATACTGGGAAGTGCTTTCTCCAGCATGAATGCTGGGCTCAGTACCTCCTCTAAGAGTGTCACATTCTCCCACTATGGTGGCATTTGTCAAAAAGAACTTCGGGGAATACAGAAGAAACAAGCACTAAAAGCAATAAATAAATCTTTTTTTTTTTAAAAAGAGTCCTACTTTGGAAAAAGCCACTAAATTCTTATCATGAGTGTGAAGGTGAATACTGAAGATTAACAATTAATTGAAAGAGTACTCTTTATATCCATGCATAAACACGACACTTCCCTTTTATTTTTTACTGCAGGTAACTGAAAGATCAGGTGAGCTGTTAAAACTGCAGTGTTACTTAGGAAACTGGGCAGATCACTATGTCCCTGGGGCAGGAATGTACTTTTAGGGGGGAAAAAATTACTTTGAGAAATACATGCATGTTTAATAGAACCAATGTTGGCAAAAAAAATAAATAAATTACTGAAGTGGCTGCGTTAGATTTAGAACAAAGATGTTTAGAGTCACTCCTAAGAAGAGAAAACAGACTTTATCTGCCACTGGCACACTAATTTAAGAAACAGTTCACCTTCAAAATCAGTCATTTTTAAAAGCCATTGAAAAATTCCTATTTTATATGAAGTAAAAAATTGAATTTGAAAATATATTTACTTGCTGAACTTTTTCATAAACACATACAAATAAATAACACTGGGGGGGGGAGTGGATGTTTTGAAGGACCAAAGATCAGTTACATCATACATTTCAATTTTCTCCTTAATTACTATTCTTACACTTCAATTATCTTTAACAAAAATTTATGGAGGCCGTTCTTGTATAAAACACTCTGCTGGATATATAGGAAGCAAAGAGAATATGACTGAACCCGCTCCTCCTCCCCCCCCCCCAG
>NW_006160041.1:920799-924453 GCF_000334495.1 Tupaia belangeri chinensis | reverse complement strand
ATATGACGAACCCCAGCCCCCCCCCCCCCCCCCAGGAGCTCATAACACAGTAGGAGGGCCCATTCGTAAATAAAGAACAAAAATCCGAGACACTGAGTTGTAATCAAGAACAAGTAAAGTGCTAGGGTAGAAAGAGAGGAAGGAGGATTGAATCTAGGGAAGGAGAGAGGCCCCTCCCTCACACGTAATTTTATCTTTAGGGAGAACTGACATTTATTAAACATCCAGTAGAGGAAATATTTTCACAGACTTGCACACGGGGAAAGATCTAGGCCTATGACACCGGGAGCAGCTAGGGAGAGAAAATCACTTCACAATTATCTGCAGAAACTGAGAAGGTTTTTCAAATAGGAAGAGATCCTAGCAATTCCACTAATGGTTTTCACTCGAATCTAACCCTCAGTAGTCTGTAACAAACTGCTCACTAGCACCTGAAAATTGTCCCTAATCTACTTCCCTCAGCTAGGCCAAGGCAGGCCCATCATGAAGCTGTTTCTTGCCACCCACAGACGCAATCCTTTCACATCAGTTGCAAAGATGAGCACATCACAATGGAAAAACAGAGAGAGAGAGATGCTTTCGGCCCTCCACTTAGGCAGCAAGATGCCAGTCAGCTGAGAGCTGGAAATGAGACCCTCCTACAGAGGACAAAAGATTCACAAACTGTGTACCATACAACAGGGAGTTCCGGTGGGCTTGGGCAGCCTGAAGACAATATTCTAGCAGAAACATTTCCCCATGCGTGGCCAAAACGAAGGCAGTGGCGTGGTGAGCAAGAGCTATAGTATATCCCAGTATTCCCAACAGATATGGGACTAATAAAAGGTTCTTCCCCTCAAGCCCTGGGGTAAAACCTGGGGCTGTTTATTATGGCTCCAAAGGTCAAAATTAATAGCATGAATTGAGTCTTCTTCTTGCTCTTTGAAACTCCTTGTCAAGTGGCACAGCCAGCTGGGCACACAACTCTGATATGCAGATCATAACGTTTGTGAACAGATAAAATGAATTACAATGAGCTCCATCTATCACATTTCAACTCTCTGATGGGCAGGAAGGTCTCTCTCTTTTTTACCCAAACACTGTCCAAATGCCTCTTCTTACAGCCCATTTGAGGTCATTTAAGCTTAACCTCAAGACTCTGTATCAGGGTACCCATCTGCCAATAACTCTAGAAACCAACTCAATGTTTTAAAAACTGTAACTATTCTAAGAACAGGGTAGGCTTGTAACTATGTAACGAAAATGATATTAGCTACCAAGATGTAAAATATTTAACATATGATTTCATTTTGATCCCTACTAATCCAATAAGAAAAGTATTGATATCCCATTCTAAAGATGAGGAAATGGAGGTATGGGGAGGTTCCATCATTTATTCAGGTAAAGCCGATTCTTAACGGGTCTGTCACACTAAACCATCCACACCCTTAATCTCATACTGCCATACCAGTATCTCATGGTCTATGAAGAAAATAATAAATGCTATGACTTTTCATTCATTAAGGAAGAATGCATACAGTATTTGTATACCAGGCTGCTATCTTCTATCATTTCTGAAACTAAAAAAGGAGATTTCTTAAAGGCAAAACAGTTTATTAATACAAAGGAAACTGACCTAGATGAGAAGATATTGAGCAAGTGCTTTGCTATTTCAGAACCTGAATAAATGGAAATGGTGTTGTATTACCAAATCACTACCCCCAAAATAGAAGAAAAGTTACGAAAGTTGGAGAAAACTCAAAACTGCTGTGAAACACTCAAAAACTACAACTGGTAAACTGTGTACATACAGATGTGGCTAATCCATAATTAGCAATTGGTAAGTTCTCGTTATTTTCTATAGTTAGTAATGGTTAGAAAAGCAATCCTTCACAATCTTCCACTTTGAGAAAAGCTGCCTCCAGCGCCATCTCATTATAAACTGTGACTGCCCTTGGCTCTAATACCACTACCTCTACCCGAGCACACAATTACTGCTTGAACAGCAGCAATTCTCAACACTAATGTTAGTATTACCACTTCAGTAACAAATCTCAATATTAGCAACCAAAATAGCCAAACCCAAACAACAGGTTTATATATTTCATCCACAACCAAACGATTCAACGATCCATATATCCACCCAATGAAACTCCACCCTCCAGTTATTTAGAACTATGTGCTGGGCACACTCTTCACCTGCAGCAGGTTCTCTAAAGCCAAGAGAACCCCAGAATTCTAGCTCCACTAAGGAGCCATGAGCATAATACAGAAGTACAGAGCTCACATCAGTTATGAAATGCGAGCCCCTCCTGCACATATTACAGAGCACCAGTCACAAAACCACAAGCACCTAGGGCAACGGTTCTTAACCCTGGATGCACATTAGTCACTGGGAGAGCTTTAAAATAATGCCAATGCCTGGGCTGAATCCCAAACCAATTAAACCAGCATGAAAAATCCCAAACTTCAGTATTTCTAGAGTGATATTTCTGAAAGCGTTTAATCTATAAATCTACTAGATGGTATGGATACTGTAAAACACCCTCTCCTAGTCATTTGCTGTATTAAAATGATAAATTAATAAAGCACTATCTTAAAATGATGATACCTTTATTATTTGCTTATAGCAAAGAAATACTAAATAAGGTGTCTGAAGACTATGGATCAGATGGTGGCACAGAAATAAAAACACGACACTCTGCAAGGCTAACTCACACAGGAAGGTCCCAGTTCATGTCCAGAGACCTCATGCGCATGGTCCAGGGCTGGCTGAGGCTGGGAGTGGAGGGAGGTGTCAAGACCCTGTTGGGGGTGCTCCCTGTCTGTCTCTCTGACTCATAAAAGAAATAAAAATAAACTTAAAAAAAAATACTAAATAGGCAAGTACCCTAAGGTCATGGATCACCCCCAGTGCCCACAGGCTATTATGAGAACCAGAGTCATGTGTGGCCTGAGCAGTGAGCAGGAGGCCCTCCTGCCGAGGAGCCCTCACTTTCATGAAGTAGTTAGGTGTATGAGAGAGAGGACTTAGCAGTGTCCAGGCAGGAAGCAGCCTTGGCTCAACTTACAGGCATAGTTCCTAGTTCGGGCATGATTATCAGACTCTTTGTGCTCTTAAAGGAGAGTAATTATAGGCATGTGAAAAAAGGGAAGCACTCCCTGAGGAACTCTTCCTCACATGCTTCCCAAGAGGCACGAGGGCCATTAAAAATTCCATGATGAAGAGGAAAAACAGCCTGGGAACAGCCAGGAGGCAATACAGCAAATTAATACACCAGCCCTCCTCAGGGAAAGCTGTGATAAAACAGGAAACACTTCTCTCTTCACAAAATAAAATTATACCACTAATGATAACATAGGCACCACACATACACACACACACACATCGTTCTAATGATGGGTATGAAATTCCCAGTGCTGCCTAGATGCTTTGAAAGAAATCTTTTCCTACTACAAATAAAAAAGGACAAGAAAAAGATAAATTTTCCACCCACAACAGTTTTTCACACAGTTGCTCACCTATCTCTTCCCTGCAGCCCCTACTCCTTTATGACCCCCCCTCGGGGCCGGGTTTTTGTTAAATGGGGCATTCTCCCCAAAGTCTACCACCCAGTTCTCAATCTGATCTCATCAGTCCACCATGTGGAAGCTAGGTGGGCCCCTCTCCACCAA
>NW_006160041.1:873661-920777 GCF_000334495.1 Tupaia belangeri chinensis | reverse complement strand
CTGAACAGGGACCACCCCCGCCCAGCCGCCATGATTTCAAAGAGATAGCCCCGAGAGCTCAGAGTTTCATTATTCACATTTTCCGAAAACCGCAGTGGTCAACTGCACTGATCACTTCCTATAAAGCAGATGCAGCCAAACTTTATTAATAGATTATGCACCTTCATGTATAAAAAACTAGAAGAAACACTCATATATACAATTCATACTAATAAAATATAAATGTTTTGCTACTAGACTAATATATGTATAACATAAGGCCAAAAAAGAAATCTAAGGATAAGATAAATAAATATAAGTTTACAATTTTCCTGTTTACAATTTTCTTTCCCCTACCCCAAAGAGTCTTCAAGCATGCAACCCACTTGGTAATACTACCCTGGGAATGATGTCAGGAAGTATGGACAAAGATGATCTCTCACTGTCCATGTTCTCTCGCCTTTGCTTTTAGCAATGGGCTGAAACAACACACAGTATTTCGCTAGAGCCAAGCACCAGAAGCATGACTGAGATTTCCTTATGCTTCCAGGCCCGGCCAGAAACACTGCCAGGCAAAACATGGAGGATGATGATGTGGATAATGATACATCTAGAAACCAGAAGCTGCTGCCCCATCCAGCCACAGGCTGAGGCTTTCAAAGGCAACAGAAAACCGGAGGAAAGTGTGGGCACTGCTCTCAGCACAGCAGCTCTAGGTGGCAGAATTACAGGGAAGAGGGCCAGGTGATCCACTTTCAGCATCTGACACAACACGGTGCTCTTCACATAGTCTTCTCACAAACTATACATGGCCAAGATTTTATTTGGTATGAAGACAAAAAGCTGGAGGACTGCTTCCCTGCAGACTGAAATCTTAATCTTTCAAGACAGCTTGAGCACTGCCATCTCTAAGAAATCCTCCATGAGCCCTTTAAGTTAGGCTCCTCTGTGCTTCGTATCATTGCATGCAAACCTTTACTGTAATTGTCAATTTCCAAACCTGAATCTCCCATGAGAATATAAGCTCCTAGAGGGCAGCCCCTAAATAGGAGCCTGGCATACAGAAGGAAGCAGCAAACGCTGAATGAAGAATGATGAATAAGCAGCAGGCAACGAAGAAAAAGCCCACAGCAGTTTATATGGTCCCACATTTTCCACACTCTTGGTAACACCACTGTGAAGGCTTCTCTTTTCAAAAGACTTTCCCACTGAAATACCACTCCTCCAGTTGGAAGGTCTGGCAGTAGGTTATGGTGAAGAGCTTATACAATAGCCCACGCTGGGAAGTCTATAACTGTATCCAGGGAAAAATAACTGCGCAGCCTGCACCCCAAATCTCTGAATTTAAGAACTTATTAGGAAGGAAAAGCGATCATTAGGACCTTGGACAGAAGTTCTTTGTGCTATCAGAAATAACAAAAGTGGGACCAGCAGTTGGCGTAATGGCTATGTCGCTGGACTCCCACGTAGTCAACCCGCAGTTCACGTCTCAGACCCAGTGGCTTAAAACTCACGCCAGGCACGTGTGCGTGCGTGCCCAAGATCCCAAGAGGAGAACGGAGGAGAAGGGATTGCGGTGTGGCCATCCCCCATGGGGGGTGATTTCTCGCTTTCTGTCTGTCTCTTTCTGTCTGTCTGGCGAGTGCACGCACCCTATAGCAAAAACCTCTCCAGAAAAAAAAGAAAAAAGAAATAACAAAAGCTCCATGGTCTAGCCTAGTAACTGCTCTTTTGTACATAACGGCCCTGTCTGGGGATGCTACTACTAATCACATTTACTTCTCTTGTCACCCAACTTAGAATTTACATTCAGAAGCGTGGGGTTCAGTCATTTGAGAAATACAAGGGATTTCGAAAAGTTCATGGAAAGATAAAATCAAAGTATGAGTCCACTGGGACCAGATGATGGCGCAGTGGTAAAATGTGACAATGCTGTACTAGGCAATCTCACATGGGAAGGTTCCTGGTTTGGGTCCAGAGACTTTTTTTTTAATTTAACTTTACTTCTTTATTTTAATTTGACCAGAGAGGGACAGAGCAAAAGAGAAAGAGAGAAAGTGAGAAAGCAAGCTGCCTGGTCTGGGATTTGAACTGCTATAGGCCATGTGGGAGACCAGCACCCTTAACCACTGCGCCACCCGCCAGCCCCATGGGTCCAGAGACTTTTAAGTCTATCATCCAGGGCTCATGAGCAATCTACATCATAACTTGAGGACTCTCTTTCACTCTCTCTCTGTTGCCCTTGCTCATGGAAGAAATAAATAAACTTCAAAGAGAGTGAGAGTTTATTTTGGTGTGAAAAGATTGAAATCCATGCATAGTTTTCTCATAATGTGCGATTTTCGTGAACTTCTGTTGACCCCTCATGTATACTGAAGGTTTAACAAATGTCAGACACCGTGTTAGCTGCTGAGGAGTTATCAGGGAACAAAACAAGGTCCCTGCACTTCGAAGCGTACATTCTAGTAAGAGAGACTGGTTAAAAAAAGAGGGAAAAAAAAAAACCCACGAAAATAAACTAATAAGCAAATTTGTTACAGACTGTGATAAGAACTATAAAGGAAACAGACAGATAATGAGCAGGAAGTGCGGGAGGTGACTCCTTTAGATAAGATGATCCTAGCATTTCTCCTTGAAAAAGAAGCACTGAGTTGAGACAAGCAGGAACATGAAGACAGTTTTCTTGGCAAACGGACGAGTGCGACAGTTAGAGGAAGGAAAGGGTTGATGTTTTTGCAGAACAAAATAGAGCTCCCTGGTGCAGCTGGGTCTCTCCTCCAGAGGAGGAGAGGGATTATATAGAAGAGGCTGGATGTGTAGTCAAAAGTCGGCTTATGCAGGATTTTATAGGTCATAGCGAGAAACATAAATAATGAAGATGGGGCTCTTAGCAGAAGAAATAATATGAAATATGAACCAGAAGGCTTAGGTCAAAGTTGAGACTTACATACTAGCATGTGACCTCAGGAAAGACAGTCACTCTGCCTCAGTTTCTGCATGTGTAACACATCTACTTACGGCAAAAGGTTGCTGGAAGGATCAAACTGGACACTATACGCAGACACACTTTATAACTTGAAGCATTATAGAAAGGAATATAGTATTGCCCACAAGAAAACAAACCACGAGGATAATTACCTGGCTGAGCAGTGTGCTGGTGAACACCTTCGGTGAGAGGCATCGGCAAGAACATCCAGGGAGTAAAGGGGAGAAAGAGGGTTGAACTGCAGGAATAAATAAGACGGCTTCAGTAAGGCTTATGCGAAATGGACCTGTTACTACAGGGTAACCTACTTCAATTACCTTTCCCTTTGACTACCCAACTCTTTTGCCATACCAAACACAGACACCATTTGATAAAGCAGTGCATATTGAATGGCATGCCCACCAATACAGCCTGTCTGATCTAGCACACCTCAGAAAAAGACTACTCCTTGCTAAACAACATGTTTTTTAAAATTCCGATTGTAATCATTTAAACAGCAAAAGACAGTACTTTCCAACTGACATAACAGGAATGTATGCCTAGTAATTATCAATTATGTATCTGCCCTTGTTCCCAAGCAGATCAGCATGAGATACCTTTTTATTTTCTTAGCCCGGCAAATGTTTCCAAAGTAACACATATTACCAGGAGAGTACAATGGAAAAAGAACTAGACTGGGAACCAGAGTACCTAACTTTTAGTTCTAATCTACCAGAGTTGCTATATGTCAATAACGACATAACCTCTTTGAGCTTTACTATCTTCACGAAGGTATTGTTATCTGTCTTACCTCTTTTAAGGTCTAAATGAAGGCAAATGATACTGCCTTATTTATTTATTTTGGTGGGGGGGGGTTTTGCTATAGGGCACGTGCGCTCGCCAGACAGAGAAGCAGAAAGCGAGAAATCACCCCCCAGGGGGGATGGTCATGCTGCAATCCCTTCTCCTTCATTCTCCTCTTGGGATCTTGGGCACGCATGCACACGTGCCCGGCATGAGTTTAAGCCACTGGGTCCAGGACTCAAACCATGGTCGACTACGTGGGAGTCCAGCAACATAACCATTACGCTAACTGCTGGTCCCTAAATGACACTGCTTTCAGGTTATAAACCATCTACTGGACTCAAAGGTGGTTGGAGGGATCAAGTGGGATACTATGCACAAAAGCACTCCACTTTGTTTGCTGGCTTTCTTTGTATTTTTCCCACAGTAAAGTCCTCCCCCAAAAGTTCAGACTTAATACATCTTAGGACTACAGAACATTGAATGGTAACTTCAAAATTACTTAGCAAGAATACAAACTAAGATCTCTTCTATCTGCCATAGGAGTTCCAATCCCCGTTCTACCAGCTGTAAGACTCTGGACAAACAGTACCAATCACATGGCCCTTGAGTCCCATGTTTGTAGATAACGGATCGGGACCAGGGGATCACCACGGGTCTCCTTTTGCCTTTAGAAACTCTGATGAAACCCAGTTAGTGCTCTTAAGAGTTCCCTAAAGTGCAATCTCCCACACCACCTGTATGACTTTCTCTGATCTGCTTACCACTTGCACTATTGTTTATTTAGTATTTTTCCTAATACCTATTACTCTTACTCAGCCTCATCCTATGTTTCCATTAAATACCAAGTTTGATGTAGTCATTATATTTTTCTAATGTACACTATAATGCATAACTTAAAATAAGAACTGTGTATCCACATACCAACTAAAATCATCTCATCACTTTTAAATCACAAATTCACAACAAAGGTCCCAATACTAAAATGTGGATCAAGTCAAAATGCTAATAAGTAGTCAAAAATCGAAATGAAACACTGAACAAGAAGCCTGAAAGTGTTTACCTATCAGTCCTCATCTATTTTACAAAATAATCACCAAGATAAAGCAATCCTCCAAAAAAAAAACTTCAAACATAAGGGAACTATTGAAAGCCACTGTGAACACTGTTAAAATTGTGACCCCCCCAACACAAAGGCCTAAATGCACAAAGACCCGCTCAGGGGTAGTGAAGGAAAAGACTAAGAGGGCACAGCACTAAGGTCTCCATCCCACTTCACTCAAGACAGCTTCTCCTTTTTCTGCTTCTTATGTTCAGACTTAATACTTCTCAGCACAGGATTCTGATGCTGAACAAAATCACAAGCAGGTAAGATTCATTCTGCTTCCCCTCCCCTTTTTTTTTCATTCTGCTTTTTTATTGTAAAATTCAAAACCAAAATAAAGATAAGATTCCTGTGAAATATGTGCTACAAGTAAGAACTGTTGGACCTAGAAAGGAGAAGTAGCTACTATTCCTATTGACAACCAGCAAATATTCTTGGAAATCAGTCCTCCAAGAAAAATCAAAATAACATAGGGAAGAGGGAACCTTACCTCATGTGCACAAGTAGAAATGTGAGGAAAATCAGAAGCCAACGCTTTATTCTTTCTAAAGAAAAGGAAATCAAATGATAAAAGATGACAAAGAAAAAGGATCTTACCTGATTTCGTTCTCTTTTCCCAGCTGATGGTAACCAGAAACTAAAGAGAGGGAGAGAACAACAGGAAAGAAAACAATAAAAGAAGTGGTAGGAAAATTTTGGAGAGGAAGAGAAGACAAAAGATGCTGGAATAATGAAGTGAAGATAAAGAAGGAAATGGGGAAAAGACACAACTGCAGAAGAAAACGAGAATGATATTAAATGTATGTAAACTTCTTTGCTTAAAGTAACTCTTCAAAAGAGTTGGAAAGCCTCATGATGGAATGTAAGACTGGGCAAGCTAGAAATGAAGCCTAGATTACACTGTGACACCAAGGCACTCTCTGTGCAGTGCTAAGAGGATCCTCACCTCCATGAGGGCATAAACCACACACACACCTTGCCTATTTTGTACATTATTGGAAAAGTGCTTGCACATCAATGTTTATTGTGGCACTTTTCACGATTGCTAATACATGGAACCAACACAAATGCCCTCGTATGGCTGAATGGATTGAAAAACTGTGGCACATACACTCTATGGAATACTATTCAGCCATTAAGAACCACAAAACCCTGGCTTTTTACAGAAAGTGGAAAAATATGGAAGATTTACTGCTGAGTGAAGCAAGCCAGACTATGAAGGAGAGACACTGTATGTCCCCACTTAATATATACCAAATGTCCTCACTCTATAACTGAAACGGACAGGCTAAAGGATGTACAAACACAAGAGATGGATGTGAATGCCAGATGTGGTGTGTGTGGAGGAGTGGGGCCTGGGTAAAAACATTTGGAGGAGGGATACAAAGACAGCATTGCTGAGACAGGGAGGTAGTGTTGTTATATTTTGATCAACTCAACTGGGGAGAAATGTTCACATATTGAAATGATCACCTTGTAAGCTAAATAATGTGATTGAATGTATTAAAAAAATGTAAATAAAGATAAATAAATCAAAAAAAAAAAAAAAAGTCAGACCAGGCTAGATGTGTATAGGATCTTAAGTGGGTACTAGTCATGATGTGTACAGATGCATGAAAGAGCCAACCATGTTAGCGGATGAGGCCGTTTTGAGAAAGGGACATATGGAGTCATGCTTTCTACTGCACTTATCACTATAATTAGGACAAAAAGATTTTTCTCTATAAAGAGGTCTAAATGTAAGAGAATATAGGGGAGCCAGCTTATGGCATGGTGGATAAGGTGGCTGGATCCCACATGGCTGACTGCATAATTCAAGTCCCAGACCCAGCAACTTGAGAAACACTCTGGGCACATATGCTTGTATGCTCAAAATCCCAAAAGGAGAAAGAGATGGAAGAGAAGGGATTGCAAAGTGACCATTCCCCGTGGGGATGCTTTCTCATCTCCCCCTCTGACAAGTGCATGTACCCTCTGGTAAAAGCTAAGAAAAAGGAGAAGGAGGGAACCTTAGGGGAAAGAGAGAGAAAACACAGAATAAAGGCAATTATCCCTAGATTACACTGTGACACCAAGGCACTCTCTGTGCAGTGCTAAGAGGATCCTCACCTCCATGAGGGCATAAACCACACACACACCTTGCCTATTTTGTACATTATTGGAAAAGTGCTTGCACATCAATGTTTATTGTGGCACTTTTCACGATTGCTAATACATGGAACCAACACAAATGCCCTCGTATGGCTGAATGGATTGAAAAACTGTGGCACATACACTCTATGGAATACTATTCCGCCATTCCATTAAGAACCACAAAACCCTGGCTTTTTACAGAAAGTGGAAAAATATGGAAGATTTACTGCTGAGTGAAGCAAGCCAGACTATGAAGGAGAGACACTGTATGTCCCCACTTAATATATACCAAATGTCCTCACTCTATAACTGAAACGGACAGGCTAAAGGATGTACAAACACAAGAGATGGATGTGAATGCCAGATGTGGTGTGTGTGGAGGAGTGGGGCCTGGGTAAAAACATTTGGAGGAGGGATACAAAGACAGCATTGCTGAGACAGGGAGGTAGTGTTGTTATATTTTGATCAACTCAACTGGGGAGAAATGTTCACATATTGAAATGATCACCTTGTAAGCTAAATAATGTGATTGAATGTATTAAAAAAATGTAAATAAAGATAAATAAATCAAAAAAAAAAAAAAAAGTCAGACCAGGCTAGATGTGTATAGGATCTTAAGTGGGTACTAGTCATGATGTGTACAGATGCATGAAAGAGCCAACCATGTTAGCGGATGAGGCCGTTTTGAGAAAGGGACATATGGAGTCATGCTTTCTACTGCACTTATCACTATAATTAGGACAAAAAGATTTTTCTCTATAAAGAGGTCTAAATGTAAGAGAATATAGGGGAGCCAGCTTATGGCATGGTGGATAAGGTGGCTGGATCCCACATGGCTGACTGCATAATTCAAGTCCCAGACCCAGCAACTTGAGAAACACTCTGGGCACATATGCTTGTATGCTCAAAATCCCAAAAGGAGAAAGAGATGGAAGAGAAGGGATTGCAAAGTGACCATTCCCCGTGGGGATGCTTTCTCATCTCCCCCTCTGACAAGTGCATGTACCCTCTGGTAAAAGCTAAGAAAAAGGAGAAGGAGGGAACCTTAGGGGAAAGAGAGAGAAAACACAGAATAAAGGCAATTATCCCTTTTGAACAAAAAAAATTTTAAGACAGAAAAATGAGTGTAAAACATCGCATCTTCATTAGAGGCTATTAATATAGCACCCAGATATAAAAAGCTAAAAAATAAAAAATTGGTCCAAAAAGGAAAAGAAAATCTGCCAGGGGTTTAGGATATTGGCCATGTTAACTATTATAAACTATATAAAAAAAATTAATCTAAAAAGAAATAGAAAATCTCTAGGGTACCAGTAGTTAGCGTAATGGCTATGTCGCTGGACTCCCATGTAGTTGACCACAGTTCGAGTCCCAGATACAATGGCTTAAACTCACACCAGGCGCGTGTGCATGCGTGCCCAAGATCCTGAGAGAATGGAGAAGGGATTGTGGCATGGCCATCCCCCCCGGGGAGTGATTTCTCGCTGTCTCTTTGCCTCTCTCTGTTTTTCTGGTGAGCTCACGCACCCTATAGCAAAAACCTCTCCAAAAAGAAAAAGAAAATTTCTATTAGTGGTTTAAGATGTTGGCTATATTAATACTATAAATTGTAAAAAATAAAAATTAGTCTAAAAAGGAAAAAAAAAATCCATCACAGATTTAGGATGTTGGCCATGTTAACTATTATAAACTACAAATCTTTAAGACCCCCTTTTCAGCTCTGAAACTTGGTTTCTTGGTATGTTAGAGATTCCTTCTGCCTCCTTCTCCAAGGAACGGGCTAGGATAGCTACTCACTACATAAGCACTTACTCTTTCTGCCGAGGGTCGCTAATGATATGGCTTATCCTCTCAGTACTCAAAGTACTTAGGCTGGTCTCCTAAAAAGACAAAGAAAACAAGAGTATCATCCAAACGCAGGGCCAAGTATATAAAGTACAAGCTGTCATCAAGCTCACACTTTCCCATAACTGTGCCAGCCACGGCAACCTCAAAGGCACAGATTGAATGTCAATCTCAAAATCCAACGGCAACTTTATTTCTTTTTATGGGAATCTATGTAAGTATTACATGTTATCCTAGATTTATTTTCCTCTTGTGATCCAAAAAAGTCATTATAAACACTGTTTACTATATAAGGCATTTTAGTATAGTGAGTAATACCTCCTGGAATTACTGAAGTATATAGGAGGAGAAACACATTTAAAAAAAATTCAACAGCCAATTTTTAATATGCCAGAACACCACACTCCCTATAGCCCCAGTAGCTTTTATGCTAGGACATTTACTGAGTTCTCACTGGTAAAACCTAAATATCTACTAATAAACTGCATAAACACATCGAAGAACATTTTGTGACATAAAATGTCATCATGGAGCCAGCAGGTGGCATGGTGGTTCAAGCACTAGACTCCTATATGACTGACCACGGTTTGAGTTCTAGACCCGGCACATGTGTATACATGCCCAAAATCCCAAGAGGAGAAGAGAATAAAAGGGAATGTAGTAAGATTATCCTCCCAGGGGAGTGAGTGATTTCTTTCCCTTTTTCTGTCTCTCTCCAGCAAGCGCACATGCCCTATGGCAAAAAAAAAAAAAAAACCTAAAACCAACAAAGAAACAAAATTATATATTTCATTCCTGAAATATCTCTTAAAGTAAAAATAGAAGCTGATATAAAATGATTTTTTAAAGTTTATTTATGTATTTATTTTATGACAGAGAGGGGGGGAGAGAGAGAGAAACAGAGAGAGGTATCCCCAGTAGGATCTTCATGCCATAATCCACCCCTAGCTCCAACCAGCCATGATCACAGGCACACTCATGCACATCCAGCATCAGGGAGACCACAGGACGTGAACCCAGCACCTTCACATATGGCTTTAGTATCGTGGGGCATTGTTACACTGTGTTACCACAGCTAGCCATAAATTGATTCTTAAATTCAGGGTTCTCCAGATTGGCTTAAACTCACACCAGGCGCGTGTGCGTGCCTGCCCAAGATCCCGAGAGAATGGAGAAGGGATTGTGGCATGGCCATCCCCCCACCCCCCGCCCCGGAGATTGATTTCTCGCTTTCTGTCTCTTTGTCTCTCTCTGTTTTTCTGGTGAGCTCACACACCCTATAGCAAAAACCTCTCCAAAAAGAAAAAGAACATTTCTATCAGTGGTTTAAGATGTTGGCTATATTACTATAAATTATAAAAAATAAAAATTAGTCTAAAAAGGAAAAAAAATATCCATTACAGATTTAGGATGTTGGCCATGTTAACTATTATAGACTATAAATGAAAGCACCACAAGCAATTCAGGAACTAATCATCTCCAAAAAAACTGAAAATGGCACTCACCCTTCATATAACTTGAGAACAATTACAATGAACATTTATCACAGACCTGGGAAAGCATACCAACATGTCTATGAGTAAGTTACATATGTGTGAGTAAGTGTTAAGATGAGAGGACAGAAGTCATAGGCATGACTGTCAAGCCCGTACTGGACACATTTGTTTCTGGGCAAATGTTATTGTCCATATTCATCTATGTGTATAGATGAGCCTAAACATTAGGACACACGTTTTACCAGGATGACTAGCTACAGAAAAATTAATTGGAAATCAGATTCTGGCTGGGAGTGGAGCTAAATGAAAAGATTTCACATACTGTATTCTTTGTATTCTTCATCCCTTATGGCTATGACTCTTGGTCACAGACATAGAAGCGAGCCAAGGGAAAAGATGGGTGAAAAATGAGCTATTTGTTACAGCAGAAAAATTATTAACTTAAAGTGCCGTAATGTTTAAATTTACAGTTTATTACTGTGTAAATTACAAGCAGTACTTTGCGTAATTAGCAGCTCGCTGGCAGGGAACTGTGAATGAAACTCATTATTTATGATTACAATTTAGAAAAAGAGAAGAGAGATGGGGGAGGGGGAAGTAGAGGGGCAGAGCAGTGACCTCTGCTAGAAATGACAAATATCCCTTTAAGGTGATGAAGATGAATTAAACAAGTAAATATTATCCTACTCATTTGAAATCATTAGAGGCATGTCCAATAGGCCCTAATTTCTTTCCAGGCAAGCTAACACGAACCTTCAAGATGAACAGACTTACTTCCATGGAGGTAGAAGGATCTTATTTTTTATAAGAGTTAAAAGAAAGCAAAGTAGGTGGTAGGGAGAACATTATCTGTCAAACTTAACCAATAAAGAGAGAAAGTAAAACCACCTCTCCATTCCCCACTTTCAACTCCTGCCTCTCTGCAATCTATATACCCCTATCCTGCTAGCTGTGCTGTAGGAATAAGCTCCCAGAAGAGCAAAGGTGCATTTTATTGTCTGGAAAATGAGAGATATAAAAAGAACAAGGTATTGAGACCAGCAGTTAGTGTAATGGCTATGTCGCTGGATACACACATAGTCGACCACGGTTTGAGTCCCAGACCCGGTGGATTAAACTCATGCCAGGCACGTGTGCGTGCATGCCAAAGATCCCAAGAGGAAAATGGAGGAGAAGGGATTACGGCATGGCCACCCCCCCTGGGGGTGATTTCTCGCTTTCTATCTCTCTTTCTCTGTCTGGCGAGCGCACACGCCCTATAGCACACACACACACAAAAAACCCTCTCAAAAAACAACAAGGTATTAATCTTTCATTAATCAAGTATATTTCTAATTAGACATCTAAATTGGAATTAAGTGATTTAAAGAAAAAGAATCTGAATTCATCTGGAAATAAATAGCCTGGTTTATTTTGCATGCCTAAACCTTGGGAAAACGGTTCCTTGATTAGACTGTAGAGAAAGCAGTAGCTCCTAAGGATTGCCAGATTATGGCTCTAGCACTATGTACCTGGCTTGCATAAGACGTGTCACACAGTAGGCATTTTCAAGACATTTTAAGTGAACAAATTAAGGCTCTCAAGTGTTTTTGTCTTCCTGACTCTTTCTTTGCACACCACCATCTTCTCTGACAGGGTACAAACTCCCATCTTACCCAATATTTCTATCTGAAAACTACAGTAAAAAATTAATTTAATTTTAAAATAAATGAAAATTCACAAAGATAAAAATGGGGCCGATGGTTGTACGCCAGTGGGTGGCTGGACTCACATGAGAAGGTCCCAGTGCGGTTCCAGGGCCTACTTGTGAATACCACTTGTACATCCCTATGATCAAGGCTAGAGGAGTAAATCATGGGGTACAACATAGCATGAAGATCCTACAGGGGGTACCCACCTTCTCTCTCTGTCTCTGTTTATCTCATGGAAGAAATAAATAGGTAAACTTACAAACACAGGTAAGACTAGACTTGGATTCAAATCTCTATTCTATCACTTTTATCTGGGAAACATCAAACGTTAACTTTGAAGCCAAGTGCTCATCACTAAAAGGGAGCATCACCTTTTTTCCAAGGTTATTAGGAGTTTTAAATGAATGGAGTGCCTAGCAAAGGAGACGTGAATAAACAGTAGCTCTCGAAATTCAGTAATAGGCATGCTTTTTCAGGTTTTTTCTTTTTTTAGGGAATTCTAGGGTGAAAGACCAAAGTTGGGCTAGAATAAAGATGTATTCATGAATTCAGGAGGAGTCAAAAAGAAGCCAAGAGTATTTTAACTTATCCAATAATATAAGATTAAGAGTGCAGAAGAGAGCGATCTGGCCTGTACATCTACAGGCAACAGACACTATAATGACAGTGTTTGCTTTGTCAGACTTCTGTGTGAATTCAGTGTCAGCTCCTCTGTGTGTTTCCTTCCATATTACATAATGTTCACTCTTGCACAATCCTCTAACATTCCAGTTGGCCTCATTAACTCCAGGGAGTTGTATGGCACTTCTGATTGTCACCGGGGTACACAAACCCCACATGGGGGAACCAGCAGTTAGCGTAATGGGTATGTCGCTGGATTCCCACATAGTCAACCACAGTTCACGTCCCGGACCTGGTGGCTTAGAACTCACACCGGGCATGTGTGCATGCATGCCCAAGATCTCGAGAGGAGAATGGAGGAGAAGGACTTGCAGCGTGACCATCCCCGCTGGGGGGTGATTTCTCACTTCCTGTCTGTCTCTCTCTGCCTGGCGAGCGCACGCGCTCTATAGCGAAAACCTCTCAAAAAAAAAATAAAATAAAATAAAAACCCACGTGGGATTACTATCTTCCCTTGGAGCCTAGTAAATCTGGAAACTATCACCTTCCCAACCAGCCTTCTTCGCCCCTTCCTGAGGCATCGAGCTGCAGCTCCAGGCAAGCGATTCAAGCGAGCATGGTACCCTAAAATCAGAAAGAAAGACCCCAGTTACTGAATGCAAAAAATCCATACGCAACCACGTTTCTAGTATGCTGAAGGCCTTACTCTAGGAAGACTCTGGGCATCTTCCTAGACTGACCCTTAAACCAATATCACAAGGCTACTTGCCAAGGGTTTATTATATGCAGATCTTCATCACTAGCACTATGTTCTTAAGCATGCCATTTACCTAGAGGATGAGGACCTAGACATCCTCACCTATAGGAGAGGGCTAACCACTCTCTCGGTCTTACCTTACAGGTCTATTTTGTAAACACAACAACACAGGAAGTAAAAGATACTTTATAAATGAAAAGCCATACACAAATATAAGGTATTATTAACAAGGGAGCTTCTATTTTTAAATTAAATGCTAGTTACTATCTTAAAAACATTCTAATTCATGAAATAACTGTGAAAATAGCATGCATTTTCTAACTCCATCTTTCTATTGTTGTATGTGTTCTACATATATTGATAGAAAGAAGAACTGGATGGGCCAGCAGAGATTGGGACAGCTGGATCCCACTTGGCCAACCGTGCAGTTGGGAGTCCCAGAACTGGTAGTGTGAAAAATAAGCCAGGTGCAAGTGCATGTGTGCCCAAGATTCCGGGAGGACAGGGGACTGTGGCATGGTTGTCCTCCCTGTGGGGTGACTTTTCACTCCCTCTCTCTTTCTCTGTCTTTCTAGCAAATGCACATGCCCTATAGCAAAACTGAAAAAAAAATGAAACAAAACTAGAAGAATCCACACCAGAATGGTATCAATGACAGTGTGTGTGGATGTGGGATTACAGCCATTTAAGGTTTCTTCTTTCTTCTTTCACTTGTGCATATTTTAATTGTCCATAAAGAACTTTTAGAAATGTTTATTGAAACATTCAAGGAAACAATGTGCCTCAGCCATGCAGTTGTCTTTACCAAGAACCAACTGCTTTAGGAAGGCCTTTTACATGACCAAATTCATCAGAACAAAGCCTTACGTAGTAAGAGTTTACAGTTCTCAGTGTAATTCTGATCACCAGCAGAACCTCAACAAATACTTAGTAACATAATAATGGATTATTGGTTACTGGGGAGTGTAGGATCATAAACCTATAGAACTAAAAGTTCTGAAGCAATTTTATTCAATGTTACATATCTTAAGGGATAACCCTGACACCCCAAGAAAGTAACTGTCCCAGTCACAGAGCTAGGTGGACAGTACCAGAGTAGTATTAGCATAATACTTCCTTCTCCCTAGACTCTTTCCACTCCGCTCTGCTATATCATAACTGAAAGGAAAGCAAAGAGAAAGGATAGATACCACCCACGTCAGAATCTACAATAGCAGAATCATTCAAATAACTTAATTATTTTTGAATCATCCATTTTAAAAAATGCCATTATGCCTTGTATGTGAATGTCTTTACTGAAATCTGTTCTCTTCCAAGATACAATGCTTCAGGCTCCCATTAAGCACTCAACAATCTATCAATTTCGCATTGGGTAAGTCGCTGTGACATGATGCCAAGGCTTCCTAAATCTTGCACAAGCAACAATGGCAAGCCAAAGGAATGTCCTGCCAAAATATATGCCAGGCGTCTCCACAAATTGATTTAGGTAGAATGAAGAAAACCTCAAGCTTTAAGACTCACCCTTGAATCCCCTAGAAAATCCCTAAACTAGCTCTAAAACTAAGATAGTTAATGCATGCTTAAAGGCATGAGTACATGTGCATTGGGTGACTCTTCTTCCCAAGAGAACCATAAAAGCATGAAGTTCTTGGTCTCCTCACCACTCACCTCTTTGACCTGGCCGAGAAGGTAAAAGGAATGTGGAATCTGAAAGTTTATCCAGTCCAGAATCCATTCTTTCTACTTCAGAGCAATGCTCAGGAGCCCACTTGGGCAGAAGATTAGGGACAGTGAATCCTGGGACACATTCTCCTTCATAGAACCAATCACTCTGCTCATCATCTCCTAAAGCAAAGAGATCATGTCATAAGCTAGAATTTTAAGAAAAATCAAATGGGAGGATGAGTTCTTAGTGCTGTAGTTTTTATTACACTTTTAAATAAATCAAAGCGCAACTTATTCTGGTCCTTCTTGATCCAGTATATGATAAAAACTAGGACACCAAGCTAGCACATAGCACAACAATTAAGCCTTGTGCACAGGGACCTAGATCTTATACATCTGACCAAGTTTCAAATCCTGGCTCCAGGAGTTTGAAGAACATGCCGCTGTATCTGTGTGCCTCTCCCAAACCTCAACAACATGGAGAAATGGAAGAAAAAGGAATGCACGATGACTACACTCCACTGGGAGGAGGGGAGTCTCTATATATTCCACCCTCCCTCTCTCTTTGGCAAGCACATACACCTACTGGCAAAAATAAAAATAAACAAAAACAAAAACTGCCCTCTCCATATCATCCTTAGTGGTACTAATATAAGTAAACTTGGGGGGATTCAAAGCCCTTAAATGTTTCAGAATTTAAAACTAGCTGTTCCTGAGGGATTTCTTACCAGATGAGGATTTCTCATATTAAGCGGATAACAAACGTATGCCCATAGCTTTTTTTACCTTGGCATCTCATTAACAGAGCAGAAAATCATCTCAACACTAGCAATCCAAACTACTGAGAAAAAACTAACCACAAAAACAATACAATTCTTGGGAACCAGCAGTTAGCGTAATGGCTATGTCGCTGGACTCCCATGTAGTCAACCGCAGTTCGTGTCCCGGACCCGGTGGCTTAAAACTCACGCCGAGTGCGTGTGTGTGTGTGCGTGCCCAAGATCCCGAGAGGAGAATGGAGGAGAAGGGATTGCGGCGTGGCCATCCCCCGGGGGGGTGATTTCTCGCTTTCTGTCTCTCTGTTTCTCTCTGTCTGTTTGGCGAGCGCACGCGCTCTATAGCGAAAACCTCTCCAAAACAAAACAAAACAAAAAAACAAACAATACAATTCTGTAAGGCTTCTGAAGAAGTTATCCTATTGGGTCCTCAGAAAAGTGATGATGTATTTTTCCATGCAAAAATGAGTCATGACTTTTCCAATGGCCCAATTATTTGCCAAAGGCCATGTTGTCTGTTAATGACAAAGTCACAGCTGATCCATATACCCAGACTCATGGTTCAAATTTCTTTCTATTGGCTACAATGATAGCATATGAGTGTCTACTACAGTTTATTTCCGCCCACAAATAATAAGACAGACAAATTCATGTCTGCCACACATCCCCCTTCAAAGTAGCAAAGACAAAGGAAATTATGACAAGAACGTCTCAGTTCATAATGCATTCATACTCTAGTGTACACTGGATCCCAGAGAAGCTGCTCTGGACATGCCAAGGACATGAAGCCACTAATATCTGGGATGTGAACTCTCAGATCACTGTGGAGATTGCCCTCTAGTAGGGCAATGAGAGTTGCATTCTGTTGAAGAGCAGCGGATATCACCACTAAGGAAGTTACTCCGTGGTCCCTTATAAAGGCGACCTCACACAGCTCTCTTTCTGAAAAATAGCAGTTACCATCCTTAAGAATGCTTCAGAAGCACCAGGAGGACTTGTCAGAACACAGACTATGGGACCAGCAGATGGGGTAATGGTTCCATCGCTGGACTCCTACACAGTCAATCACAGTTCGAGTCCCAGACCTGGTGACTTTAAACTTAACGCCAGGTGCAGAAGGGACTGTGGCATGACCATCCCCTCAGGGGGTGGTTTCTTCCTTTCTCTCTCTCTGCCAATCACACGTGCCCCATAGAAAAAATATCTCTCAAAAAAAAGAACACAGACTGCTAGACCCCACCCTTAAAATTTCTGATTCTGGGACCAGCAGATGGCGTAATGTTTATGTTGCTAGACTCCAGAGTCAACTACGGTTCAAGTCCTGGACCTGCTGGCTTTAAACTCATGCTGGGTGTGTGTGCATGCGTGTCCAAAATTCGGAGAGAAAAACGGAGGAGAAGGGATTGCAGCATGGCCATCCTCCTTAGGGGTGACTTCTCTCTCTGGTGAGCACATATGCCCTACAGTAAAAATCTCTCAAAAAAAAAAAGAAAGAAAGAAAGAAAGAAAGAAAGAAAGAAAGAAAGAAAGAAAGAAAGAAAGAAAGAAAGAAAGAAAGAAAGAAAGAAAGAAAGAAATCCTGATTCTGGTATGAACAGGACCAAAAATTTGCATTCCTAACAAGTTCCCTAATGATGCTAAGCTGGGGTAGGGACCACAGTTTGAGAACTACAACTCTAAAAGCTTCTCATCAAACCAGTACATTGATGAATTAAAGATAGGCATTACTGTACAATGATGTTTCTCTGTACTTCAATACAGTTATTCCTTTCTTATCTATAAGCATTCCTTAGGCCATTTATTTAAACAGTATATTTAATTAGATCATGTTGTCTGATGACAAATGACAGACTATAGAGGAATTCTTTTGGTTCTTAAGCATTCACTCAAGAGTTTTAATAATACAAAAAGGGAGAGCCAGTTCACAGCCTGGCAGTTAGGGTGGCTGGATCCCACATGGTCAACTGCACTGTTGAAGTCCTGGGCCTGGTGGCTTGAGAAACATACCAGGCACATATGCACACATCCAAAAATCCTGAAAGAAGGGAGAGATGGAGGAGAAGGAACTGAAGCACTGGGGGGTGGGGAGGGTGTTTTCATTTTCCCTCTTTCTCTCTCTCTCTCTCTCTCTCTTTCTCTTTCTCTCTCTCTCTCTCTCTCCAGTAAGCACACATGCTCCTGGCAAATTAGAAATAATAATAATGATGATAATAACAATCAAAAAGGGATGCACTGAACTGGAAGGAACCTTGAGCTCAACCAGACCAGCAGTCTTCAGCCTAAGCTCATCAGAATGCCTGATGCAAGAGCTTCCTAAAGATCACTGCCAGAGAACAAGCAGGTGAGTGGATGAGGCCCCTGAGCTCCGGCTCTTCTAGAACCTTGCTTTAACCAAAATAAACTTATTTGTTTTATCATTTGAGATTCTTCACACAATTCTGTTTAGGAAAGAAAAAGGAGAGTCTGTTTATCTAGGCTTCTCAAAAACTATTTATTAGGACTTTGCTATATGCTCAGCAAGGTGTTTTTTGGTTGCAAATGTGTTTTTGGTGTTGTGGTTACAAATAATGAAATAATTACTGTCTATGAAAAGCTTCAATGGAAAGAGACAATTAGCTACAAACAATAATGTAATATAGTAAGGGATAAAAAGAGCAGTAAGAGCACCAAGAAAGTAAGGGCTGTCAGTCCGAATCTGTCAGGAACATACACACAGTGCACTTAAATGGGATCACCGAGGAGACTTCAACAAAGTAAACTGTTTACAGATATAGACAATATCAGCAAGGAAACCAACAAAGGATGGTTATATGTCAGCCTTACCATTCCTAGCCCGAGAACAGCAAGAGAAAAAATGACATTAGGCCCAGAGAGAGAACAGTGGTTACAGGTCAAGGTTGCCAAACAGGAGTGGTGGCTTTCAGCAGCAGTCGCAACCACTGCCATCCAGCAAGCCAACAGAAGGGGAGCCAGGGAAGGCTATGATGTGATGTGGCAGGCTGCATTACCAATCCCAAGTTCTCACTATCTCCCTATTATACAACGGTCCAATTATACTTTCTGTCCTTTGCCACTAGATTCCATGGTGCCTCCCCATTCAGGGACAGCATGCTTCCTCACCCAATTGACATTGAGCTTGGTCTATGACTGGTTTTAGGTGGTAGGACATTAGCAGATATGATCCAGACAAAGGCTTTACTCAAAGGCTTGGTCACCTGGTATTTATGTCCTCTGCCATAAGTTCATGCCACAAAAAGTCATTGCTCTTTAAGCCAAGATCCCAAAATAAGACACCGCGCATAGGTATAAACTCAAGTTGATGCCTAGAGACCAGCTGAGCCTAGGTAATACCATGTGAACCACAGGCATATCAACATCCTATAGCAAGAAACAAACATGGTAAATTGCAGTAAACTTTTGTGAAATTTTGGAGCTGACAAACAGCATTATCACAATAAAAACTTGACTAATACACCCAAACTCACTCACCTTCCTCCCTCCACTCTTATGATGTCTTCTATTAGCCAAATGAAATAAGAAACTGAGGGCAAGAAAACCCACGATGTAGTCCATGAATATAACCTCGTGGGGCAAAAGGAGGACTGTATCATTCAAGAGGGGTAAGGATGAGATTTCAGAGACCAGCATAAACAGAGGATAAAGGAACAGAAAATAACACAGCTTAAACTCTAAGTAGCTAAATATCACCAACATATGTGAAATTAAGGCAGAAAAAGACAAGATAGCTAGGGCTACAAAATATTTTTTTTCACGACAAACTAAGAAATTCTTCTTAGTGGGGAGACTTTCCAAAGACCTAAAAACTTAATCTGCCATGATATGTCCACATTTTCTTATATCTTTGTACAATTATACATCATAACCCCTAAGAGATACATTATAACACTTCACAGCACTGTTATAAAAGCAAAGAAAAAAAGAAATATTAGTAACTCTGAACGGAAAGTACCAGCTCATTCCTGGAAAGACAGATTTTCTTGGCTAAGATAACAGAATCAAGACTCTAACTAAAGTCAGCCTATGCATACACATATATGAATTTCTAATGACAGCTCATTCCCTCAAAATCAGAAAGATAAAAATATACTTTTAATACTTTTAATAACCTCCATTAGATAAGGAAGTTCAACAACTCCATGGAAATGAAACTGTCTCTCCGTATCTACAACTCTGAAAAATAAATGAGACACCCTCTTCACAGTCCCCAGTCAACAGCAGGACCTGCATGCTGAGTCTCAGAGTCCTGGGATCCCTGCAGTGTCTGGGAAGCCTACCCAGATCAGCCTAGACACGTGGCCACTGTGCCTCTATCCTTTAATCATGGAACGCTCGGAGACAAATTATTTGATTCCAGAACTAGAAGAGATTTCTACACCTACAAAATCCCTTGTTTAGATTGTAAAAACTACAGTGTAAAAAAGGCTATGTGAAATTCATATTGGTAAACAAGTAGTATGGCTCTCAGCAAGTTTAAAGGGCAAGAATTTCGTAAAGTACTATTACAACAAGAAAATGTTTTAAATATTATTTAGGTAGTAAAAGTAAGAAACTGGTAATTAATATACACCAACCTTATACACAGTACTGTACACTAAATTTCACTGAGTTTTAACTTAAAGTGTTTTACATAATACAATCACATGCTGTGTAATGACATTTTGGACAATAATGAAATACATACAAAAAGGGGACCAGCAGGTGGCATGGTGGTTAAGGCGCTAGACAATCCCACATGGTCAACCACGATTCAAGTCCCAGACCTGGTGGCTTGCTTTCTCATTTTTCTCTCTCCCTCTCTGTCTCTCTCTCTGTTCAAATTAAAATAAATTAATGAATTAATAAAATTTTTTTAAAAAGAAATACATACAAAAAAGTGGTCCCTGGGGCTGGCTGGTGGTGTGGTGGTTAAGGGTGCTGTACTCCCCATGGCTTGAGTCCTTTGCCTGGCAGCTTACTGGGGGGCTTTTGCTTTCTCGCTTTCTCTCTCTCTCGCTCTCACTCTCTCTCTCTCACTCGTTCTCTCACTCTCTATTCCTCTCTGGTCAAATTAAAATAAATCAACAAGTCAATAAAGTTCAATAAAAAATATGGTTACATCATTGGACTCCCATGTAGTTGATCGTGGTTCCAGTTCCAGACCAGGCAGCTTAAAACTCACAGTGGGTGTGTGTGCATATACGCCAAAAGTCCCAGAAGAATAGAGGAGGAGAAGGGATTGCGGTATGTCCATTCCCTCTTGGGGGTGATTTCTTGCTTTCTGTCTCTCTGTCTCTCTGGTGAGTGCACACACCCTATAACAAAAATTGCTTAAAAAAAATTATAATGGGGCTGAAAAATCCCTTCCACCTAGTGATGCTGTAGCTGTCATATCAATGCACTACTCGTGTTTATGGTAATGGTGGTATAAACAAATCTACTCTGCTACCAGTCCCATAAAAATGTGAGACATACAATTATGTACAGTACATGATAGCTGATGCCATGATAATAAACAAGCATGTTACTGATTTACAAATTATTATACTATACTTTTCATCGTTAGCATGTCCTCCTTTTTAGTTTACTGTAAAACAGTATGCTGTGTTCTGCCTGCAGCAATCTTATACATCCCATGTCTACCTCGTCTCTCCACTGCATCACTTCCTCTTATGTTTGACTTAATTTCCTATTATTTAGTTTATCTTGGTTCCTCCAGTAAGACAAGAAATGAAGGTAGAAGACAGAATATTGATGACCCTCACTGGGTAGGTCTAATCTAATGTCTGTATCTTAGTTTATACCAAAAAATAGTTTAAAAAGAAAAAGAAATTTTTCATAGATAAAAGCTTACAGAATAAGAATATTAAAAAAATATTTTATAAAATCTAAAGAAAAGAACATTTTTGCACCGGTGTGGAATGTGTATAAGCTAAGTGTTATTATGAAGGAATCAGAAAGTTGAAAAAATTTGTTTATAAAGTAAAAAAAAGTTATAATAAGCTAAGGTTTACTTATTATTGAAGAAAAAAAAATTTAATTTAGTGTAGCGTAAGTGTACAACCAACTAAGTTTATAAAGTCAACAAGAGTGCATAATAATATCCTAGGTCTGTACAGTCACTCACCATTAACTCACTGATTCACCGAAACAACTTCCAATCCTGCAAGCTTCATTCATGGTATGTGCCCTATTTAGCTTTAACACTTTTCATCTTTTATATCATATTTTTATTGCACCTTTTCTATATGCATATATGTTTAGATACATAAATCCTTACCATTACATTACAACTGCTTCTACCATTTGGCACAGTAACATGCTATAGGTTTATAGCAGAGGAGCAATTGGCTGTACCATACAACCTAAGTGTGTATGGCTATACCATCTAGGTTTGAGTATGATGTTCTCACAACAGCAAACATGCAATGCATTTCTCAGGTGGCATGGTGGTTAAGGACACTGAACTCCCACATGCCTGACAGCAGTTTCAGTCCTGGACCTAGTGCCTTGCTTTTCCTCACTTTCCCCCACTCTGTCTCACTTTGGCTCTCACTCTGTTCCTCTCTGGTCAAATTAAAGTAAGTAAATAAATTAAGTTAAATAAAATAATTCTTTATATATATATATATATATACACACACACACACACACACACACACACATCACCCCATTTTTAAGCAACATGTTTGTATTCACCTAGAATACTATGATCATTTATAAATAAGATTATAAAAATAACTAAATCTTCCCTATATAAAATGACTATCTTAACAACAAATAAAAAACCTGATTTTAAAAAAGAACTTCCCTGAGTCCCTCACTCCACATTCTAACGTCCTGGACCAATGATTCTCAAAATCTGAACTATCTATGTAAGAATCACTTCAGGTGCTTGTGAAAAACGCAGGTTCCAGGGACCAACTATAGACCTATTTTATTTTTAAGAATTCAGGAATTATTAGAATTTGTTGTTGGGAAGACATTTGGGGATGTTGCAAAATAGAAAATATTTCAGATTTTTGATGGAGGAATGTATATTGGATTTTGTAAGACAGTTCTTTCTATAGCTAATAAAAGGAGTATGCTTTAACAGTTCCCCAGGTAGCTCTTACTTGCCCTGAATTCTGAGAACCACTGGCATAGACAACCATCATATTTTCAATGCGTCACTCTATAATCAGAATCTTCCCATAAACATGGAACCAATGTTTCAAAGCTGAGGTCAAGATTACCTTGCCGTCCTTCATCATTGGTAAAGAGCCCAGTGTCACTGCTGCTACACACACTGCTGGTTTCACTGAAAAAAAAAAAAAAAAGAAAGAAAGAAAGAAAGAGAAAATTCATTAGCTCCAATCAAAAAGAAAGCACTGGATATTGGAAGATCTCATGCTTCCTTAATTTTACTCTGTCCCATTAACTAATCGTATATGCAAATTACATAGAGAAGCTGCAGAGAAAGTTTATTCCCCCCCCCCAAACAAAAGAACTACAAGATGTGAACAGTAGGTGGCGTGGTGGTTAGGGTATTGGGACGCTCCCACATGACCGACCATGGTTTGAGTCCTGGACCTGGTGGCTTGCTTTCTCACTCCTCCACACCCCTCTATATATCTCTCTAGTTAAATTTTTTTTTAAATATCAATTAATTAAATTAAATAATTTTTTAAAAAAAAGAAATACAAGAAAAGGAGAATTTATTTTTACTTACATTTTAAAGTACTTTTGAATATCTAAATCTCTTTTTGTTTTAGGATTAGTAAATTATTTATTAGTTTACAAAAGTAATCTCAATCTGGTTTGGTATATTAAACAACAGAAATTTATAAATCTATCAATTTGATTTTTAAATATTACCAACTACCAGTTTCAAATGACACTATCCAACTTTAAGACACCTAGCATCTTTCAAGTTTTAACCCTATTTACAAAGCAGCAAACAAATCTGCAACAGAAAAAGAAACATCAATACAGCAAAGTTGTATTTTCTAAATTTATTGTCTTCCTTCTCATCAAGCAGATACGTAAAACTCATTTTGAAAGAAGGAGCTAAGGCTAAAATTAAAAATATAAAAACTCCATCTAAACCATTGAAATAAAAGCTTTTATCCCATAGAATTCTGTCAGTCAACTTCCTGTTCTGAGAGATCGCTCACGATTGATTCTGCTGCTTCTGATGCTGTTTCTTTCTACCTTGTCTTCATCAAATCTATCTGATTCAGGAAAAACTTCTCAATCCTTTATGATATTAGCCATTTCCTTGATAGGGAGTATTTCCTCCCAGTTAGTCCATTTTTTTATATGCTCCAGAAAATGGAAGAAACCAAATTAAGAAAGAAGCCTTTTCACCAGAAGCTGCAGAAAGAACTGGCTTGGCAAAATCCGATCTACATTCCTGGATCAAACATCTCAAAAATATTTTGTATTTTGCAACATCTCCAGGTATCTTCCCAATGACAGATCCTAAAAATGCTTGTTAAGTGGCAATGGGATCCTCGCTTAAGTTTGTCTCTGAATAAGAGATACAAGAGATCTGTCACAGGAAGGGCCAATACAACATGTCTGATTTCCTCACAGGTTCTCTCTTTTTATTATTTTCTCTACTTGTAAGTAGGAACATCCTCAGGGGCCACTGTAAGAAATATTTCACAAAACTATGCCATTGGATTCTGTTGGATTTACATCTTCAAAGAGCTCGGCAGTTAAATTCAGAAGACATCTTCATTGAGTACTGTATTCTTTCTGCTTCTGAATTTAGGGAACCATGTCTGTTAACCTTAAGGGTGTTGATTTTATATTTATAGCAATTTCCAAGAACATTACGGTCTAATTCGATTGAGTCTTACGGCACAGTTTCTCTATTACTACTACTTCATTGCACTACTTTATGCTACTTTATTATTCATATCTTGCCTGGAGGATAAGGCAAATTTTATATTTTTTCATTTCTCTTGATACAAAGGAGTTACCAAGCACATTAAGCCATGGGCCAGATTCTACTCTACCATCACTTCATATTCTTTACTGGAAGAATTACTACTGAGATTAAGGGTCAGCAAACAATGGATGATCACCAGTTAAGAAATACAAGAAAAGGAGAATTTATTTTTACTTACATTTTAAAGTACTTTTGAATATCTAAATCTCTTTTTGTTTTAGGATTAGTAAATTATTTATTAGTTTACAAAAGTAATCTCAATCTGGTTTGGTATATTAAACAACAGAAATTTATAAATCTATCAATTTGATTTTTAAATATTACCAACTACCAGTTTCAAATGACACTATCCAACTTTAAGACACCTAGCATCTTTCAAGTTTTAACCCTATTTACAAAGCAGCAAACAAATCTGCAACAGAAAAAGAAACATCAATACAGCAAAGTTGTATTTTCTAAATTTATTGTCTTCCTTCTCATCAAGCAGATACGTAAAACTCATTTTGAAAGAAGGAGCTAAGGCTAAAATTAAAAATATAAAAACTCCATCTAAACCATTGAAATAAAAGCTTTTATCCCATAGAATTCTGTCAGTCAACTTCCTGTTCTGAGAGATCGCTCACGATTGATTCTGCTGCTTCTGATGCTGTTTCTTTCTACCTTGTCTTCATCAAATCTATCTGATTCAGGAAAAACTTCTCAATCCTTTATGATATTAGCCATTTCCTTGATAGGGAGTATTTCCTCCCAGTTAGTCCATTTTTTTATATGCTCCAGAAAATGGAAGAAACCAAATTAAGAAAGAAGCCTTTTCACCAGAAGCTGCAGAAAGAACTGGCTTGGCAAAATCCGATCTACATTCCTGGATCAAACATCTCAAAAATATTTTGTATTTTGCAACATCTCCAGGTATCTTCCCAATGACAGATCCTAAAAATGCTTGTTAAGTGGCAATGGGATCCTCGCTTAAGTTTGTCTCTGAATAAGAGATACAAGAGATCTGTCACAGGAAGGGCCAATACAACATGTCTGATTTCCTCACAGGTTCTCTCTTTTTATTATTTTCTCTACTTGTAAGTAGGAACATCCTCAGGGGCCACTGTAAGAAATATTTCACAAAACTATGCCATTGGATTCTGTTGGATTTACATCTTCAAAGAGCTCGGCAGTTAAATTCAGAAGACATCTTCATTGAGTACTGTATTCTTTCTGCTTCTGAATTTAGGGAACCATGTCTGTTAACCTTAAGGGTGTTGATTTTATATTTATAGCAATTTCCAAGAACATTACGGTCTAATTCGATTGAGTCTTACGGCACAGTTTCTCTATTACTACTACTTCATTGCACTACTTTATGCTACTTTATTATTCATATCTTGCCTGGAGGATAAGGCAAATTTTATATTTTTTCATTTCTCTTGATACAAAGGAGTTACCAAGCACATTAAGCCATGGGCCAGATTCTACTCTACCATCACTTCATATTCTTTACTGGAAGAATTACTACTGAGATTAAGGGTCAGCAAACAATGGATGATCACCAGTTTTGGTATGACCCATGAACTAAGAATGATTTTTCCAGTTTTTTATAGGGGGTGGGGTAAAATCAAAAGACGAATACTTTATGACACATGGAGAAGATAGGACATTTAAGTTTCAGTGTACAAAAATAAAGTTTTATTGGAACACAGCCATGTTCATTGATTCCATATCCTCCCTGGTTCTCTATGGCTACAACTGCAAAACTAAGGAGTTGCCCTGAAGATTTACTGTCTAGCTCTTTACGGAGTAAGTTTGCTGATGCCTGTCTATATTATTAAACGTTTTACTCTACAAGGTCTATGGTCCTTTCTGTTGGAGCATTTCCAATTAAATTTTAAACAGCTGGTTTTTACACAAAGTCTATCAATCCTTTCCCTGTTCATTTCCAGCCACCAGGAAACATTACAAGACACAGTACTTCCTTGATGCTTTTCTATGTGGCTTCTATTCACGCCTCATATTCTAAATAAAAGGGACAAGCTCGAAGAATAGCTGCTGGATCAAGACAGGTGTTGGTAATCTGTCACTGCACATTTTCTGTTGTTGTCAACAGAATTTCAGGAGAATCAGTGTTCTTTATGAACTTGTCTAAGAGTCTCCTACATACAGTTAACTGGAGTAATAGCAATGATGTCATAGAAATATCACCAGTATTTGAGGGCCAGTCAACGGTGCAGCAGTAATGCAACGTTCTGCAAGTTCATATCTGAAGATCTCCCTGAACATGCCAGGTACACATATGCCCATGGTCTGGGGCTGGTTCAATGGGGGCAGACTGTAGTAGGACCCTTTTGAGGGTATCTGTCTCCCTTGATTATGAGAGAGAGAATAAACTTGGGAGAGAAGGGAGGGGAAGGAGAAGCTGGCAGTAGGCTGCAGTGTAAGGACCCTGTCATTTCAGAAGCTGCTAGAACTCTGGGAGTCAAGTGGTCCAGCTCGATCAGCCCAGGAATACAGGTAGAATACACATGATAGGGGTAAGAGGGTAAAATCTGGTAGCTGCTCTGCCCCTTCCTTTCTCACAGTATGAACTCAGTACTATATAGAGACAGTTCTATATATGGGTATATAGATATAGGAATATATATATACATATATATGTATTGAATGCTTATCAGTGAAAACTTAGAAATATATGTGTGTGTGTGTGTGTGTGTGTGTGTGTATTGAATACTTAGTAATAAAAAGGATAAGAAAGTAACCAGTTCTATTATTGGAAGAGAAGGGAAGGGAAAGGAAGAAGTATTGCCCAAAGTTTAAGACTACACTCAAGGGGGAACCAGCAGTTAGCGTAATGGCTATGTCGCTGGACTCCCACGTAGGTGACCGCGGTTCGCGTCCCGGACCCGGTGGCTTAAAACTCACGCCAGGCGCTTTTCTCCATGTAAAACAAACAAATAAACAAAAAGTCTTGAGAATACTTACTACATAAAAGTGTCATCATTCTACCAGTATATGAAAATGAATATATCATCTGATGGCATTTGCTAACTTTACTTCTTTGTTAAAAATGACTTGCATTTGGGACCAGCAGTTAGTGTAATGGCTATGTCGCTGGACTCCCACGTAGTTGACCGCGGTTCGAGTCCCGGACCCGGTGGCTTAAACTCACGCTGGGCGCGTGTGCGTGCATGCCTAAGATCCCGAGAGGAGAATGGAGGAGAAGGGACTGCGGCATGGCCTCCCCCCCCGGGGGGTGATTTCTTGCTTTCTGTCTCTCTGTCTCTGTCTGTCTCTGTCTGTCTGGCGAGCGCACGCGCCCTATAGCAAAAACCTCTCAAAAAAAAATAAATAAATAATGAATAAAAAATTTAAAATTTTTTAAAAAAATGACTTGCATTTGAGACCAGTAGATGGCATAATGGTTACGTCGCTGGACTCCCATGTGGTCAACCATGGTTCAAGTCCCAGATCCAGTAGCTTAAAACTCACACCAGGTGTGTGTGCGTGCATGTTCAAGATACCAAGGAAAATGAAGAAGAAAGGATTGTGGCATGGCCATTCCCCCCCGGGGGATAATTTCTTGCTTTCAGTCTCTATCTCTCCAGTGAGAGCACGTACCCAATAGCAAAAATCTCTCTCTAAAAAAAAAAAAATAAATAGTTTGCATTATGGAAATGCAAAAAATGATTAGCACAATTTGGTGAGGAAGGAAAAAGTAGGAGCTTCATAGCATGCTTATATATAAACACTATCATAATAGTTTGCAAAAATGTAGTGCCACTTATAAAATAGAAGCAAATATTTTTTCCTTCCAACTTATAAGCCAAAGTTTTTCAGTCCTATAGCCCTCAATCACTTCTGGCTCAGAGAAACTGGGGGCCAGCAGATGGCATGTTGGGTAAGATGTGGGACTCCCACACACTTGACCACAGTTCAAGTCCTGGACCTTGTGACTTGCTTTCTCTTTTCCACTTTCTCTCTCTTTCACGTGAACACACGTGTCCTCCTATAGCAAATTTTTTAAACAATAATAATATGAAATCAATAATCCTTTTTTAAAAAGAGAGAAATTAGATCAGTAGGAATTTAGTGATAACTTGGTCAATTATAAAATATTAATTTAGCTAGTTCAACTTAATATTCTGTTAAAAATGAGCTTCTATATTTCAACAGCAATTTTTTCCTACCCTCTCTATAGATTATAAATCTAAAAGTTAAGAGATGTCAGGCTCCTGTATGTATTTTTCTGCTCCAAAACTCTGAAATTTGTTTATAACTTTTTTGGTGAGCCTTTTCAGTAGGCAAAGAAAAAAAGCGCCTTTCCTCTTTTTTTTTTTTTTAATTTAAATTTACTATAGGGTGTGTGCATTCTCTGGGAGACAGAGAAAAAGAAAAAGAAGGAAAATGAGAAAAACATGCACGTGGCATGTTTTTCAAGCTGCAATGTCTGGGACTCAAACTGTGCAGTTGACAGTGTGGGATCCAACTGCCCTAACCACCATGCCACCAGCTGGCAGCTGGCTCCCACTTTTTTTTTTTTTTTTTTTTTTTTTTTTTTGAGAGACAAGATTTTGGCCATAGGGTGCATTTGCTTACTGGAGAAAGAGAGACAGAGAGACAAAAAGTGAGAAATCACCCCCCAGGGGGAATGGCCAGGCCACAGTTCCTTCTCTTTATTCTCTCGGTATTTGGGGCATACACACACATGCACCTGGTGTGAGTTTCAAGCCACCAAGTCCAGGGTTTGAACCATGGTGAGTCAATGCGGGCATCCAGAACCCTAACCACTAGACCACCTACTGGCTCTCATTTTCATTTTTATAAGAAAAAAATGTAGGCCACCCCATAACACAATGGTTAGGCACTATGCATGCGTGTCAGATCCCACATGGCTGACTCAGTTTAAGTACCAGCGCCAGCAGCTTGAAGTACATGCTGGGCACAAGCGCATGTGTGCCCAGACTCCATTAGGGAGTTCTCTCTCCCTCTCTCTGTACTTTATTTAGCAGCATAACTACTATTCCAAATAGGCACAAAAAATTAAGCCTAGATTTTGGGCCACCAACTGCATTCTCCAATCATTATAATATTGTTAGAAAAGCAACTGAGCCACATCTAACTAAAATAACAGAAGTGTAAATAAAGACAACATCACCTGCAGTTCCAAAGCTTTCCTCCCCCATGTTTTATTATGACGTTTTCCAAACACAGAAAAGAGGTGAAAGGAGTTCACGTACACAAGTCGTCACTTAGACTCTGTGGGTAATATTTTGCTTTCTTTGTTTATCACACATCTGTCCATCTCACCTTCCCAGTCAAGGGTCTCTGTAATTATAGGGACTCTGTGTGAGTTTCAAGCCACCAAGTCCAGGGTTTGAACCATGGTGAGTCAATGCGGGCATCCAGAACCCTAACCACTAGACCACCTACTGGCTCTCATTTTCATTTTTATAAGAAAAAAATGTAGGCCACCCCATAACACAATGGTTAGGCACTATGCATGCGTGTCAGATCCCACATGGCTGACTCAGTTTAAGTACCAGCGCCAGCAGCTTGAAGTACATGCTGGGCACAAGCGCATGTGTGCCCAGACTCCATTAGGGAGTTCTCTCTCCCTCTCTCTGTACTTTATTTAGCAGCATAACTACTATTCCAAATAGGCACAAAAAATTAAGCCTAGATTTTGGGCCACCAACTGCATTCTCCAATCATTATAATATTGTTAGAAAAGCAACTGAGCCACATCTAACTAAAATAACAGAAGTGTAAATAAAGACAACATCACCTGCAGTTCCAAAGCTTTCCTCCCCCATGTTTTATTATGACGTTTTCCAAACACAGAAAAGAGGTGAAAGGAGTTCACGTACACAAGTCGTCACTTAGACTCTGTGGGTAATATTTTGCTTTCTTTGTTTATCACACATCTGTCCATCTCACCTTCCCAGTCAAGGGTCTCTGTAATTATAGGGACTCTGAGACTGGAAGATCAGGCACAGCATCCACTTTCAGAGAAGGAGTAATCGCAGAAATCAAGCCAAATGAAACCCCAGTAGTACCTCTAGTTTACTGAGACTGTGCCAGGACAAACACTTAGCTCAACATTGTAAACTCTGGTACTATCTTGAATATGCTTTCATCTGAACTGCTCTGCTTTCCAAGTTCTGAAAATGAACTATTTACCCTTTAGAAGAACAAAGGGTATTATTGCCCAATTAGCAAAAACTCTTGGTTTCAATAATATAGCATTTTTAATCAGTAGAAGAGATTAATTTTTGGTCATATTAAGCTCTCTAAATTTGAAATTCGTGCGTGTTGGTAAAGCAGTCAATGAAGTAAAAACTCACTCTCTGTAACAGAAACATCTAGAACTGCGGTTCTCAACTGGAGGCAATTTTGCACCCTTCTCTCCCTGGGGCCATCTGGTAATATTTGGAAACTCGGTAATCACAATTTGAAGGGGGCAAAGAGGAATTGGAGGACCATTAGCATTTATTAGCACAAGCCAGGGATGCTGTTAGACATCATATAATACCAAGGACAGCCCCATAAAAGAGGATTACCTGACCCAAAAGATCAGCAGTGCCCAAACTGAGACCTGATCTAGAGTGACAAAGAGAAAAGAAGAAAGGGGTAGGGCGTCCCAATAAGGAAAACCACTACAGAGCAGAGGAGCTGTGCACTTCCACTAGATATAGCCAGTCTCTGGAGACAGAGATCAATAGTCCACAGAGGCGCCACATCACTTTCTTGCCAGGACTAGGCCAGGGCTTCAAACAGTTTGAAGCATCCAGATGCCAGAAACTATCCAAAGGTGGCGGACCTCTAGACAAAATGGAAGAACTGGAACTATGTAACTGTTGTACAACACAGATACATACAAAGAACAATTCAGGCTGAGAAGGAAAACGCCTTGTTTGTCTCAATGTCCTCAATGTCTCACCTCACAGTTGGCACACAACTGACATTCAGTAAATGTTATGTAAAGGGAATCAACTCATCTAGACGCACTTCTGCTGGCTGGCCTTGTATGGCTTTGAGGCATGTCACTTTACCTCTCTAGTCCTATTTCACTACAAACAAAATGTAATGGTATGAGGCATGTGAGAACCCACTTGATGAACTACAAAGCAATATACTAGGTTGTCGGAAACTTGGTTGACTTTTCCAACAACCCAGTATTATACAAATGCAAAGAATAAAAGATTAAAATGCTGCTTCCAAGGGCGCCAACTCTTTCATGTGCCCAAATATTATGTTAGAGGTTAACAATAATCTTTTTTTTTTTTTCACTAATATCCTCATCATGGAAATCGTAACTTAAATTTAATGGGATGAAAACTTAGTTTCAGTTTAAGCAGAAAAATAAAACATGGTATTTTCCCTGCACTTTTAGCCAAAAGAGAGAGGGAGAGAATGCTCTCAGTGAAGTTCTAAAAAGTGTCTCAGGGAGCGGTTTGATATGTGAACTGAATTTCTTAGGAAAATTATTAATATAGAAAGCTATTTATGATACCAATATGTTAGTATCATTTATAAGTTGAGCATCTGTGATCTAAAAATCTAAAATCTCTTGAGTGTTGATATGCTACCATGTGTCAAAATTCCATATGTGAACTCACGTGATGAGTCACAGTCAAAATGCCATATCATAAAACTACTGTATAAAATTACCTTCGGGCTACATATATAAGGTGTATATAAAACATAAATGAGGGACCAGCAGTTAGTGTAATGGCTATGTCGCTGGACTCCCATGTAGTCAACCGAGGTTCGAGTCTCAGACCCGGTGGCTTAAACTCACGTCAGGCGCATGTGTGTGCGTGCCCAAGATCCCAAGAGGAGAATGAAGGAGAAGGGATTGCGGCGTGGCCATCCCCCCGGGGGGCCGATTTCTCTCTTTCCGTCTGTCTCTCTCTGTCTAACAAGCGCATGCACCCTATAGCAAAAACCTCTCAAAAAAAGAAAAAAAAAAGAAAAAAAAACATAAATTAATTTCATGTTTAGACTTGGGTCTCATCCCCAAGATATCTCATTATGTATAGGCAAATATTAAAAAAAAAAAAAAAAAAGAAGAAGAAGAAGAAGAAGAAGAAAGAAAAACCTCAAATCCAAAACACTTCCAAACATTTTGGATAATGAAGAAAGAACCTGTACTGAATACTGCCACAGGCCAGGTAATGTCTAAAAACTTTATAGCCTTTAGTACATTTCTTCTACCCAAATAGAAGTAAATGTATCAATCTCAGGTTGCAGATAAGGAAGCAGGGCCTCCAGAGGTTAAGCAACTTGCCCAGTATCACACAGTGAGCAAGCATCCAGGTAAGGGCAGTGTATATCCAAAGCCCATGTACTCACTGAACGGTCACTACAACATAGATGGTGAAGATAGATGAGCATCGTTTATGAAAAGTCAAACCTATGTTTCTCTGTTCATGAGATCTTTGAATTTCAGACCTTTTTATTTTCATTATCCTGAAAATAAGAACAGATTAACTGAGTTAGTGAGTATTCCTTTGGTTTTTGCTACTTAAAACTTTCAGATACAGCTGAAACTCTAGCTGTGCTTTGACTACTACCTCTTATCAGCTAATCACACCTATCACACATGCTGAACCCTAATAAATCTAATTTCAAAGTCACACTGGCAAGTTCACTCCCTTAATGCCATCTTTGGCATACTTACATAAAATGTACTCTCAGGGACCCATACCTTGCTTGCCCTTTAGGGGCAATGCCCTAAATACCTTTCCTTTGATATCAAAATAAAAACATTTTCCTAATGAGTTCTGGGGAAATAACAAAGTCTGAAAATACTATTCCTGAATTTTTTTTTTTTGAGAGGTTTTTGCTATAGGGCGCGTGTGCTCGCCAGACAGACAGAGAGAGACATAGAGACAGAAAGCGAGAAATCACCCCCCAGGGGGGATGGTCACGCCTCAATCCCTTCTCCTCCATTCTCCTCTTGGGATCTTGAGCACGCACGCACACGCGCCTGGCCTGAGTTTTAAGTCACCGGGTCCAGGATGCGAACCGAAGTCGACTACGTGGGAGTCCAGCGACATAGCCATTACGCTAACTGCTGGTTCCCTTCCTGAATTTAGCATCACACTAGGTTAGGAAAAAATTTCAGAAGGCCAGTAGCCATCTGTGGTAAATAGACTCCAAGATGACTCCCAATGACCTCAGTCTCCTTTTATGTCACATCCTGGCGTCATCCTGCTCACAATGTACCAGGTTGGTCTACATAACCAATACAAATGGCAGAAGTAATGATAAGCCACTGCTGAAGTTAGGTTACAAAGGACTGTAGCTTGCACCTTGGACTCCCTCTCTTTCCTCACCTCTCTCAGATCATTCAAGGAGAAGCCAACTACCACGTCTTCAGGAGACTGGCAGCCCTGTAGAGGTATCCATGTGAAAAAGAACTGAGTCTCAGCCCTGTAGCCTTATGAGAAAATAAGATCTGCCAACAAACCATGTGAGTGAGCCTGGAAGCAAATCCTTCAGCCAAACTGAGCCCTGAGAAAACTGCAGACCCACCAAGAGTTTGCAACGTCAGAGGCTCTAACCAAAACAACCGAGCTAAGTCACTCTCAGGTTCCTGACCTCAGGAACTATAGGCAATAAACATTTATTGTTTAGAGCTACTAAGTTTAGGGCAGTTTTTTTTTCCTGCATGAACAGATAATACAGAACCTTTATGAATTCTTTCTAAAATATGATTGCCTTCTTCCTAGTCCTAAATAGTTGCTTTTGGTTTCAACATAAATCTTTGAATTCTGACAATTGGGAGGGAAAAAAAGCACAGCTCAAACTCTGACCTGAGAGTGTGCTAATTCTTTCATCTTCCTAACCACAGAAGTGAAAATTTAGAATTAGAAAATAGTTTATATACATCTATAACACAATAAGGAAGTACAGAATTAGTTCATTACCTGTAACCAAAAGTTGGCATTATAAGTTACCACCTGGGTCTGGTTTTCCCCTATTTAAGATCTTATTAACCAAGAAGCTTCATATGAGGTATCTTTTACACTTAATTAATATATATTAATAAACAAGTAGGTTAAAGTTTATAGCTTACATTATTATCCTAAAAACTAAAGGTTTTGATTTAAATGTATTCATTAACTAATAATGCATCTTAAAAAAACAGGCCCACGGGCCAACTGGTGGTGTGGAAGCTGGATCCTACATGGCTGACTGCAGTTTGAGTCCTGGACCCAGTGACTTGAAAAACACACCGGGTACACGTGCATGTGTGCCCCAAATCCTGAGATGAATGGAGAAGAGATTGCAGTGTGGCCACACACACACACACACACACACACACACCCCAAGGGATGATATTCTCTCTCTCTCTGACTCTCTGTCTCCAGGGAACATTTACACCCTATAGCAAAAATGTATTGAAAAAAAGAAAAAAGGCCCAGCCTCCATGATGCAATCAGCAGCACACTAAGCTGCAATGCTAAATAAGTGGTACGGACAGCCATGGGTTCAGATCCCCAACAGTCAACCTAAAACACTCCAGGTGCACGCATATGCTAAAGATCCTGACTAGCCAGAAGGTGGGGGAAGGGGAATCACAGCATGACCAGGTCCTGCTGAGGGTTCCCCTCCCTCTCTCTCTCTCTCTCCTCTCTCTCTCTCAATCTCTCAGAGGCATGCAGGCACTATCATGAATAAAATAAACTTAAAAAAATTTTTTTTAGTTATTTTAGAATTAAAAGGGAAAAAATGTCACTTCTAGACCCATTGCCCAAAGACAACTTTGCTCTTACCAGTTTTTTCCCCTATATTTTTTCTGAGTAGAGGTGGTATACTTGTAACCATATGTAATCAGACATCCAAATCTGGTAGTAAACGTGACTGAGATAATTATTCAGAGAAATATCTCATATCAATTCCAAAATTATTCCTATAGGTTGTAAGAAAGTATAGTGATAGGGTTTGTTTTTCAGTTTCATTCAGATGAAGCTATGAATAAAGGCAGCAATCTCTTCAGTTTTATAGGTTCATTAAAGCCACACTACAGTCCCTTCTCCTCCATTCTTAATTCATGACGATCAAGTAAACTTTGCAGAGATACAGACTTCCTTAGAACTCTGCTACTGAGCTGGGGCTGTGCCTCAGAGCAGTCCTCTCATCCTTTAAGACTTACCTTTTCTTCAAGCTAATAGTGATTCATCTTTAGATAGATAAAATGTCTTTTCAGAGTAAAATTTTACAGAGCATATATTCTTAGACCCACACATTGAGAATGCCTGTCTGTTGTCCCTGCATATGAAATCTATCTCTACTATGTATAAGCTCCATGGTGGGGTGAGAGCACAACTTTTTCCCATTAAAACGCTATAGGCAAATGTAGCCCCCAATACTTCATACCATAGGGATGAATGCCAGTCTTATTTCCATCACTTTTAAATTTTTTCTTTGTACTTGCTCCACTCCTACCATCAATCCATAGTGCAAAAATATCACCAAGATAAGTCTAGGTAGAGGTTTCTGTCCATTAGTATTACCTTCTCATCTTTACACTTCGTTTTTTCATCTCGGAAACACTTTTTCTCTCCAGTTGTATCTCTTAAATTATTCTTCTTTTCCGATGCTTTGTTTTGCTTTCTTCCTTAGGTGTTATTTACATATTCACAGACTGTGCATTTATTCTCTGTTCTCCAGATTTTATTTTCTCTATCATTTTTTATCTCCTTCCTCTGCATTTTGGGAGGGCTTCCAAAGCTTCCTACATCATCAATTCAATTTTCTTCAGGGTGAACTGTCCATTTAATATTATATTTTCAATTTAACTACAATTTTTCCTCCCAAACTTGGCTTTTCTTCCCAAATTTGGGTTTTCAAGTAGCCTTCTTTCTCTATGATTTACTGTTCCCATTTCAAAATGATTCTATCTTCTTATATCCTGACAAAATGTGTCTAAGAAGTTCTTAGAAATACCTTCAAAGAAGTGTTTTTCCTCTGAACTTTTAGAATGATATTCCCTTTCCCTTATTCTGCAGAATTTGTTCAAAGGCCTCTTGTTGGTATTTGCCAACAGAAAGGATGCATACATTACCCTTGGTCCTATTCTCTACTCCCATGGATATGGGTAACATGCTCCTCTCAGATCTGTAACTGGACGAAAGGATAGCAGAGACCCTAACCTAATTCCCAGTGTTACTGGTAGGCTTTTATCTCGTACAGCTCTGCTAGATCGAGATAGGATCTCCTTACACTCACTGCCTGATTCTGACCCCATTCCAGAAGTCTGCAATAAATGGAAGCATATAAAATACCATCTCCAAAAGGCGCTACAAAGACGGTTTTATTCCTTCTCTGCCTATGCCAACAGAACACTTCATTCTTGGAGACGATACTTCCCAAGACTCAATACCTTGTGAATGCTTCCTACCCCCAAACACAAATACACAAGAAACACTAAGATCCCCTATCTAAGTGTATTCTGGGAATTACAGTACAAATAGTAACGGAAAGATATCGACTGGGAAGTGAAAGATGGAACACTACCTCCAAGTGCAGCTGCCCAATCTTCTGACTGAAAAGAACCTTGCATATCTGAACCAAGGGTTGACTGCAGAGAAAGGATGCAGGGTAAAGCTGGAGAGAAAGAGCAGGCTCAGCACTGGCAACGGCCCCAATGCATTCTGCAGTACGGTTCTATCAGCCTTGCAGTTTGAGGAAAACTTTACAATAGGCCAATGGTAAATCCTACTTTCCAGTTACGTAGGTTTACAATGTGTTGCGCTTCCGTAAGTTTATTCTAGTAGGCAGCTGAAGCTACGTATCAGATACCATTTATTTATTTATTTATTTATTTAGAGTTTCCTTCTTCTGCTAAAGGGTGCATGCTTTCTCCAGAGAGACAGAGGAAGAAAGAGACAGGAGAAATCACTCCTCCAGGGGGGATGGCCACACCACAATCCCTTCTACATTCTCCTCTCAGGATTTTGGGTATGCATGCACACACACCCAGCATGAGTTTCAAGCTGCCAGATTCAGGACTCACATCACAGTCGACCATGTGGGAGTCCAACACCTTAATGAGTATGCTACCTCTGGCCCCCAGATACCTTCTAACACAAGAAAGTACAATGGTGGGAGGCAGGTCACGACCAAAAAGAATCTCAGAGTCTCAGTATGGCAAGGGACCCTACATGACTTGAGTCCTGGACCAAGAGGCTTGAAAAAACAAGATAGGATAATGTGCCTCAAATCACTATAGGATAGTGAAATGGAAAAGAAGGGATGGCTGTGTGAACAAAATGGAGAAGAGATTGCAATGTGACCATACCTTATGAAGGGGTGCTTTCTCCTTCTCCTCCTCCTCTCTGTCTCTGGTGAGCACAAGTGCCTTCTGGGAATAATTTTTGAAAAAAGAGAGACTCTTTCAAGAGACAGGCTTTTCAAGAGACAGTCCTTCAAATATAATCATATCATATATATAATACTTTCCAAGTTGTCTTTTTCAGTTGTTCCTAAGGGTATACTAGTAGAACTTTGCACAATTCTATATAAGCACACTATGCCAGCTATTCGATACACTCCATGCGGTACTGCCAACTGCAACAATGGGAAATATATTCCTGGTCAGTATCTTTATTTACAGAATAGAAAACAGAACATCTGTAACCTACCACATACATTCTTTTCCACAGCTCCAGTAACCCCTGATTAATGACCTCCACTTGCAAAGGAGGCTACTTACCTTAACCATGAAATAATGAATGCTATTGATCCAACAAGCTACTGCTATAGAGTGTTATTGATCACCCAATCTTTGGTTAAAATGGTCCTCATTTAGCAATTCACTGTCACAAACACCTGGAGCAAAGCACACTTATAATTAAAGAGTTTGGGGGAGTTAAAGTGAGAGGTGATGGACAGAGATCTCAGCATTCTCCCATTTATTCTTGCTTCTGAGCTATTGTTTGTGTCAGAAGGGATATTGATTTTCTATAAAAATAAGAAAACAAGAGGCACCAAGGGGCCGCAGAAGGTCAGCTTGGGCTGCAAAAGGAGGGGGGAGGTATAGCACTCTATCTCTGTCACTTGCCTTCCAAGAAAAAGGAATATTTTCTTTCCTGTGAGAGAGGCTTCTAATACATCACCTTAAGAAAGCTCCTGAATGTGACTTCAGGCCATCACCCAACCAATTGACTTATGAAAAATAAAAAGACTCTAAACTATTCGCAAAGGGAACAAATGATGTAGTGAAGAACAGAATATGGTCACCTAAAAGAGAATAGCCTTTAATAGCTGCTATACAGACAACTTCAATAAAGATCAGTAGAAAGTAATTTTACACAAATTGTTCTATTTTAGAATATTCACTAACACACATACCCAGAAAAATGCTAAAATAATATTTTGATCTTTATATAGGCATTAAAATACTATTATATCATAACCACTTTCAGTTTTCCAGACTTCATGAGGGATTGGCTGGTGGAGACTTGAAGGCAGAAGAGAAAGAAAGAAGCAAAAAGAAATATTAATAAAGTGTAAAACTACTTCATGCAAAGAATGAACTTGAAGAAATTAGAAATAAAGCTGATCGAGACATATACTTTCAAATCTAAAACACCTAATATATGCTTTTTAACAAACTTTAACTATTGACTAGACTAAGCTAAGCTTAATGAGCAATTCCATCTTCACAACTTTACAAGGTGGATCATTACTCTGACAAGCCTCAACTCAACAACCCTCACTGATAAAAAGTAAAGGTCCATGTTTTGATCAGTATTTGAATAATCAGTGGCACATCCAAGCAGATTTATGAAAGAGTAACCAATAGGATTTTTAAAAGAATTTCTTTCAATGCAAAGAAGGAAATGTTGAAAAAATCAACTCACCAAGACAGTATAATATCCAAATCAAACACTACTCTCTACTTACATTCTAATATTAGTCCTGTTTATAAGGTGCACTTAATAATCAAGACCAGCTTGAAAATGAGATTTTAGTACCCCTCCCTGTTGAGAAGAGGCTGTACATAATATGCAGCTAAAGACTAAGGGGCCTAGCCTGTGGCTCAGGATAACGCACTGCTCAAGAGAAGCTGATCCCATACAGTGAATGGGGTTTGAATCCTTGGCCTCATCAGTCTGAAATACTCAGGGTACGCATGCAATTACCCAGGATCTGATGGGCTAGAAGATGGGAGGAAGGGGACTGCAATATGACCACACCCTGAAAAAGGTGCTCATTTCTCTCTTTCCACTGTCTCTCTCATTCTCACATGTACCCACATGTATTCTATCATGACTAAAGAAAAAAAAAAAAGTTCAAAGAATAAGAATATAAGAATTACTCCTCCTTCCTCATAGGATGGATTAAGGGGGGAAAAATACAAGTACTTAATGTTTGTAACTGGAGCTGAATCAAGACAAATCAAGGGGAATTCAGGACTCCTAAATAATTAGATTTTAAAGACTTTCTCATTCCATATCTACTACTATTCTACCTATACTTTCTTTTTAAGAATTATTTATTTAATTTTATCTATTATTATTTACATTTGACCAGAGAGAGACAGAGAGAGACAGAAAAGTGAGAAAGCAAGCCACCAGGTCTGAGGTTCAAAACATGATCAACCACGTGGGAGTCCAGTGTTTTAAACACACCACCACCCGCCAGTCCCTATTATTTCTTCATAGCTACAAGGACTCTGGCATCCACATCCTTGAGAGAACTCTGAACTCCTGGACCAGGGAGACAGCCCAAACGAGTAAACCGGGTCTCCTCAATTTTGGAAAAGAATTTCATAAGAATTTCTGTCTACTTCATTATATCCAGACTCAAATAACAGGACTTTATATAATCACAACAACTATGGACTGGTGACTATATCTATTATTATTTACATTTGACCAGAGAGAGACAGAGAGAGACAGAAAAGTGAGAAAGCAAGCCACCAGGTCTGAGGTTCAAAACATGATCAACCACGTGGGAGTCCAGTGTTTTAAACACACCACCACCCGCCAGTCCCTATTATTTCTTCATAGCTACAAGGACTCTGGCATCCACATCCTTGAGAGAACTCTGAACTCCTGGACCAGGGAGACAGCCCAAACGAGTAAACCGGGTCTCCTCAATTTTGGAAAAGAATTTCATAAGAATTTCTGTCTACTTCATTATATCCAGACTCAAATAACAGGACTTTATATAATCACAACAACTATGGACTGGTGACTATAAGGTACAACAGTTGTGTCTAAGGTAAAAGGGAATGAGAAAAACTGAAACACCTCACAGCTAGCTTACAGGTTCTGTATCTGAGGCCATAATCAGGTGCTATCGCAGACAGAGTGAACTGTCTCACGATTATGTCCTAGTTTAATAAGAAATTTGGGGGAAGAAACATACACAAGCTATCATTCCAATAGGCTATTTTAAAATCGCCATCCTTTGGCTAGTCAGTGGCATGGAGATACAGGTGCTGAACCCTACATGGCCAACTCTGTGATTAGAGTATTTGACCTGATGGTTTGAAAAACAGGCTGAGTGCATGTCCATGTGTGCTCAAAATTCCAAAAAGAGAATGGAAGTGAAGGGATTGTGATGTGGCCAATTCCCCACGGGGTGTTTTCTCACTTTCCCCCTCTTTCTCTCCAGCAAGCACAAGTACCCTACAGCAAATTTAAATAAATAAAATAAAACCACACTCCTCAATAGTAAGAAGATTCCTATTTAGTATGTATGGGGGAGGGTTCTTCAAAAACTCCATAGCAAATGCGTATTAAAAAATTATGCGTGGATTTCAAAATGTTTTGAACCAAAATAAACTTGTACTTCAATTCCATTTTTTTATGAACTTTTGGAAGTCCTATCACTCAATATTAAAATTAACTTGAATGACTCAATAGGATTCAGTATTATTAAAGGCTACAAATTGGCTTAAGTGTTTCTTGTTTGATTAAAAATAGCATGATGAGGAGAAAACACCTTTATAATCCAAAAATATACATAAGAATTGGGTAAAAAGGCATTAGAACAAATTAGGCATGAGAGGACAATTAGGAAAGCCGATTATGAGCCTACTTCAAAATAATTGAGCAGGATGCCAAACACAGAATTAGTAAGAAAAGTTTAAAAGCTGGATTAAAACCATCCATGAAAGGCATAGGCATACAGACCTAACCGGCTCTTCCTGTTACTGTCACAGCATCGCTTCAGAGTTCCTAAAATCCATGCCTTTGTTTTCAGACAACCTCAGAAGAAACAAAGTCTGAAGAAAGGTCATACAGTCTAAAATTGCAAAAGCTGAGACAGAAAAGGATCATGGAACAGGCAAAAATTTGACAGCCAAACATGGCAGTTAAGTAAGAGCTTTGGAATCAGATTTGAGTCCATTTTGCCAATTGATGACTTCAGGTAAATAACCTAAACTATCTGGACCTCACTTTGCTCCTCTATAAAATACAAATGGTGGTGGCTGCCATACAGTGGGATTGTGAACATTAAATAAGAATATATGTCAAGCATGTGGCTCAGTGCCTAGCACACATTTAGTGCATAGTAACTGTTAACTAATATTAACGGTTAATAGAACAGGGTAGTTCTCAGTCAGGAGTGCTTAACTCACACAGGGAGCAAAACTGCGAGGTATCTGGATCTAAACAATGAAATGAGGTGGGAACCATGTAGAGATACTAAATATCCTGCAAAGTACCACAAAGAATTGTCCCACCCAAAACACCAACAGCATCCTCACTAAGAAACAGCCATTGGGTTAGCACATGGTCGACTGTGGTCTCAGTCCCGGACCTAGTAGCTTGCTTTTTCACTCTTCTCTGTCTCTCTCTAGTGAGCGCACAAGCCCTATAGCAAATTAATAATAATAATAATGATAAATAAAATTAAATAACTCTTTAAAAAAAGAAACAGCTATCACAGGTTAATATTAATAACATTAAAGTATGAATTCAGAGGTACAATAGTTCTTGTACTGAAATGCAAAAAAATAAAGTTACCCAAAACTACAGTGAAATTTCAAACATGTACTCAAAGAACAATTTTTCTGGCTTGATCACATTCGGTATAAGACTAATGGGACTCAGTACTGTTATTTTTAAAGCCCACAATGTTTTGGGGCAACTTGAATTATCAGTTACAAAAAATAAACTCAATATAGTTCAATTGTAAATATAAGAGAACAGAATTCTGACCCAAAGGTAGCTGAAGCCATGATTCACAATGGGGAAAGGCATCTAACCAGAACATTTACTAACTCCATATACCTGGCACCAGTATTTTTTCATACACACACACACTCACACACACACACCAGTATTTTTTCATACATACACACACACACACACATACATATAGACGGACAAAGATCAGCCTGTACCTATATATTTATAGATCTATATAAATCTTTATATAGTTACAGAGACCCTGATTCTAAAGGATAATATCTTTGCATGAACTATATGCATGATTAATAATAATAATAATGATAAATAAAATTAAATAACTCTTTAAAAAAAGAAACAGCTATCACAGGTTAATATTAATAACATTAAAGTATGAATTCAGAGGTACAATAGTTCTTGTACTGAAATGCAAAAAAATAAAGTTACCCAAAACTACAGTGAAATTTCAAACATGTACTCAAAGAACAATTTTTCTGGCTTGATCACATTCGGTATAAGACTAATGGGACTCAGTACTGTTATTTTTAAAGCCCACAATGTTTTGGGGCAACTTGAATTATCAGTTACAAAAAATAAACTCAATATAGTTCAATTGTAAATATAAGAGAACAGAATTCTGACCCAAAGGTAGCTGAAGCCATGATTCACAATGGGGAAAGGCATCTAACCAGAACATTTACTAACTCCATATACCTGGCACCAGTATTTTTTCATACACACACACACTCACACACACACACCAGTATTTTTTCATACATACACACACACACACACATACATATAGACGGACAAAGATCAGCCTGTACCTATATATTTATAGATCTATATAAATCTTTATATAGTTACAGAGACCCTGATTCTAAAGGATAATATCTTTGCATGAACTATATGCATGAACAGCAGCAAATTGTTTTTCAAAACAAAATTCTTGGTGATGTACACACTGAGGCACAACACTTAGGAACAAATGTGTTTCTATTACATAAAGCCTTCTTGACATATGGAAATAGGTTCATGATTCGTACTTTAAAAAGCTAGAGGTAAAGTAAATTAAAGGCAGGCTATAAAATGAATACTAGAGCAGCTGGTTTGTAAGAAAGTAGAATTCATAAGATTGTGGACCTGTACTTTGGGTAAAATTAACCAGGAAAAGCTTCGTCTTAGCAAGGGAGATCTCACCATTCTGACATATTCTCATCAGAGCCCTGTTTTTGTTCATCTGCTTCACACTCCATCCTTTCTTTCCTTCCTGTTTTGCTTAGGAAAGTCCTATTTTCTGCTGATTCACACAACCCGTGGCCTGACGAGGTCCAGGGAGTATTCTCCTTCCAGCGAGACAGACGCTGCTTCTTAGCAGACTTGAACCTGCAGCCTCTCTCATAGCTCCAATCTGACACCTTCAGCTTTTGCTGAAGGCTGGCAGCTACCTCTGACGTCACCCGCTTGACCTTCCGCCGGCGCCTGAGTGGCCGACAAGGTGCATTTTCAGTAAAAGAGTCAGACTCGTGCCAAGAATGCTGCTTACTCTTAACAATGGCGTTGAGAGCTGGGTGCCTTTTGGCTACCATTGTGTCATCAGAGTCACTAAAGTTGGCGACCGGGGCCACTTCTCGACAGTCCTTAACGGCCTCATCCAGACTTGACTCAGAGGCCTCACTGTAGCAGCAGGTATGCTCTGCCAGGTGAGTGAAGTCAGAACGACGCTTCCGGCCTCGGCGTTTCCGCAGCTGCCGCCTCTGCTGCCGAGGGCTCAGGGCCATCTCCTCCCACAGCTCTCCGAGCTTATTCTGCTCTGATGTCTGCTCCAAGGCTGAGGCTAAATCATGTACCAGTTCATCCATGAGGCCACATCTGCCAGGAGGAGGTTTCAATAAATGAATACAGAAAAGAAAAAGAAAGCCTGAAAAGGATCTATTGTTTTATAACAATTTTGTAAAACGGATTATGAGCCCCGCCTATCTATAAGAAACAGTCACCTTTCATCTGCTACGCTCAACAGGCTGTTCCTACCAACTTTGCCCCCTGGGACCACTGAAAATAGGTGTTTGGCCCTGTTAAATGCCGAAAGCCAACATTTACTAATCATGAAAACTAAAATGCTCACAAGATGACAACTGGGATATTAAAAATAAGTACGCACACTCAGGGGACTAGATCTTGTCTCCTTTCTCCCCAATTAAACTTGTCACTGGATTACCTGATGCTATCCAACAAGATTAGAGAATGTCTCATCAGGCAGGGGTAGAAAAACACACAGCTTCAAAACCATAGCAGAGCTGGGGACACAGGATAGGACCCAGTCTCGCCACGGTACTGAAAACTTTTAAAGAACTGCTCTGTGGTCTGAAGTTTCTGCTAACAAAGTGCGTGGCGGTGAACTGAAAGACAACTTAGTGACACGCTTTACGGAAAATGGTTTGCTGTTTTGTTTGGTTGTCGGAAAAGTCATGAAGCATTTTTGCATTTAAAAAAATAGAAAAATAAGTCATGATTTTCCCAAAGACCTAATAGTTACCCAAAAATTACTGATAGGAGTGACCTGGGTTTTTACTCAGAATGGAAAAAGGAGACTAACTCTGTACTCGTTCTGGTACCAACTACCACCTAGAAGCACCTAAGGACAGACTCTTATGGAGTATGTCATATGTGTTGACTGATTAGCAACTTTTAAGCTCTCTGTCCTTCAGAATATAAATTAAGTGATCATCCTAATTATGGCTTTCACAGAAAAACGGTATACAACAGAAGACGAAATGACAGGAGTGGGTGGAATCTAAGATTTCTGGCTAACTACTTTCCAAAATTTCATTCTCATCAAGCTATCATATTTAGGGTCACTTCTGAGGCAAAACTTCCAAGAGATTATAGTAGGGGCAATTTTCAAAAGTCCCTTTAGAAAAAAATCTTTTAAAGGGAAACTGTCTAATATGATTTGCACAACATCTAATTAAATCTATATTCGATTAGTATTTTTCCCCTAACCTTTGTTAAGCCCGAAGTATATTTTAAGACCCTAATTAGTACATAAAACTGTGTGCAGCCACTCTCAGACCAGATTTCTGCTCATGCAGTTTTCATTTTGCAAAGGGCTTTCTAAAACTTATCTTCATGCTGTCCTTAACCCAAGGAAATCAAAGACAGAAGAACACTTTTCTAGCATATCTGCCACATCTGTGGAAGCAATAGGGACGTCTATTTCCAAAACTACCACTCACTCAAAATTTGTCCAAGTCAAAAGGTACACACTTTTTATAAAAAGATCAAGTCCTTTTAAACAACAGAAAGGTTTAAAACACCATTTTGGGGGGCTTGGGAGACAGTTGTTCCTAAGACTAAAATAGGTAAGTGGAAACAACATGTCTAAATCTACTTCCCTAATAACGACCTACAGTTTTAAAAACTCGGACCACACTGCACAAATCTTAACGTGAAATCTAGTCACCAAACAACTTGTTGAGATGCCCATGCAGAATCTTTCTCACCACAAAGTCTGCAATTCGAACAGCAGGTGACAAAACCCTGGGTTTCCGACACCTTCAAGTCTCAGGTGCGCACTCGCAAGGGCCCCAGGACCTGGCACGCACACCCAGCGAGGGTCGAGGCAGGGCTGTCGCTGTTGGAGTCACGCAGAGAAAGGAACGGGAAGCTGATGGCCAGCAAGTGCGGCAAGCGCAGGGTCCGAGGGTACGGCCGGGATGGAAAATGGGGTAGGCAGGAGGCAACTTCTCATTTGGACTCACAAGGGACAAGTAGGTCAACCCTTCTAGGGCAGAAACTGCAGAAACCAAGTTCGGCAACTGAGCTTCCCCCCATGATCGGAGGGAGCTACACGACCACATTTGTTAGAAAATCCGGATTCAAATGACTATCCACCACGCCCCGGCCAGTCTCCGAGGGTTAGAGCGTCCGACACGGCTCACGACACTAAGCCCTCACGCTGTCGCCCGCTCAAGTGAGACCGCAAGAAGAAAGAAGAGGACGGTCGCCCGTTAGAAGGCCTGACCCTCGTCCCCAGGGACGGTGGCACGGGCCCTTAAAAGCAAGGCCCCTCCACCCGTGAGACCGCAAGAAGAAAGAAGAGGACGGTCGCCCGTTAGAAGGCCTGACCCTCGTCCCCAGGGACGGTGGCACGGGCCCTTAAAAGCAAGGCCCCTCCACCCGCCCCTCCCGCAGACCG